>NC_081534.1:24691934-25013601 GCF_030273125.1 Centropristis striata | reverse complement strand
CCATTTCCAGCAGTTGAAGTAAAATAACTCCAACCAAGAATTGAGTGCATATAGATAGACATACTTTTCAAAGGCCAACTTTTTAAAATTGGTCTTTTGTAATTTAAAAAAAAGTGTGACACTGAATTCTAAGTCTTCATTAAATGTAAGCCATAATCATTATAATTAGAAGAGATTAAATAAATTAAGACATGAAATGTTACGTTCTGTGTGTGATGAATCTATATAATGTATTATTTCCACTTTTTGAATTGAATTACTGACATGAATTAACTTTTCTATGTTATTCTAATTTATTGAGATGCAGCTGTACATGAAATGAAAGAGAAAATAATCCAGAGTGAAACCAGCAATGGCTAAATGTAAGACTACAGTTTTTTTTTGCTTGGACTGGTGACGAGGTGAATCTGTCCCTGAAGGCAACACGAGTATAAGTCAATCAAGATGGTGCAAAACTGTGACATTAGAGCACTGAGAGCATTTGCATCACCAGAGGAAGCCATGGTGTTGGGAAAGAGGAAACCATGCAAGAAGAATGGAATCACAAAAGGTATGCAGACCTAGCATTAATGTTTTTTTGTGGCTGCACAATTGTTTCTAAAAGTGTCAGTTTCCACCCATCCAGACTAAAGTTTTCAAACTAACGCCCTGATCACACAGCCTGCATGAACAATCTGTGACGTCCGCCTTGCTTAACTGCTGCGGCTCACAACACAGCAGTGTCCACACAGACAGTGTTGCAGCTGCTGTGCTGTTGTTGGCTATTTACACTGAAATAATAGAGTAGATCACTCCAACCCTCATATTGCTATTACTAAAAGCTGGTACTAATTTATGGAGTTGTGCAATTCACTGCATTTTCCACAACACTGTCGTGCAAATATTTCAGAATAAAAGCCATGGGTTAACAAATGAAGGGAATCCGTCCACAGGGACGATACAGAAACAGGAAGGGTTAAGTTACTAATTTTTCATGCCTGTGACACATTCTATAAACAATGAAACTGTAGTGAACGGCACACGGCATGCAGAAAAACTTGGCAAAATCCCAAAATATCTAGATGAGCTGCAGCTGACACGCTGCCTGACTCTGTAGCTGCAGCAACATGTTAAGACGAGGGCCAAAATGAAAACCAAGTCTGTTTTAGTTGTTTAGAAAGATGGAAGTAGTGTGGATACTAGGAATTAACACAGAAAATGCTATGTGTTTTAAAACAAAAATGGAAAAAGTGTGGATGAAGCCTCAATGTACAAGCAATATTTTTGAACAGACACTTGAGGCTGTGAAGGATTCTTTACCTTTCTCATCTCTGGGTCATTGGTGTTGACCACTTTGGGCAGCAGAACAATGATCAGCAGGGGAAGAACCATCATCATAACCTGCAGGAGCAATAAAGACAATAGAATTAATCAAGAGAGGGAAGCACAAAAAACATCTTTTACACTGGAATATGGCATGTAACTGACATGGGCAACGTTCATAATGTAGAAAAATCCAGTCTGGGTAACAGTAACTGCACAGGATAGGCTTCTCGCTTCTGCTAAAGCAGCTAACTTTTCATTCTAGCTCATGAACATCACACATAAACAGTTTGGTAATCAGACAATTCGATTAAAACTCAAGATGAGGTTTGTTTCCCTTTAAAAGGTGAGGTAATGGTATGCACAGCACAGAAAACTTTGACATTTTTTTGTTTGGATGGACTGCACTTATAAAAATGTTTTTTTTACAAGTTATTGGTTTTTATGTCACTCTTATGCTGCTTCCCCCGAGCAAGGGTCTTAAAATTCCATCTAAATTCCTTTGGAAATCTCTCTACCTGCCTGAGGGGAACACAGGTTGCATATTCGACAAGTACAGTGCAAAATAGCCGATTTTTATTTTACCATTGGGTTCATGAGGAAGTCTGTCCAGCCCCAGGTTTCTCTCTTCATGAAGTAGGTGTGAGGGCCGTTAGCCCTCATTTGAAGAGGATACGGCTGACGGATTACTTCTGAAGTCTTGATGTAGTTCACAAGACGTGCCCTGTGAAGTGACACACGGTTATTTTAGTGTCAGACATGCATTCAAAAAGCATGCAAGAATAATATGCAAGGCTGAATTAATCAATATGAAACATGTTTTCTTGCTATAGTGAAGTCTTACCTCATTTTGCCCTTGGATGTGATATCAACACGCACAGGTTCAAATCTGAAGGTAGGGGTGACAACTTCCACAACGTAGGAGCCTGAGGGGACGTCATTCACAGCGAAACTTCCATCGGTTCTGTAACAGGAAGTGGAGTTTGTCAATAACTGCACGTTTACAATTCAGCACGGTTGAAGAAAGAAGGGTATGGATTTACTTTATTTCATAATCATTGGAATACAAAATCGGAGTTGAAATTTCAATTCAAATTTGATCAGTTGCCTTGTCAGAGTGTACAGAATATACAGGGAGCTTAATTTGTTTTAATCTATTGAACTGTTTAGGAGAGAGGATAAACTTTTTCCCAAAAGTAACGTCAAGGAACTTTTAATTGGAATTAGGGATGGCACAATACCACTTTTTCAGGTCCAGTAGCAATACTGAAAGGGCAACCTTAAGTATCTGTCGATACCAAACCGATACTGTCTTTTCCCCCTTCAACTAAGCTGTTCCACTTTGCTAGTTTTGGCCATCTAAAACCATAATGCTGTGAAACAATTACTGTCCTAAAGGCAGAAATACATTGCCCACAACAATGCCTCAACATAACACCAACTGTTCATGTGACCAAAAAAACAGCAGTGGACGGCTCCTCTCTCTCCGTTGCAGGACGGAGAGATACAAAAGATGCTTCACTCCTACAGCCATCAGCCTGTCTCATTCTTACAGAGATTCTACCAGACAAACTGAATTTCCCCTCAGGGATAAATTAAGGAATTTTTATTTCATTTTTATTTTATTTGACATATGCTGCTTACCTTTCTCTACAATCAATAGTTTAGGCTAATGGATTGGATTATACTTTCTTTTCTTCTGATATCTGATCTGGTGATTTTGGCCAATATCAACCCAGTACAGATACTGAATATCGGTTTGTGCACCTCTAATTGGAACATATACATTAATATTGTTACCTTATACAGCATTGCAACAATATTGCTGTAATGCTGTTTTTGTTTTTAACTCACTTACAATAGGGCTCAGTGATATGACAATATATATTGTAAAAAACATGAAAATGTTGTATAATCATAACTTAATATTGGGATAGAGGATTTTGTCAATATTACCAAGCCCTGCGTTAGACAGTGAGTGTGGTATAATGGTTACCCCATTATATTTAGAATACCAACAACCTTGCTCTATTAAGTTGCAATATAAACGTGTGCTCAATCATGGCAGATAAACATTTCACAGTAACCTCTGAAGAAAAACATGTTATTAGTTATAGTACGATCATATTTGTACCTCAGACAAAGTCATATCTTATAGCAGATATACTATGACTGCTGCTACAAGGTGAATGATCTCTTGTGGTGAACCTTTGATTTAAAAAGGCATAATAATCTGAAGAAGACCGCAACAACAGAGCGGTCCCTGTGGCCGGTGTTTGTTATGGTAACAGCTACTGTGAGACAGAGAGGCCTGGTGAAACTCATCACTAAATTAACAACTATGTTTAGTGACAGCTCAGTAAAAATGAAATAACCGTGTTGTTTTCCCGGTTGGCACGACTTACATCCGCAACTATTAATCTGTAAACGAGTTTAGGACGGTTAAAGCTGCCATCTGCCGACAGCAGCTGCCCAGCGACCGTTACTAGCCAACCGTGGAGGCTAGCTCGGCTATGCTAATGCTACCTAGCATTGCTAACAGGCTAACTAGCTAGCGGGTGTAACTTCGGTTGTTGCTTACCTCAGAAACCCGACGTACTCTTCACCTTCCACCAGGATCCTGGCCGAGGAGACCCAGTCCTGGGTCTTGATCCCCGGGACTATGGCTCTGCCCTCGATTTTGAACCGATCTCCGTTGGGCTGTGTGGATACACCTGCGCCAGGCCCCGTCTCCATGTCGGTGAAACACCACGCCACGACGAGCGCAGCCTGGAAGAAAGCCCATAACAGCGGTAATCTGTCCATGTGAAGCATAATGTCCGTCTTTATAAAATTAAAATGATCTCTCTATAAATGTTTGTCCGTCAGCATCTATATTCAGGAGCAGATTGGAGAGAAGCGGAAGACTCGGCACATCAGCTGTCGCTGCGGAAAGTGACGTCACTTTAAAAAAAACTTTATTGCACCAACCGACAAAACAATTCGTTCACTGTAAATTTTACAGCGAACGAATTGTTTTGTCGGTTGTCAGTTTGAGACAAACTCGCGGCCCTCGTGGCGATATGTTGTGGCCCTCACCTTGATATGAAAGTTTAATGTGAGTTTTATATGAATGGCACTTTACCATGTTGTGTGTGGAAGGTCCCTTTATCTACTTTTTTTCTTTTTTAATTTTGTGTCTTGTTTTAGTAATTTTGTGTCTTTTTAAAAATAATAAATTTGTGTCTTTTTTGGTAATTCTGTGTCTTTTTTGGTAATTTTGTGTCTTTTTAAAAATTATTTTGTGTCTTTTTTTGGTCATTTTGTGTCTTTTTTAAGTAATTTAGTTTTTTTCTGTCATTTTGTGTCTTTTTTGTAATTTTGTGTCCTTTTGTCATTTTGTATCTTTTTAAAGTAATTTAGTGTTTTTTCAGTCATTTTGTGTCTTTTTTTTAAAAATAATTTTGTGTATTTTTTTGGTAATTTTGTGTCTTTTCTAAGTAATTTAGTTTTTTTTCTGTCATTTTGTGTCTTTTTTTGTAATTTTGTGTATTTTTTTGGTCATTTTTATACTGTCTTCAGCGGCCCCCAGGTAATTTGAGTTTGAGACCCCTGCTGTAAAATAACGAAATATTCAAATTATATTTTCAATGCTAAATAAGTGATATACACTACAGGCCAAAAGTTTGGAAGTAAGATCAAATTTGTACAAAAAAAGATCATAGTCTCATTGCTATACTTTGAAACAAAATAAACATGATCATTATATAAGGAGTCACTTATTAAAACACATTTTTACTATAATTATCAGGTCTTTGGGTTTCTTTACTCAGCTGCTTCAATTTTAGCCATTTCTGTGGTAGTTTGTCAGAGATATGAACATAGTTAAGATTTATTAGGATTTTTGTATCAAAACTCTCAAAAGCCAAAGAGCTAAAGTGAATAATGCAAGCTGTGATTTGTTTTTTACTTTTGCACTCAAGTTGTGACTATTATGTTAACTTTTTTAAATTCATTAACTAATGCTTCTAAATTCTCAGCCTTCTGTAAAAATGTAATTTAATCCGATGCTTAACTCTTATACAAAGAAAACAGGATCTTAACATATTTAATACATATTTATATTGCTATTTTTTTAATGGGTAACCTTACCATTATTAAGATTTTAATTTACTTTTATTGTAATTTTTATTTTCTATTTATTCAAATAATTGTATCTCATTGTATATTTTAATCCCCTATTATTTTTATTGTATTTATTGATATATATATATATATTTATATATATAATTATTCATTTAGAATTTGTCAGCTCTGCTTTATTTTTTTGTGCCTTGCTAAATAGTTGTAAGTAGTAAACATGAATCACACTTAAACACCCACACTAAGTATTTTATGGCAAATTTCAAAAATATATTTTCTGAAAACATATAAAAAAATGGAATCCACCGTTATATTTTTTGTCTACTTTGCTATTTATAGTCTATGGTTATAATAAACTGAAATAAATAAAGTTTTTTTTTTTTTTAAAGGAAGCTCACCGGCTACAAACAAGACAAGCTGAATAACTAGTTTGGCCACTTGGATGAATCATCGAGCAACATCACAGGGGAATTGCAGTTATATACGTTAACTTAACATGCATTCATGTAACAACTTGTTTTATTTGCTAAAATTTGTCCTAATCTCTGGAAAAACTTAAGCTTATTTCTCCTGCAATCCAACACCCCATTCTTAGTGCATCATTTCTGTATTATAAACACAATGCCACAAAAAGAACCAATATTTGATTTTTAAAAAATTTATTTAAGAAGATTAAAAGAATCACTTGTTTTTACAATGTACATTAAACAGTCAAATGTCATATGAAGAGGCGAAATGAAAACACGAGGAGCTCTAATAACTTAAGACTGTTGCAGATTCAAGTTTCCTGATTTTGGAGAAACCAGGCGCAAAAACACATTAAAACATCGGAGCATTCATTACATCCACAAGTGCATTTTGCATTCCATGGCAAAGGGTGGTGTAGTGAGAGACAAAGAGCTTGGCACTTCATAGAGCGACATTACACCCAGTCTCATGGAGGTCCACTAAATATGCCCCTTCACAAGAAGGTCCACTTCAATGTGAAGCACTCATTTGCGGTGTTTTGTTTTTTTTTCCTTTTGCAGAAGAGCTCTCTGAGCCCTCCTTAAGAGTCTCCAGCTCTGACTGAGGGAGTCGTCTGAATTGTCAAGTTCAGTCCCAGTGAGAGGTTTGAGTTTAAGTGGCAGAACGAACCAGTCCACTTCTCTGGCGTCATTATCAGTTCAACACACAGCCGTGATCTGGCAGTAGTGGTCACATCCTCAGAGTGCTACATTGACGACTGTCAGGGCAGCTGTGATAGATAAGAGTCGATGGCCTGCAACGTGAGGTGGAGATAACATGTTAGTTGTCGTTACAGCCAGTTCAACAGTACATACACAAACAAACAGATATATTATGCAAAACAAATAATTCATATCTGCTGTTAAAACGCCACAATTTCCCCCATAATACACATCCTGAGAAGTGGATTTATTGAACTAATACTTGAAATGTAGAATCAGTAATTCTAGGACTGGCAGGATCAAATAGGATGTGGAGACAAATGAACCACAATACAAACTCAACCCATGCAAGGCCAATAAGCTTATGGTAGACCTGGAGGTTTTGTTTTTTAAGGGATGGGAGTGGTTGGTTGTGTCCGCCCAAAATCAACAGAGGGTGGAAAAAACAGAAGGAGGACTTGTATGTTCATGTAGCTTCATTTCCACTGCATGGTTCAGCTCCAGCTAGGACATCCATTTAAAAAAACTCATACTACAATGAATAAAACTGGCGGCTTGTGGTTCGGCGCTAGTGGTTGATTAACAAATATCATATCATAGCGAGTCAGGTGGCGGGTGCATGTTAAAAAAAACCCTGACCTGCACATCACATAAAGCGAGGAAATGTAGCCAAAGGAAAGACAAGGTTAGGAGGTAAGGATGGACTGTGAGAGGGGACATTTACAGGGATGTGTTGATTCAACTATATTGCAATTCTTTTCATTTAGTGTGACCCATAACGGGAGACAAAGTGCTTTAGTACCTTACCTTAAAACAGGTAACATTTAAATAATCCATATTTTGAAGGAGAGTCAGTTGAAAACTGTTTTCTAAAACCTTTTGAGCCTTCACAAATACTATATAATTACAAACTCCCATATAAGCTGTAGAATAATTCCATCTTTCTCACCTTTGCCATTTCTCCTGTAGATCCTGGAACCAAACACAAACGGGCTCCTTCCTTCCACAAGTCTTTCAGTCGCTGCTTCATGACTTCAATATTCCTGAGAATAAACATGCAAACATTATAAATGCAGTATGTGGAGAGTTCACACAGTGACTGCTGAAACCCCAACAAACCCTCCATCCTGCCTGACACCTATTTCACAACTTTAGTTAGAAACGTGTGCATCTTTTCACACAATTTTTCAATGTTCAAAGAGGGCAACACTGAAATAAACCCACCTATTTTGTAAAAGTAAATGCAGTGTGGTCAAAGCACTAGGCAAATCATGGAGGATGAGAACAGACTGGTGGAAAATTGGTAAACTGAAGCTGTGGTGCCATTTTGTATTTCCTTATTTGAAAAGACTCAGTAACAATACTAGAGCTGAAAGAAAACTAAACTGTTTTGATAAGGTCACATATTGTACTAACACAGTGAACATGTAAGCACACCTGCCTTGACCCGATCCAGAGCTAAATGTTAAGAAAATGAAAGGAGACAACAGGTGTAACAGTGCAGTAGTAAGTGGTAGCAAGGGCAAAATAATGATGAATAACATAAAAAAAAAAGTCATACACTGCTTCATAATACACATTGAGTTTTTCTTCTGAAAGATCAGAGTATCCTATCTGGAGATCAATGCCATTTCTCAATCCTAAGAAACACTTTAAAAATAAAAAGGTTGTAATCTTTTTATTAAGCCAACTGACTTGAATCCAAGTGTTTCACTTTGTTGGTAAAGTTTCTTCTGCTCAGTTTTCACTGTGCTGATTGGCAGCTTTTCTAGTCAAATATTATCCGTCAAAAATATGTTCAACCATGATTGCATAGTTTATTTAAAAACAAACGTTTGAACATAATACGTACCGTTTTGTACAGTTTTCAATTGAATATTTGTCACAAAGCCAATAATCACATTCGGTTTTATTTATGATTCAGACAACGTCCAACCGTTTTTGGAATCAGGGTTGTAGAATCAAAACTGTAAAAAATTGGGCCAAGCTTAAAAAATAGCTGCAACCACCCTTTAAGTCTTTATTTAGGCATGTGCTGCTCACCTGTCTTCTGAACAACTGTCCCGCAGTCTTTTCTCGTTCTTAGAAAGTTCTGGCCACCATTTCCTGATGACGGATTGAACCCAGTGTAAACCAACCATTATGTTTCTGTAAAAAAATAAAATATAAGGTTAAAGCAGACAAGTTTGACAAAGCAATAATGTCAAAAGATGTCATTGAAACTTGTCCAGGTCACAAGATACAAGTGTTAAGTTGACTGACTAAAGCTTTATGGATGAGTATAGAATCATCTTCAAGACTAAAAACAGCAAATACATTTGTTTTACACCCCGTACTTCTAGATAAGATCATTAAACATGTTTGTAATTCCTCATTGACACTTACTCCTCATATTTACTGGCAAGAATCACTTTCACTTGGGCCATGAGGTCAACGCAGCAGCCAAGTGACAAACATGGTGCTTCAGTTTGAAGGCTGAAGAGAAACAAGAAAACACAAGATGAAAGAAAGAAGCTGCAGTAACTGTCAGTAATGTGAGCATATAAACAAACAACACAGCGGCTCAAACAGTCTTACATGTTGGCTTCAGTCAAATTATCACCAATAATTCTTCAAAGTCAACACACAAAAAAGGGAAGAAAGAGGTTGTTTGGGACTTTTCCTCTTTGTGGACTAGAGGTTTTGCAAGTTTATGCTCAATTTTGCCATTGGCCAATTTTGCCATGGTTTCTGATAAAACATGCTGCACATATTTTTCACTTATTTTTGCCATTTGACAGACAAAAAAGAAAATTACAGGATTAATCCATAACCAAAATAATTAGTTGCAGCCCAAAAAAGTTATGAAGTCGTTACAGGTTTGCAGTATTGTGCAGTCGAGTCATCACAAGTGATGCTAGAAATGGGTATCGCTTATAGTTAATCCTATTAGCACTGCTCTCTATGATTTGAAGCAAGTTAAGACATGAAAACATGTGAAAAGATTCAACAGTGATATGCAAAGTGGGCCATATTTTTCAACATGTCTGTCGGCAGATTTGTCATAAATAAGAGATATTTAGGAGTCAGAAAATGCCAGTTACGTTAACGCATCAAGATAAGATATAGATAGCAACACAGCTGGGCCAAGAGCTTACTAATATTTTAATACTGGCCAGTCAGGAACCAGTACCATTTTAATACTGGTTCTGGACACCCATCCCTTGGCAAAGCTGAATAATTTAAAACAATATATGAGCAACACCTAGATTTGACTCACTTGTTTGTTAAGACAGGTAAGCAGTCAAGCAGCACCCCTGTGTCTTCAATTCTGTAAAACCAACACATGATTAAAAAAAGAAGCATGATGTGTTAAGTGAACAATGAACAAAGTATTAAAAATGCAGCACTAACTGTTAATGTTTTACCTTATTAGGTAGGCCACTAATTCACTGGCGTTTTTTCGCCAAAGAGTTTGAGCTACTTTTAGTCGTAGGTTCCTTCCGAAAAGGATGTGAGTCATAGCTTCATGGTCCTTTGATAACTGTAGACAGACAATGCACAAAGGGAATTCAGTCTGTAGCGATGTTGAAAACTCTAGCTTTGACTACAGCAAAGCAACAGTTTAAACTCACCTCGGTGAAGTCGCTGTACTTGGAGCTGGCCCCTGCCATCTTGGAGGCCTCTGCAGAGTTCACAGGGAGCCCGCAGTTGTCATTGTAGTGCATGCCCCGCACATCATCAGTGCACGTCAGCTCATTTTCTTTGTTGGCCATGCCGGGATCACGGGCACGGCCTACATTTGATGTTTTGCGGTGCAGCTTCAAGCCCACCTCCTCCAATGGGCAACCCTTCCTCTTGCAAGATGACAATCGCTTCGCTTTGCCTGGGCTGTTTGCTCTGTAATGGACTTGAAATCTGCCAAGAGAGAAGGTCGACGTTGATCGGATGCAAAGCTGTCATAGTTTAGAAAAGCCATAAAATTCAAAGCCACAGACATGGTGATAATGGTTATGGAAAGGTGCCTGAAAGGTCCATTGACTGAGAGGGAAGATCTGTGGGACACGGGGTGGGTGAGTGATTATAATTAGATGAATCCGACAGATGTGGATCAGAGACTCACCTTTCTTTATCTAATTCTTCCTTATTTATAATATCCACCTAAAACAAAAGGATAGGGGATGAAGCCACTACTACAATCTCTACTTCTACAATACCACTGAACTGTACTTCACAGTCACCAGGATATGAGAAACACAATTTATTAACACAATAAGACGTGGTGTTTGCTTCCACTTACCTGCTTCATGTTCCTTTCAGCCGAAAAATGCAGGCAGGATCGCAGAAAGCCATACGGATTTAATCTGGTTGACTTTAAGACTTCTCGTTGCCAGACATGCTTACCAGCTAGAAACACTGTTGGACAAACAATTGTGGGAAAAATAGGAGGAAAACTTCAGGAGTAGCATGAGTTAAAGCGATTTCATGGCCTAACAACTTACAGGTTGCCTTCTCTTAAACGGCATGTGACGAAAGATGCATTAATGTGATTCAGAAAGGCTAAAATGAACAGTCAAGTGAGATAAACAACACAAAAACGCTGTATTTGAGTTACAAAAGGCGTTGGCTGCTGCGATAAAAGCTTTCACGTTAGCTTAGGTGAGCTGCAACAAATGTCTCAAAGTTAACGGATTAATTAAAGTTAAAGAAGTAGTTTTGCTATAATTGGACAGCCGACATTTGTAGGAGAGCATTTTGTTACGTCTCTTAGCCCAAAGTTAGCTTCGAGCTAGTTAGCTTTGAAGTACAGTTACAGTTAGCTTTGACTGTTAGCTTTTAGCTCAACTATCAAGGAGACGTTAGAAGTTACTAGCTGGGCCGCTAGCGAGCTAGCCAGCTAGCTAGTTAGCATTTCCAACTGAGTGAGCATATGGCTTCACAACCTGTGTTTGTTTATTTTCACCGTTTAGACAGTAAAGTTTAACACCAACCGGTCTAACTTGTGACGGATCATGAGGTCTCCTCGGGTAAGTAAATCCAAAACGCGAAGAAGAAAAGTGGTTAAACTCAGTAGCAACTCCTCAGTAGCTGCTCCGCTAGCCTTTCAGTTTGTACCATTCAAATGAATACACCGCCGGTGTGTGTGTGTGTGGGGATTGTGGGATTGATTTTGGGAAAGAAAAGCTGCAGATTTAGCGACGACTGCTGGACATCACGAAATCAATTTAAATGGTGGTGTGTGTCAGGGCGCCATCCAGTGGCAGGAAGGCTGTAATGCAGAAAGGCACGTGGTAGAGGAAGTCTGGCTCTTCTATCCACCAGACAGTGTTGGAAGCAAGGTTATTATAGTTTACGAAAACTAACAAAATAACGAAAACTAAAATTGAAAAAACATTTTCGTTAACTGAAATAAAAATAAAAACTAGAGTTTTTTAAAAAAACGATAACTAACTGAAACTGTATTGTGTGGTTACAAAACTAACTAAAACTAACTAAAATTATAGTGAAAATGTCCTTAGTTTTCGTCTTTGTCAACTTTTTTCATTCATAATTCAGTGTTTCTATTTCAACACATGGTAAATATGTTTACTGAGACTGGGATGTCTACACTTGAACCAAAATACAAAACACCCCGAACTGTAAGAGTTAATAACCTTATTGGGGCGGAGATGATAAACCAAAGGAAATGAAGGCACATACCCATTACAAAAAAACTAAAACTAACACTAAAACTAATAAAAACTAAACTAAAACTAAGCATTTTCAAAAAATAAAAACTAAACTAAAACTAGAAAACTCACTCTAAAAACTAACTAAAAAAGAATTTTCCAAAAAATAAAAACTAATTAACATGAGCCAAATCACTCCCAAAACTAATGAAAACTAACTGAATTTGAAAACAAAAATTCACAACGAAATTAAAACTAAACTAACTAACTATTATAACCTTGGTTGGAAGAAGTATTCAGATTCTACAATATGGAAATACTCAATTACAATTAAAAGTATTCAAGTAAAAGTCAAGTATATGCATTAAAATGCACCTAAAATATCAATATTAAAAATACTTGTCATGCAGAATGGCCCTACTCAGGATGTTATCTATATACAGTCATGGAAAAAATATTAGACCATCCATGTTTTCTTTAATTTCTTGTTCATTTGGACAAATATATTGATAACAACAAAAATAGCTCATAATAGTTCACTTTAAGAGCTGAGCCATTTTCCATGGTTTTCTTGATAATTATTTTTGTTAATATCAAGAAAACCATGGAAATGTCTAGATATCAGCTCTTAAATTAAACTCTTATGAACTATTTTTGTTGTTTCATCATTTTTGTCCAAACAATTGTACCTTTAGTTGTACCAGGCATCAAAATGAACAAGAAATTGAAGAAAAAGGGTGGTCTAATATTTTTTTTCCATGACTGTATTTATATTGTTAATGTTGTCAAGGTAGGGCTCATTTTAACTTCTTAATATACTGTTAGTAGATACATTTATAAGAATGTGTAATCTTTTTCAAATTGATAATGTTTTTCTTTTAAAATCACGACCTGAAAAGTTACTGAAGTTTTTTGCTAAATGTAGAGTACAAATATACTTAAAGTACAAATACCTCAAAACTGTACTAAAGGATAGAAACAAGCAGAGCATAAGCCTTAAGGGATGTAGAAAAAAAACAGCATTACATTTACACATTGAAAGAGACAATACATGTGATAACAGGACACATAACACAGATCTGGGAATACACAACTAGAGCAAATCAGTAAAGTAACCAAAAGACAACATATGTTTACTGGGGAACTTAAATGCATTTATTTTATTTTTGATCTTAGAGAAGTAGTTTAGCATGAACCAAAAAAAAATGCAGCCTTTTAGCTTAATAAAATAGCTTATTTTTCAGTGACCGGCCATTAAATAGGCTGATAACAACCTGCTGGACCTACTAGAAGCTACTTTAAATATTTCCCAACACCACTGGTCAACAGTAGGAGGTCTGGGCAAGTAAAATGGCTCCTGCTCATAAGGGAAGCTAGATGAAAAGTTTTATCAAAGGGCACCGCCACATGCAGTGTATGTAAGACCTGAATTCTTTATTTAATTTGATGCAGAGGTGACCCAGTAAGTGGTCTTTCAATCACCTAATTATTCAAAGTCATCATTAACATGTCCATTTCAACCTTGATAATCACATAATTTTGTTTTTTGAACAGCATTAAGTTCAAGTCTACATAGATTCAGTTTGAAGCTGGCCTGAACTCACCCACCTTTTGAACTGTACACCTACATTCGCCTGCCTTGTGTAATACACACAGAATTGAATTTTCGCTGTTGACAAAGTCTTTCCATTCAGATCATTCCTATTTCTTGAGTTTCACAATTGAATGATCCATTCCTTTGGCCAAATACAACAGCACCTGAAGCAACGTTCCTTAAAAAAGAAAGACAAGTTAAATAACAAATCAAATGCAGATCTGTGAAAAAGGAGTAGCGATCTGTGGATCATTTTACCTAAATAACTGAATGAATGGTATTCATTTAGCTTGAATTGGATTCTTTTGAATGTGAATTTTATTTGTTTTTCTTAGACATGTATAATTCATGAATGGAGCTCTGAGTCTGGACATTGTTTATGGCCATCACATTCCCATCTCAGCAGGGCCTCTAGCAGAGGTTGAATCCCAGATAGATATTGGCAGTTTGGAGCTTATGAATTTTTCTGTTTCTTGAAAGTGAGTCCAGGCTGCTGTAGGCAGTATTTTGTTTTGGAAACATTCAGGCAGGTCTATTTGCAGCTTTCTGACTCCTGAGTAGACACACCTGCTCAGCCACATTTTCCCTCAATATGGAATGCAAAAAAAATGTTTCTTGTGCAAATCTGTGCACAATTTGTACACTGAAGCACGTGCATACAGCAGCAGCACGGAATACCATATCTTTATACCATTTATTCTTCTTCTCGGCCACACACATTGTTGAAATGTCACATTAATAAAGTATTATTAATATTTTGTAGAATCTCTGTATGTTTTTTTTAGCTCTTTATAAGATCACAATCTCAAGAGAATGATTAATTCTTAAAATGATGAGTTATTTGACATTTTGTGATATAAGCTTCTTCACTCTCTTGCTGAGGGTTAGGAAGATTAATACCAGAGTGTATCAGGGTTTAGAACATTAGGATATCAGTATATGAAGACCATTCCCATGCTTAGCTATATCTTATAAGTTGTTGCAGCAATTTTTTGGGGGTTATACCATTTGGTACACAGATTTGGTGCTAAATTTGTCCAATCCCTCCAAAATACCACATTTGAGACACCAAGACTTTGAGGAAGACCATAGAACATGCATGTTGTGATAAAGGTTATAATAGTTTTGGATTTTTCATTAGTTTTAGTTTTAATTTCGTTGGGAATTTTTGTTTTCAAATTCAGTTAGTTTTCATTAGTTTTGGGAATGATTTTGCTCATGTTAATTCGTTTTTATTTTTTGGAAAATTCTTAGTTTTAGTTTAGTTTTTATTAGTTTTAGTGTCAGTTTTAGTTTTTTGTAATGGGGTATTTGTTGGGTGCCAGATTTAATAAGGTCACAATAAATGTTCCTTTATTTCCTTTGTCTGATCCATCTCAGCCCCAATAAGTTTATTAAGTCATAAAACCAAATAGATGAAATAGATTGATAGAACAAAAAGGTTTACGTCTGAAAAAATTTGACAAAGACGAAAACGAAGGACATTTTCACTATAATTTTAGTTAGTTTTTTAACGACAAAATACAGTTTCAGTTAGTTTTTGTTTTTTTAAAAACTCTCGTTTTTATTTTTATTTCAGTTAACGAAAATGTTTTTTCAATTCTAGTTTTCGTTATTTAGTTAGTTTTCGTTAACTATAATAACCTTGGTTGTGATTTGGTTTCAAAAACCTTATTATCAATTTACCTAGAAAAGCCATACAACATCTGAATGCTCTAGGTCTCTAGTTTGTGCTTGTAAAGTTTCTTTGTCTTTTTTTTCCAACAATATTTTATTGTCATAACAATGGACGATGTACAGTTATGGATATACAGACATTTTTGTAGTTTACAGTATTCCAACCGCCCTCCCCCCCACCTTACCCTCCCATCTACCCCTGTTTTGTAAAGCTTCTTGAGGCTGTGATTATCCGACACGTCGAAGCAAGTCATTTCACACAGCAAGGTCAAGATTAAAAAGATGCTCTCACAATGATAAATTGCTACTCTGGGGACTTACATCATCAAACTTGAAAAAGTTGTTTTAAAAGTGGGCACATTAAATCCACAACAGTCTCAGCTTTCAAGTGATACCCAATGTATGCAGGATTGTTTAGGCCAAAATAAACCATTTGTACTGCATGTGGAGTTTATTTTGCCTCAAACTACATGTCATCACCATAAATATCTTGAGGTCAGAGGTCAAGGGACCACTTTGAAAATGTCCATGCCAGTTTTTCTCTCGCTAAGATTTAGCCAAACTTTGGAGTGTTATTTCACCTCCCAACAAGATAGCATGACATGGTTTGGACCAATGGGTGACTTAGCTCGCCAAGTTTTATGATACTAACGTCTTCAGTCTAGTTTAAAAATGGAATTGTCATTGAATATCCCTTTCACAAAATGTTTGATTTCACCAGGCTGACTGAGTGCTTTCTGTTATGATACAAAGGAGGAAAATGTCCTGGCGAGTTCCAGGTAGACTGAACCTCTAAGCGGGCGAGGTAAAGGCCAAAAAACACAAAGCAATCCTGAGTGATTGTCTTCATCACCTTCTGGTGAAGTGGAACGTTTGTCACGATGATGTTGTCTCTCCAGGCGGTGAGTGGTCACTGAGAGGGAGGATGAAAATGAAAACAATGTGAATCACTCTCTGCGGCTGCTGCTGTCACCACCTCTCAGCTCAATTCAGCTTCATCTTGATGTTGCAATGAAAACACCAAGCTCTACAATTACAAGTCAAACATTGAGTAATAGGATTTCTTAGAAAGTGTGTTGGTGTTGATGCATTGGATAATCTACACACCGCACAGAGAAGGAGCTCACAGTGGTCCAACACCATTAAAATACCTAATAGTGGTGTTTCCTTTATTTTGGCATCTACCTGCAATTACCTTTAGTCGTAATCTTGGCTGTCTCTCCTCAGACGGCCGCAAAAATGAAAATACCCGGTGGCTGTTTTTGTTTATCATGTCCAAGAATCAGAGTGCAGCTTGCACGTACCAACCCAAACATACCAAATACTGGAGATACAAATGAAAATAAACCAAAGTAAGAGAAATTCAAATGAATGTGCTGTTGGTGGATATGAACTGCGTCCAAACAAAATGTTCCAGTCGTTTGATGGAAGCATAATTTGATTTTGGTAAATCTTTGGTGAATTTTGTTTTGCAGCGGCAGTCTAATGGATTTAAATTACATTTAAGCCACCATTCAGTTCAGACTCCAAAAACAAGATCAGTCTGGAGTGAGATGTTAACATCCGTCACGAAAGTGGCGTTGCTGTTTTTGTTGTTGTCTGGTTCACGGTGCAGCAGAGAAGGTGACGTGCAGATCAGCAAGACTCTATGGCACTGCTTTGTAAGCAGGCATAAAGTTGAGCATTTAAACCATCTTAGATTAGCTTTGTTGCATGCTAAGATTTGCTAATTAGCACAAAGTACAGCAGATGGGAACGTCATAACATGGTGCCTTCACATGGAGTCGTGTTTAGAAGATGAGCACATATGATCTCCACCCTCTTGTCATATTCTCAACTTGGGAAGAGATAATCGAAGGCATTGAGTTCATAAATGTATATGCTGATGTTGAAAATGGCAGAGGCCTTGAATGTTAATTTTTGAGTGAATGATGAGTTTATATTTTGCTATTTTAGTCGTAGGATGTGGATTCATGGATCAGTTTGACATCCCTGACATAGATTAACCCTTTTCCACCAAATTAGCTCTCGTTCTTTAAATTATTCTGTTGAGGATTCTTGAAACCTTGGTGCTATCTAGCAAATTAGCTGGCTTTTTCTACAGTTTTGCATGGAACCATTATATTAACAGAGGCTGTTTCAAAATGCACAATAGAAGTAAACAGTAGCAGCAAGACAGCAGATCAAGTTGATCACCACCAAGATTTTGGTTGTTTATTACATATACAAGCATGAACCTTTAACTATTAAAGGTGTAGAAGACTATTAATGCAGGACGCCATCCTCTCTTTACAACATGTAAAATATGACACCACCACTTCAGTTCCCACTTCATTTTGAGGAAAATCTTTTGGAAAATCTTTTTTGGCTCCAGAACTAATTTATTGTTGGTCAAAATGCTCTAAATGGTTCAAAATAAGCTGTGAAGGGTTAGTAAAAAAACGTTTAATGGATTTAATGTATTGTATATACATTTTTTGCTCACATGTCATTTGAAATATGGTATAGGTTGTAACCGTTAGTTTCTGTCTGTAGAAGGACCGAGATTAGTTTGAAAAGGTTATTTTTTAGAATAATCACTGATAACAAGTCAGGTGAAGTATTATTGTTTTTACACCAGCAACCCACATCTTTGTAGACTTACAGTTTAAAACACAGGCTTGCTGTTAAAAGTTTAAAGTCTCTCTGAGATAAGACTTGAGACTGGTAAACTGTAACTAAATATATCCAACTTTGCAGCTATATAGTCGTTTGTTCAAGGTAATTAAACCCACATTTTATGGATATGCTGCTTTATGTTCAATGCACAGTATTTTTAAATCTCAACTCTCAACCCCGATGATGTAAAACTTTCCATCTCTACCATCCATCCAACATGACGCAGCATTAGAAAGCCCCACGGTTTCATTAGATGTACAGATGTTCATGATATTGTGTCCATCTCCTGTTATGTCTACTTCACAGTGGTGACTCTGTAACATATAGCAGTCTGGACATATGTTAGTCGTTACAGAGTGCTTCATTTGCTTGGAAACAAATTAGCATACAGATGTTTTTGCTAAAAATTGAGGCAGATTTAATTATCGTAAGTGAGTAATGCAATTTCACTTTAACCCTCAGCAACATAGAAAGGGCATGCCTTCTGTATTTGAGAGAATGAAAATATTATCTGCAAGAAAATAAACGGTCTAAAATTTAAAGGCCACTGGAAAATGATATGCGCATTATAAACATTAGTCATACTTTATGGTCCATTTGAGATGGATTATTTGGGCATCTGTAAGAAATAATAAAATACTCAAATATTTACTGCCCCAGTCTCCCTGTACAGTCATTTAACTTGCTGATAACTACATAATCTGTTAATTTAAATACATATTTTAAGCTGTTCTGTCTGTTTGATGAGTTGAAACTTATCATCTATATATCAGTTCACAAAAATTCCAGTCCTCTGTGCCTTTTAATAAACATATTTCCTCTAAAAATAGGTTACAGAGATAAACAAGGCGTGCTAAATCAGATTTTCTCAGACAAAAGCAACCACCCACCAACCCAGTAATAGTATTATGAGATTTACATTAGTGAGGAAGGATTAATATGACAAGGTTTCCTGCAGATAAAACTTAGAGTACTTGTTAGAGTCCGCGGGTGCTGAAAATATAAGCTGGAATTACTGAGAGGTGAAAGGGAAATTCTCTTCATATTCATAAAAAGGTTAAGTCTCTCGTAGCAGGATGTGCTTACAGTAAGTAGCAGCATGACTTGTAATGGCAGGGAAGCTTTTGTTTGCAGAGAAACATGAATGAAACTCTGTTATTCAGCCAGATTGTTGTTGTTTTTTTCATGACAAGCGAAGGGACAATGAATGAAACCCATCCAGTCTATGAGCCGGTCCAACTTTCAGGGGGTCTGGCATGAAAAACAAGAGTTCCCTCAAACTCTTTAGCATGATTCATAACCACATAGGATCACCACTGAAGTGTGGAAATGTTGGCGGTAATCAGACCTGATCAAACAGCAACTTCTGCCTAAAAGTGAAGCCACTGTGGAAGTGCACTGAACCTGCATTCTTTCTAATAGCCAGCAGGGGGCGACTCCACCGGTTACAAAAAGAAGTCCAACACCAGGTAAGTCCACAGGAATACGAGCCTACTCCTCACTTGATTTATTACCTCAGTAAACATTCTTGCAATGAGTTTATGGTCTCAATAGCTAGCTTAAAGACTCTCTTTTTTTAAATACAATACATTTGGTCGCTTGGAAATATCTTGTTCAGTGTTCATTTGGACTAAAAGACACTCAAAGGAGTCAGTTGTTCTTTGAAAATTATTATAATTGTTAACAAAGCTAGATAGCTAGCACTAGCATAAACTGATGATGTAGCATAATTTCAGCTCTCAATCTATTCTGCATATGTATCGTTTGCGAAAAACCAATATGGTCACAGCAAAAATGTCTTAAGGCTGCAAAACCAGAGGCCACAAACTAATGGGTTACTGCGACCACAAATATTATACAGTCTATAGTCCTGATGCTCATTTAATTTTAAAAATGCTTATGAATGAACAAGAATAGAAATGATCTAAAATGTATTTGAAAATTAAACTAGCTATTAACTATTTAAATGAGCTGTTAGGTTATTGAGATTCTCCTGCATAGCATTGCTCTGATTGATGAAGTATTTTGCTCATTGTCTTGCGGAAAGACCTGACAAAGCATGATTTCAGACTTTTTACAAATCAGCATCATGATGAAGTTATTTTGGTTCTTTTGATATGCTTATTGCAATTAAATCAAAGCAAAATCTGTTTATTTTGGGTTCATACCGCAATCATACAGAAGCAGTTCTTGGAGATCTGTGTGAGCCTCCGGATTATGTTGTGAACCCAGACATGAGGGGGTTTGGTTTGTCTGATTTATGTGGGACTCAAGATATATCAACCATGGTTGATGACATGGTTGATGACAGAAAGAAATGTTGCTGGTATCGACAATAATTGTGTCTGGTACAAGTAACAAAAATGAATACGATCCTGATCCTGTAGTAAAACTCACGCGAGGAACTTACCAAAATACATCATCAAATTCATGCTATTGTATGCTTTATCAATAACAGAACACTTATTTGTCATTAAGGCTGTTAACGCACCGCTTTGAGTTTCCTGCAGAGAGAAGTCCTGCATGTACAACCACATCTGTGATCTAAAGTCAACATAAAGGCGCTTTTACAAAGTGTGAAGCCATTACCAAGTTAAAGCACAGAGCTCCTTCCCTCGGGGTCGACAACAAACGAGAAAACTAATCTGCTACTTTCTTTTATCAAGAGACGGAGAGGACACGGTACTGAAGACCAATCAACTCTGCTCCCTAATCTGTCTTTTCCTGTCCCCCCGTGCGCCTTCCCCTCCATGAAAGCCCTCAGATCAGGGAGTGAAAAAGCGCTGGCCTGTTGCCCTTGAATTTACTTGTAGCCACTAGAGCTTAATGTGGGTAATTGTGTTGACATTATGTAAGACTGTTTTGAGAGGTGCTTCACACACAGCATCTCTGTTCTCCGAGCGGCTCTCTGCCACGACCAGCGATCCGGCGTCCTCGTCAACAGACCGCAAACCAAATAAAAATCAAAGCGATGGCGAGGATGGCAGGAAGGGAGAGGTGGCAGCGATTTAAGCATTCCTGTCATGAGTCAGGGACAGATACCCGGGTTTTGACTTATAAGTCCTAAGGGTGAAGTTCCCAGGGGAAACATCTAATAACCAATAAAACTGCCGAGTCTCTATAGAAGTTTATATTTACGTCATAGCTAGAGATCCTTTAATGTACGTCTTCTCACGCTGCAGCATAAAGGCCGTCCACAGAGGACCAGCAGGAGACATGCTGATGTGATTTCACTGAAGTAATGGTGTCTAACACACATCAGCTGTATGGCTGACTGCAGGAATGTTTCCATACTTTGTCAAAAAATCAAATCACTTCAGGGAGTTGTTTAGATTTAGATGTTATCGCACAAATTTCAAGCAGCAGTGCTCTTTTTTGTGAGCATTACTCCAATCTCTGTGTATCTGTCTGCACAGTTTTGTTTCCTCAAAGAAAAGAAATGACATATTGTTTGGGGAAAAGAAGTTGGCACTCTCTAATGTTCTCAAATCTTTAGATTACTGGGTTTTTATTTGTAAGTGCACTGTAAAAATAAATGTAATTTTACAGGAAATTTACTGTAATATTTATCCCCCCCCCCCTTTTCCCATAAAACAACAAAAGACCTGGACATGTGCAGATATAAACATAAACTGTAGTTATTTTATTGTGTTTTTAGCCCTGTTATACTAAAAATCTGCTCTGTTTTTATAGTTTATTGCATGTAATTTAGCTTTTTTTTTTTTTTACTGAAATTTGACATTATCTGTCTGGAAACTTTGCTGCCAGACTTTTTAATTTTTTTTTCTTTTAACAATTGATTGATAGCATTTTGATTTATCTTAGCATCACCACAGTCAGAAGTATCCTGATTCATAAAGAAACCAAACAGAGTCAGTAAATGTCTCAGATTCAAAAACACACAACCACAATCAGGCCACAAAGTGCAGGTCGAGTGTTTATTTCATGCTATAAGACCAACTCGTCCTCCAGTCCGTCTGGATCTGTTTCCTGCCAAGTTTGTTTGCAATTTGCTGATTTATTTGAGCCTCTAGTCTGCGGGGGGAAGTCACGTTTGGATGAGTGGCAGATCCCTTTTGTTGCACAGAGTCGGGACATACAGATCTCCATGTAGGTGGCCCTTTACAGCAAACAGATGCTGCAGGGATGAGCTCCTTTTCACTGCAACACTAGATGGCAGTGTGTGTCTGTAGCTGCTGGACATCTGGCTGGGTGTCTAGACAGAAGTGTCTCACTAAGATTTTTAAACAGTCACAGGGCTGCCAGAGTCTCTATCCCCGAGAAGCAACGAAGATTACGCAAAGAAAATCACACAGAGTGAGAGAAGACATGGCATAGGAAAGGTGGTGCGGTTCAGTCTCTCACAGGTCGAAATGATTCTTTATGGGACCTCAATGAGCTGAATATTTGATATAAATGCAGCTAATATAATAGCTGACATGCTGTGCACTTTGTCCTTTGATGGTCAAAACTGAAATTTACCATCACCAGCCTTTTATTTTTGAATTACCCAGGTGGAAAAACACAGACACATTAACGTGTTCTTTTCATTTAATCGCCTCTCTGTACCAGACACAATTTATTATACACATACATAACAGTTTGATTAATACGTGCATAGTAAAGTTGACTAATTTAAAAGAACGTCACACTGAAATTCAAGCGCTGCCTGCCCTGTTTTCAGTTTGGGTTAATGATTTAATGATGTTATATAACACTTTGTACTAATAAGAATAGATGAGAGCATGGAAAAAGACGTGCAGGTGGCTCATGTGGCGGCAGGTATGAAGCTGAATGTCAAACAGCTGCAGGACAGCCCACTACCTTTTGTGTTTGTATGAGTGTTTTTTTAGACATCTGCTTGTTTTTGCTGTTTGCCATATTGTTGGATTTCACGTGATAGTTTGTGTATGATGATCAGCTTTTCACCTGCCTTAGAGTTTCGCTGTTCAGAAAAGCTATTTTTATACTTGGCATACAACGCGCCATGCAAATCTTTCTGTGCAAATCTATGCAAATCTATCTTTCTGAGCATAACCAAACCCTGAGAGAGATTAAATCAGTGAATAAGGCTGCATTCTCACCCAAAAAGCAGTATCGCAGCATTCGGTATTTCTACTTGTGCTTCAATCAGCTTAGTAGCACGAATTACCAAAACATACTGGAGTGTAACTTCATATTTAAATTGAAGTCACTGAATTTAGCCTGGTGCACCAGTTGAAAACCTGGCTTTTTTATTGGTTTTGCATCCTGGTTTGTTATTGAAAGTGAATGTGTGTTGGGCATCCATGTAGCTCCAAGTTTGGGTGCATCCCACGGCCCTTTGTTGCATCTTTCCCCTTTCCTTTATCTGTGCTGCTATCAAAATAAAGCATTAAAAATAATAAGTAAATGTGTTTTCTGAATCTGTTGATGGAGACAGACAATCACTTGTAGGATTTTTTTTTGTTTTTTTTGTCTTAATTGTTAATACTTTTTATATTGCTATATGTTGATATTGTAAATTGTTAATACATCATTATACTTTTTACTTGTTTATTTGCTTATATTTCTAGTTTATACTGCTGTTTTGCTACCCACTTTGCTGCAGTAACACTTGAAATTTCCCAGTTGTGGGATTAATAAAGGAAATCTTAGTCTTAGTCTTAGGATCCAGTGTACTAGCAGCAACATGACGTCAGGAAAATGGCACATTTAAGTGACACACACACGCCATCGCACAACACTGCACTTCACCCCAACGTCTGATTTGGTGTGAAAGCAGCCTGAGGGAAACCTTGGTGGTTGGACCAAAGGTGTGAAAGGGCGTCTCCAAAAGTGCCAAAGCATGGCTTCTTCATCACATCCAGACGTAAAAACAAAGCAGACCAAAAAAAACACAAAATGACCAAAAAAAGACACAAAATGACAAAAAAAAGACACAAAATGAGAAGACAGAATAACAAAAAAAACCCCACAGAAGACACAAAATGATCCAAAAAAAAGACACAAAAAGACACAAATGACCAAAAAAGACACAACATGACTTACAAAGACACGAAAAGACATGAAAAGGATTAAAAAATGGACAAAACAGCCCAAGACTCCATAGAGTTAAAGTTGAGAAAAAACAAACAATATATGTATAAAGATGACTGCATGAATCTGTGTTTGACATAATACCATAAAGTGGCGGCAGTGCAAGCTTAAAAAGACGTCTTTTCTTTGACGGCTACATTTGCACTTCTCAGAATTTGAAGGAAAAAGAAGCCATTAATCAGGCATGCGTGAAATGCACTTTAGGATGTGGATGTCTTTCATTATCATTTACAACCAGAACAAAGGGCAAAGGTTTCACTAATTGAATTACACCCCAGCACAACAATCAAATTAACATCAAAACAGACACGAGAGCAGCTCCTGACAGGTGATAACTCAGAGTCCAACCTCCGTCACACCATCACAGGCATCCGGACTCTCACATAGTAACCCTGCTTCTCAGCTGCCCCCTTTCACTTTTGACCTTTGACCTCTTGGGCTGTCATTCAAGCCTCTTTAACCTTCACATGTTCCACATTTTTAGCAACCGCTCTATCTGCTTATTATTCTCTAAACTTTAAGCGCTCGCCTTCAGAGCTACTGGAGAGTTTAAGATTATCAAACGCCTGCATTAGTCACAATAACCATCTGAATTCAGGATGTGAAACTCGCACCCGGCCAGTAAAAATACACTTGTATAACTTCAGGACATGTGCAAGGACCAAATGATGATAAAGTGCTCTCATACACGTTTCTCTGCATGTATGGAACATATGGCTGCACTGAGGTTCTCCTTAGATTTATATTTTTTCAGCCAGAGATTTATAGATTGAATTTGCTGAATGTATGTTTTGGCTCGATGTCTCTGGAAATGTTCTGTACATTGGTCGTTCATAGCACAGAGCGTGAAATTGACAGGAAATAGATGCATCTCTGCACCGCACCTCTCAGACGGGAATGTCTGGAAAGGGCAGGTCTATTTGGACTGCAGGTTGACCCTCCGGCTCGGACACTTGTTTTGAACTGTGACGTGGATTTAGCTGAGTGAGGAGCTATGGTATGTTTAGCAGGACATATTGGCATCTTGTGTAGAGAAATCATCTAATATATTAAAACTTGGCTTTTGTTTTTATCCCATCCCATCGTCATCAGTTCTATTGGCTAAAAACACTCACCAAAGTACCAAATAAACTGCAGTTTTCCTTTGATTCTATTTGCTTTTCAACGGTTTTGTCAACGCAAGAGGTTAGAAAATTTTGTGCGTAGACCATGCAAACCTTCAAATGCAGTGAAAACCACCAATATAACAAATTTGCATTATACATGCAAAAAATGTGCCTCGTTTGAATTACATGAACAACAGGACTCGTCGTCAATCTGAATTATTACAGCTTGATGCAATCTGAACTTCACTTCCTTAAAACCTATTTGAAATATGTCCGGATGTGTATGCAAGATATATTTTCATGCTGCAAGGAGTATTATCCTATATTGTGATTGTTTTGGAGGCTTTGGAGCAATCTGGAACCAGAATTTCTGTCTGGATTAAAGTTATATCTCATCTCATTTTATCTTAATATAATGATGCAGCCGAATTTCACTTGTATCTGTTAAACCTGTATAACTCAAGACATTTATTTAAACAAATGTAATGTGCAGATGTTGTTGAAAATACTTGTGTAGTGTCAACTCAAAATGTGCCTGTTTATAACGGGCTGATTGATTGGCTCCTGGTGTTTCTGTTTGCAGCTTTCTCATTCAAACCACTCAACACTGTGCTCAATTGGGTCCATGTCATTTGCTAACAGCTAGATATTTAAGACCAGGTTATTTCTGGTAATATTCCTAAAGTCACATTACTGATGCTTTAATGTTTGAGTTTGCTACAGTGTAACTTCTCTAGTCTTTTTTCCTTCATCTGTTCTTGAATGTGGGGCTACGCTGTGGTGTAGTCGTTACCACTTTCACCTTACAGCGTCTGGGGGCATCTGATCAGGATGCCTCCTGTTAGAGGGTCAGGGTTAGGGTTATCCAACTGGTAGGAGGCCCCGGTGAAGACCCAGATCACGCTGGAGGGATTATATTTCTCGCCTGGCCTGAGAACGTCTCTGGTTCTCCCAGGAGGAGCTGGATGTTGTGGCTGAGGAGAGGGACATCTTGAATAATTTGCATAGCCTGCTGCAGGACCCGGTCCAGGATAAGGGGATGAAAATGGATCAATGGATGGATGGATGTTCTTGAATGTCCTGTGGTGAGGGCGAGCTGTACCCAGCAAGTTGTTTTGTAGTGTAACAGTTAAGAGGGCTTCACAAAGTGTACTTAAAGCTCTACTAATCAATACGTTCTGTAGGTTTCAAGAGCTTGCAATCAACACTGCACTTTCTTGTTTCCCCTCAGCAAAAAAGCCGGCTTGGGGGCAGTGAAACGGATGAACAGTTGACGAGAATATCAAAGGACAGACAGACGGACACTCCTTCCATTTCAGCTAATAGACTGGGGCTCTTCTGTCCTCAGCTTCAGTGTTGACCTGTCACTTGACACAAGTGCTTCACACTCCAGGAAGCATGCCAGCTGAGACACTCTCCAGTTTAGATGCAGACATAACGTTTTAATACAAAGTTTTCAACTATGCATCTCTTTTCACACTTAGAGTATAAAAAAAGCAACTTGTTGACACCAAGGATGAACCAACTGCCTGAGGCTCCACATCAATTGACAGTCGGGGAGCACAATTTCCATCTTAACCCTTTCTCTCATGTCAGCAGCCTGTTCTGTAACCCCAGAATCCCAACACCCGAATCTACGGGCCAAAGAAGACATGCAAGAGTGGCCCTGTACAGAAGGCTCGCTGTCCCTTTCCCAGCACTCAGAGATGAAGTCAGTATTCCACAGTTTTAGTCTCTGACTGTATGCACGCATGAATAAACATTACTAGCGTCCCCTAAAAACGTTGATTCGCACCACTGACTTCACTAAACAGTCTTAAAATTAAGACAGGAAGAGGGTGTCGGCCTGTGTGACACTGATTGTTGCTTGCAGTCAGGATTTTCCTCTTCAAATGTGGCTTTGGATCGTTGTGGCATCCTGATGTTTGCACTCATGCATGCACGTAACCATGGACCCAAAACTGCATGGGAAGAGTCTGTCAACGGAAAAATACACTGAATTGCAAATGCTTATGTTTAGTGTTGGGATGCAACAAACCATAAAGAATTACACAACACTATGTTCCCAAATCTGGGTACATAAAGTACACAGTAACAAGTTTCTGCAGGAGGCCTGTTTCTGCACCATTTCACAACATCTCTGAATCTTAAATATCTTGAATTGACCTGTTATCAAATAGTTTCATAAGAGGGCATTGAAATATTCCTCCAAGGCACGATGCTTTTTCACAAGTTTGCAAAGAATTCATCCACCTTTTTCTCTTTGATTTACATTTCACTGCTTATTGGTCTCACAGGGAGTTATGAAGCTTGAGAATGCAATGTCAAAACATTATGTATATTCCTTTTTAATCCACAAGGGAGAGCTTGGTATGCTTTACATTAAAAACTACAAGGGTATACAAGAGAGCACATATCTCCACCAAGGCCATACCCTTTCTTGTAATGTTAACTATGTGAACATAATTTGTGTATTTTCCCTGAGATTCAGATCTGCTCCAGAATTGAATAGGCTCTTCTTTGCATGCTAAGACATTCCACCAAGTTTCATGCAAACAATGAATTCAGTGAATTAGCAACAATTCGGGTAGAATAAAATATATAAAAAGCCTAAAAAAAATCACAGGTTGCAACTCCTCCAATGCACTAATTTTATCAGCTTTCTTACCCATTCTGATGCTGATTTGGACTTCAGCAGGTTGTCTTCACCATGTCTACATGCCTAAATGCATTTAAGCTGCTGCCATATGATTGGTTGATTAGATATTTGTGTTAATCTGTAGTTGAACAGTTGTACCCAATAAAGTGACCGATGAGGGTATGAAAATTCCTGGGCTTTTTGACATAATAAATTTAATATATTTGGACAAAAAAGACTTTTGAAAACTCTTGAAGATTCTGATTTTGACCATATTCTTCTATTCTCTATGTTAAGAAGTGAATCAATTGATTAAGAAATAATCTACCAATAAATGAATGAAAATAATCATTGTAGCTCTAAAGACGAAGCAGTTACAGATGTTCAGTCACACAACAGACGACTCAGTCACTCAAATGCATCTTAAAACAACATTTAATGCATATTTTTCATGAATTTAACCCTCCTGAGTCGGAGCAGTCACAATTTATTTCATTAAACTGCAGGTCGGCCGCATCTCTCGGTTCTTATTAATCAAGACTGAAGACTTTTCTGTTTACAATCAATCAAATCTTAAATGTCCTTTTATGATGTTTTGCCTGCACTTTATTTCGATGATTTTATTGTTTTATGTAAATCACTTTGATTCGTCCTGTTGCTGAAATGTGCTCTACAAATAACCTTGCCTTTCCTGCATGTTTGTACTCTCAATAAATTACTGCACGACTTGCACATGTTGCTCATGACAGTCATGTACAGCTGCATAATTTGCTGTGAAAGAAGGTATGTAAAAGCAATAAAGAAGATTCATGTTGAGCTTAAGACGTTTTGAGCAGAGCCTGGTACCGTCAGGGGTCTCACCTCCATGAAACACTACACCCCTCCCCATGTGGCCCTAAGTGTGTGTGCGAGTGTGTGTTTCCCTCCCAAAAACATCGCAAGCCAGCTGGAGTAAGTTTCCATTTGGCTACTTTATGGATACCCCACTCACTGGTGGTACGTGCCTCGCCTGACAGCTCCACCAGGTCTCTGGAGGATCTGCATGTTCAGGTGCTAATCTCTTTGGCTGGAGTTTAGTCTCAAACTGTGAGGGTATTTAAAACACTGAAGTCCAAACTAGAGCCAGGGAGCGCTGATATACAGCCATGTGAGTCAGCAACCAGACTGTCAACTCTTCAACCTGATGGAAAACCACTTCTCAACACAAGAAAAACTCACGTGGAGATCATATTCAATCCTATCGTTCCTAATCAGCAAACATTGCTGCTGAGGGGGGAATTATTGTTCGTTGGTGTTGGGAATAATGTCAAAAAATGTTTCAAGATGTGAAATGTGTAGTGGTGCAATTTACCCAAGTACAACTGTGAGGTTCTTGTTCTTTACTTGAGTATTTAAATTATGCAACTTTATACTTCTACTTCACTACAGTTTAGGGGTAAATATTGACATTTTTACTCCACCACATTCAGCTGACAGCTTAGGTTACTTTTAGGTTGAGATTTTACATGCAAAAATACAGCAGATTTAAAATGATAACGCATGTAATCAACATGCAACTACTTATTTAACCTATTTAACATGCTAAAATATATTTTCTCCAATTTGCAATATCTGAAAATTGCATTTCTTTCAGAGAAACAAACAAACACAAAAAATATATATTAATAATAAATGCAGAATAGCAGGAATGCGTGTATATAATGTGTGTAGAATGTATGTATATGTCTTAATTTTTATATTTTTTATTCTGTCTTCTATCGATGTATGTGTCTGTACCTTGAGCTGCGGTGATAACTACATTTCCCCACTGTGGGGTAAATAATGTCATATTTTATCTTATCTGTTTATAAATTAAACCACATAAAAGTATATTAAAAAAAATAGCCCTACCTGGACAACAATCTGCTTTAATTGTGTTGTTTTGTCTAACTTTAATATGTTATGAACTATATAAACAAAGAAGTTTTGCCATTTTTAACCTAAATTACTCATGATAAATTGATATTTTCTCCTAGTTAAACTGCTTTATCAATTAAATCCACAATCGTTTCAGCCCTAGATCTCAATGAAAATTGAAAATGTCATTCCAGGTTAGAAAATAATTTTTTTGTGTGTTTTTGGGGGTAATTGAAGACGTCCTTATTATTCGTCCCCCTGTCATTGAGAATTAGGGGTTGTGGGCAGTGCATTTTTAGGGGGAGATAGCAGGTCAACCATAAATGACACATACAGGTAGTGGACATCATCTGAAAGCTGAAGATTCATTTGAGATGCAGCACTGTGTGTCAAGTTGTTCTGGTCAAAAATCTCAAATATAAATAACTTAATTAATCAATTACTTTTAACCTATTAAAGTGTATAAGGGTTCAGCACATTAATATTTTTCTTTCTGAAGTCCATTTTCATGCTCAACTATGTCTCATAAGTTGTTGCAGTATTTTCTGGGTTGATAATATATGTTACACATATTTGGTAATGAATTAGATATTTTTTTAATTTGAAGAATTTATAAAAATGGTCAAAAACCCTCCAGAATATTACATCAATACACCAAGACCTTTGTAACATAATATAAAAATCAGTTCAAATACTAACAGGTTAATAACACATTCTGATTAAACTCACTCATTTAACCTTCATTTTATCTGTCTGTGTGTTATTAGAGGCTCCAGATTGGTTTGATGGTTGACGATGCACAAACATTCCTCCTCCTGCTGGGCTCTCTCACCACTGCACCACAGCTGGACTACAACAATATTTCCACTGCTCTCTCACTCACCCTTCCCTTCTCAATGAGCAGTAATTGGACACACCTGGAGAACGCATGAATCACGGACCACTTAAACCAAAAAATATCTGACTACAATTTGAACCAAAAGGCGGAGATAAAGGGAGTAAACAGCTGAGGGGAGAGGGGACACGGAGAATACAACTCCCCATGCAGAACTAAACAGCTCTGTCAACGAGCCACACGGAAACATCAGGACCAGACTGCAGCTTCACTTCTGCCGGATGGCGTGTCGAGAAGTATTTAGGCATTTGTGTGGGCCGACACGTGTGTGTCCTCTCCAGCTGACCAGTATATTACACTGGTCTGCCTCTGTGCACTGTCACTGGCAGCTACTGGTCAGAGAGCAGTGAACACACAGCAGCATGCTGAGCAGATGTGAGAAACCCGCCTGTGGCTCTGTGCGCTGCTGGAATAACACTCTGCACATCAACACATGGCCATGTGAAGAAGAAGAAAAAAAAAAAGACTAGCCGGTCACGTTCTCCGCAGCATGCAGAGCTGCTGTCGCACGGGGGTGAAAAGGTCGGCGGAGAGAGAGAGAGAAGAGAGAGAGAGAGAGAGAGAGAGAGAGAGAGAGAGAGAGAGGCAGACATAGAGTGAAAGCACCTGGCTGAGTCGTTATGAGCAGAAGTTTCTCCTGGAACGTCCTCTTGATGAGGACACAGATAACACAATCACTAGATCTTGCCAGACGAACCTGGTCTCACAGGAATCCGTGAAATAGCCACAGATTCGCTTAACTCAAAATCCGTGGAATAGCCACGGAATCACTCAAATTTCTGTGAAACTGACACGGATTTCGCTACAATGCAAGTTAATGACAGTCAAATCCCGTGGCTATTCCATGGATATTTTTTCCTATTGGTTTGTTCCAAGTCACGTGACTTTCAAGGTCCCGGCGGTCAGAACAAAAAACATGGCGGACAGTTCTCTCCTTTTTAGTGAAACAATCTATATTTTGACTTTGTTTCTGCATAAAAATGGATTTTGATCACATTTCTAGCAAGAAATATATGTTTTATTTTCTAAATATTCACTCAGTGAATGTACATAATCACTTTGTATGTTGGAATAGCCACGGGATATGACTGTCATTAACTTGCATTGTAGCGAAATCTGTGGCTATTCCACGGATTCCTGTGAGACCATGTTGGCCAGACAGACACCACAAGTTCACTTGTGTCCTTGAAGGCATCGTAGAAAGACTGCACACCATGGATTTATTAAGGAGAACTGGGTATATTAAAAGGCCTGTGTGGGCTTCCTGCATGTCTGTGATTTCCTCTGCTTCCCTGCTCTTATGAATGGGAGACAATAATGTAATGTAATAATGTAACACTGATAACAGAAAGAATCATTTTGAGGTGTTTGTGACGATCAAAACAATGTACTCATTGTTTAACCCCTCTGAAGTTGCCGATCACACCGGGGTAATCAAATCACATGACTTAATGACGTCACGGCATAAAAACTAAGCAGCGTCTGTCAGCTTCCCTCTAAAGTACCAAAAATGACAGTTTTTGTTTGTTAATTTGATGATGACAGGCCAAATAAAACTGGAGATAAGGTCAAATATATTTAGCATTAAAATATAGAACTAGTTGTTATCCTCATTTGACCTTAAATATTTGAAACCTGTGTTCACATTTGCAACATTTGAAATTCTTCATTGAGCATGAAAAATAACATTGTCAAAATCCAATTTTATATTTTTTTCTGTGTGTTTTTATGTGATTTTCTTTTGTGCAGCAGGTGGTAGCCTCGAACACAAGTATGTGAATGATTTAAAAGCGCATCTAAGAACAAACTGAACCAACCGGTTTGTGTTGCCGGCCTTGTTAAGTTGTAAATAGACGGCTTGTTTTTCACCAACATCTTAGTTTGTTTTTACATCATTCCACTCCACCCTTAAAACTCTGGCTACACCAGTACGTTGGCCAGTGTCGGCTTCAAATTAAGTTCAATTTAGGCGAATATGTTGGTCCTCGGCCACGGAAAATGGTTAGAGTGAAGGGTGAAAACACATTCGGATGTTTCCTGCTTTATTGGCAGCTCTGATGTGTCAAATATGAATGTAGAACCAAAAAATAAAGTTGGTTTCATACTAAATAAGCTATAATTATGCCGAGATTGAAGTTGATCCAAGCATGTGTGTGTTTAATGGCAGTTGTGACCACCAAATAGCCATTTGGAAAATTAGGAGATGGCAAGCAAAAAAAAAACATTTCGAAAATTGTATTAATGTATTAACCATTTTGACCTCAGAGGGACCTTGTCCATTGGAATCTAAGGTGGTGTAAAAGCTAAAAATGAGCCATTTTTCCCCTAGTTCTTCAAAAGGTTAATTGCAGTGGAAAAACTTCCAGTCCTGATGGACGCTGTCATGTTTCAGTTACTGGGAAATGTTTTCACACTGTTTCTAGACCCAGTATAGAATAACAAACATCCGACTCTTTGGACTGTTGCACAAGTTCATCTCTCAGCAGCAGAAACCCGAGGAGGGAGACAGACCACCTATGTGTGTGTTGAGGAGGTTGTCCTCAGTGTTTAGTGAGGATGTCCAGACACACAACCCAAACAACGCACCTGTCCAATAATTAGTGACACAAGACTGACAGGACACAGTTTGTCTCCAATAAATTATTATAAATTATTGAGATTACAAGCAAAATTAATGCTGCTTTGATAAACTAACTGTTGCTGCATTTCTGACTTCAGTCGCCCTTATGTAGTATGAAGTGCAAGGTGGAAAGGTACAAAGAGCCTAGAGCACGCTACTATGACAGGTCCTGGTGTACGGTACTTACTAGATATGAAGCTACCGTTATATTGTCCGATCAAATGATCAAATAGAGACTTGACATCAACAAACAATCAGTCTGATTCACCAGCTATAGACTGTTGCTATAAGCCTGCCATTGGTCACGTCTCCCTTTTTTTTCTCCCCTTCCGCTACCAACATTGCAAGGGTCTAATGTCCATATTATCTATCACTCATCATTGCATATCTATCTATCTATCTATCTATCTATCTATCTATCTATCTATCTATCTATCTATCTATCTATCTATCTATCTATCTATCTATCTATCTATCTATCTATCTATCTATCTATCTATCTATCTATCTATCTATCTATCTATCTATCCATCCATCCATCCATCCATCCATCCATCCATCCATCCACCAGTGCAAATGTGACATGAAATGCATGCATTGTATTTTAATCATCAACCAACTTATATTTATTACAATACTCAGCTACTGCACTGTAAAAAATGTCTGTAGATTTTACGGTGAAAAACTGCTAAACCATGTGAGTAAAAGACCTGAAAATGATAAATGGGTTAATTCAGTTTTAGTAACAATGAAACACTGTAAATGTACATATCAGCCAAAACAGTACTTTTTTTTTTTTTTTTTTACAGTTTTTAAACAATATATATATATATTATTCCACTGTAAAATACTGGCACTGTGATAGTAACAATATATACTGTAATATATATACAAGCCATCACTGTAATTTTTGCATCTATTTTTTGTAAAAATAATGTAAAAACATTTCTCATAGTTAAATGTACTAAACACTATATCTCTAACAAAAATATACTGTAATATTTTATGATAAAATCTTTAATTTATGCTGCATTTATAAAGTATTTTCTTGTCAATTATATGGTAGAACAGCGTTTCATTTCATGGAAAAAGGTTTTATTTTTTACTGTACAATATGGAATAAAATGGCAATCTTAAACGTGAAATCAACAGTACTAATATCATTTTACTGTAATATTAGAAAAAGTTGCACCGTATTTATGACGGTAAAGTTCTGCCATTTTTTAAAATCATAAAAACAACAGGTCTTTTTTTACAGTGTGCATCAAACTGCAGCCCCCTAATAAGCAGCTGTCAAGGTAGGAAATAAAACTTTGAGAAATCTACTGGTTGGAATGCTGTCTTGCAAAATTAACAACTTTGAGCACCTCTGTTTATGTTGAATTAGCATAGAATTCTGTAGTAGATTGACTATTTAAACCACAAAAAAGAAAGAAAACCATGATGGAAATGGATTTGCCTTTTAAGATTATATAAAGCAAATTTAATCAATAGTTTATGTTGAGTTCTACTTTGAACACAGGACTGTTTCTGAGGTGCTCTTTCTACACCACCACTGCAACTGAACTGTCTGTATTTATGTCCCTGATTAAGTGGCTGTGACGAATCACATGTTGTCAGAATAATCAGAGCAACAATCATAGGCAAGTACTGCAGTGAAATATTGTTGTCCAGTTTTATTAAGACATTTAATGCCTCCTCATATATGTGTTAATCATATTAAAAAACACTCTAAATTAATTATAAACTAATAGCAAATATAGTTTTAATGGCATGACGTGATGACACACAGCTCTGATTGCTGATAAAGAAAAAAAACCAGAAGAATAGAAGAATGAACCGTCCTCATAAACATATTCACTTCTTTTCATGTTCCCCTTCTCCTCACACTTTAGCTGTCCTACATTCCTGCTGGCCCTGATTAGTCACTAAGCCTTTTGCTCTGTTATTATTGCAAGAGTATCTCAGGTCATGAGACTTAAACACCAGCAAATTCCTGCCCTCTGGACCCCCCGCTCCCCTCGTCCCTCTTAGGTTCTGTACGTTAATGCCCGTGAAGTTATGAGAAGAATGAACGTCCAGACGTGGGCTTGTTGAAAGGCTGCAGTTCCTGCTCTGTGGTTTACAGGCTGCAATTAAATAGTACGTCATTTAAATGTGATTTGTAATAACTTTTTGCAGCCTGGAGGAATGCTTTGTGGTTTGTTTAAACTGTCTGGGAATTAATTTTTGCAGTAAAGTCCAAATTTACGAGATCACCGAGGTTATTTGTGGCTTTCTTTAATGTTTCCTGGAAATTGCAGTTAGACTTTAGAAATACTAATTGGAGAGAGATTTTTTTTACTGTCAATCAACAACTGAAAGATGCATCCGCTCCACCTGCATGATGATATTTTGCTTTCTTTAGTCACCAGTAAACATGTTTAATAGCTTGTTTACAGCCTCCAAATTCCTCCCTGTGCAATCATCTGTCCCTTCGAGTCCATCCTTTAATTACAGTAATTATAATTAACTGGCCTGGGATTGACTGACAGCATGATTGTGCGCACTGACAGTTCCTCATTGTGTCCTCAACGAGACGCTACACGTGCAAAGAAGAACACATGCAAATAAAAGAGCCCAGTTGTCACTCACGGGTACTAAAATCAGACAAACTGCATAATAACAGCACTACAGCCGAGCAGAAGTACTCTCCTGCTCGTAAAGATGACAGAGTTCTGCTGATAAGCTCCCAGAATACTGGGGAACGGGCTCCGAAAGAGTCGCAGATCTCACGTTACTCTCGCCCCCGTGGGTTGAAAACACACATGACTTAATCAGTGACATTCATGGAGATCTTTGGAGTCCAGGGATCACATTACCCAGGTAAGGCCCAAAGGAATGTGGCACATACTGTACATGTTATCAACTCATGACCAGGAGCCGATGAAAGGTCGACCTTTTTTGATGATTAAACATGATGTAACCGACGACGGCGATGGTCCGAAGGCCGCGTGATGATGGAAATGTGAAGGTGGCGGGCGAAGCCACCTGGCAGCTGAGAAACTCTGCAGCTTTTAGTGAAGAAAAAGTGTTTGTTTCCTTCACAAACTGGGAGCTATCCGGGTTCTGCAGACCTCTGAATCATCGCCTGCATCTGCAAGTCCACTTACAGAAATAATACCTTTTAAAAATCAACATAGTTCTTTGATCTTTTTTGAAAAATGTGAAGTGCTCCAAGTAATTGTCACTGCAGCTTCCATCTTGACTGAAAACAACATGAATGTGACATCAGACACTACTCATTGGTTCACACAAAATAACCCCTTTTTCCAAAAAGAAATCAGCTAACATAAACACAGTGTCAGGTTGAATGGAAGTGAATCAAAAGAATTGTAATTCAGTCTGATTTTAAGGCCGACTGGAAACTTTAAACGTGGAGGATTTTGTTGGTTTGCAAGATACAATGCAGGATGTAGAAAAATAAGTTTACACTTTATGTAGAAATGTTGATGTTGATGTAAATTAAAGGGATAGTTTTGATCAGGATGAGGTTATATGATGTACTTCTTCATTGTCTGTGTATTACCTACAGTAGATGGCTGTCACAGCCTCAGTCAGGAGTTATCTATGCTTTCGTCAGAGCCACCACAGTCATTTTATCTTGCAAAACGCGAGATTGCTGATCAACCGATGCTTCGATTGTTTAATTTGTTTGTGTAATTGTGTGATATTTGTGTTTTAAAGGGTTGGTTTGGATTCACCAAAGTCACACTTGAACCCAGAAAAACTAAACTAAATCAAGGCAGCAGTAGACCAGCCACTCCTGTTCTGAAAACTAAAATGACTGTTTTTGTCAAAGGAGTCTGGTGGCTTTGACAAGAGCACATATACAGTCATTGAAAAAAAATATTAGACCACCCTTTTTTTTTAAGCTTATTGTTCTTTTTTAATGCCTGGTACAACTAACGGTACATTTGTTTGGACAAATACAACGATAACAACAAAAATAGCTCATAAAAGTTTAATTTAAGAGCTGATATCTCGCCATTTTCCATGGTTTTCTTGATAATGATTTTGGTTATCATCCAGAAAACCATGTAAGCTGGCTTCAGTTCCCCGGCGTAAAACTTAAACAGGACTGTCTGACAGCAAGGTAAGGCGGTTAAAATATTCTAATTGCAGCATAGACTGAGTATTCTTTATATTTATTGGGCCAAAATATATTTTGCTGCTGCCCCCCATCAACAGCAGAACATTGTTTAGTGTCAGTGTTGGTACTCCTGCCTGCTTCTCTAAGCTGTGGGCGTGCCGATATTGATCGACTGTTTGTAATACAATGATTATAGATAAGTACCTCAAACAACCCCACTTAGCAAAAGCAAAACTATCCCTTTAAGGCACATATTTAGCCTACTAAAATCACTTCAAAACCGTGTTGAGGTTGTTTTTTGTAGAGTCCTCCCTCCGTACAGTATTACATTCTACACCAAAACTAATTTGGCTCACTTTGTTTAAAAGTAGCATGTTACCCTCTCAGCCAAACATTGACTGATCCTCATATGGAGCACATGAATGAGGCCGGGCCCCTGTGATACTGAAGAGGCCTTTTGAGAGGACATCTCCTCTCATCTCTCTCTGTCTGCAGGTCTAATCTTCTCTGTCTGTGCCTGAATCAACTCAAAGCTTTGCCTTATTTGCCAGCTCCTGCTGTTTACCTTCCATCAGAGATTCAACCTGCGTCTGCAAAAAGTTACGCAACAGACTCATCAAAGAGTCACTTAAGACTCCTGGATGATCATGCAGACATGATGCTTTTTAAGGGTTCTTCTTGTGTAAACATTCTTGTTTGGTGGTTTGCACAACTCCCCAGTGACTGCAGCATTCATGGAGTTGAAAAAGCATGTACTGAAATTACGTGATTTTGTTGCTGTTGACCTGCTGGTTTAGAAACACAGGCAAAGACACAAATAAGCTATCAGGGAGACATGTTTTTCACTGTTTGTATGTTTAAATCTTCACATAAATATTGAAATTGGGCCAATATAAACTTATCACACACATACTGGTATCAGCATACATGCAGGCGGATAAATAACAAAAAATGAATGCACAGAGAGGCCAAAGATTTTTGAGTTAAGAGATTCAAGTTGGTCCATGAGAGAGAAAGTTACTTATCTAAATCCAGAGTGTAAAGTATAATTTCCACTTTATTTCTAGAGTTAGTTCAAGGGATAGTTTGTATTTTCTGAAGCGAAGTTGTATGTTGTGTTATTGTGTGACCTTGGTGTTTTAATGGATTTCACCAAAGTCACACAATAACACAAACAAACAAACCGATCGAGGCAACAGTAGACAAGCTTCTCCAATGTTGTGTGAGGTAAAATTCCTGTTTTTGTCCAGCTGATTCGGACGATATCAGACTATTGAATGGGTATTGATAAGCACTTATCATCTCATAAGTATGGGCGAGTAGGGGCCTACTCTACCTTCCAGCAGGTAATCATCAGTTTATTCAATGTTCGTCTATATTACCATGTATTGTTGGTGGCACCCCATAGCAGTTATGAACTACGCCAAAGTTGAAGTGACGTTACGAGTGTGAAAGAAAAGAAGGAAAGTGTAAAGCATGAAAAGTTCCTAGTTTGGTGCACCAAACAAACCAACGAAATTCAGTTAAACAGTGTTGTTTTATAGTCTTGACTTTAGCCCTTTGCTCCTCTTGGGTATATAAGCCGCTAACGAATATCGTCCATTTGACTCTGTTTAGGGCTTTTCGCTCAAGCTCTCCCCAGTTGAGCCCACTCTGCCATTTCTGCCTTCACACTTCTTCTCCAGCTGTTCCTGGGGCGACCTCTGTTCCTTTTCCCTTGTGGGTTCCATCTCAGGGCTTGTCGGGTGATGTTTATGGCTTTCTGAGGGTCTGAGGGCCAATCCAACTCCACTTTCTCTTCCGGATTTGTAAGTCTACGGTGTCTTGGCTTGTTCTTTTCCATAGGTCCAGATTGTTGACTTTGTCTTTCCACCAGATGTTTAGTATCCTTCTGAGGCAGGTGTTGATGAATGTTTGCAGCCTGAGTGTTGTGGGTTTTGTTGTTCTCCATGTTTCGGATGTTTTATAGTAACGTCACTTAACTATGACACTACGTTGTCCTCATAATTACTTAACTTTTGGCATTTAAGTGCATTTATTTACTTTTTAAACTATATTTTACAATGTCTAACAACAAACTTTTTAGCCCTAACCTTAGAGAATTAGTTTTGTGGCCTAAACTGAACAAAGTGCCGGCCTTTTTCTGTCTAAACCGAATAAAAGTGAAAGTGAAATGTAAGGACACAGTAATAACAACCTACTGGACCTACTAGTAGGTAGAGTAGACCCTTACCTGCCCATACTTATGGGTTGATTGGCTGATAAACACCCATTTAAAAATGTGATAACGTTGAGATCAGGTGTTTTTCAATGGAGTCTGGTGGCTTTCAAGAGAGTTTATATAACAGCTTCAATTCCCCGTTGAAAGAGCTCTCTGATGGGAAGTAAACCTGCGAACATATTCTTAATATAGTGTACACTTAAGCTGATATTGATTTTCTTTTAGCTGTGACCTTTTGAAAGGGGCTAAAACACCTTTCACTTCTCCCTAATGTCCACAGCAATACATTGCTTAGCTTCCCTGCCTGAATCTCCAAACTCTGAGTGTCTCCTGTAGGTAACACTTTGACTGTGGATGAGTACCTCATACAACCCTTCTTCAAAAAAATATCCCTTTTAACCTGTTCCATTAAGTTGAGATGTTATTTTTGCACCATTTGCCCTAGAAGCAGCATTCAAAATCCATATTTTTCTTGTTACTTTAAAGCAATAAAGTTTTATATCATGCATATAAATCAAACACATTCACACACCTGCAGTTATTTTACCTTGCCACCTCCTGTGACCACACAGCTAAACGGAATTATTTAAAGCGACTTCCTACAGCAAAGTTGGGTTATAAATTAATAGCGAAAGGCGATTTATGCTGAATTAGCGTGCATCATTCATACGCCTCATTTGATATTGGTAATTCAAATATTGTTTTATGCAAATGGCAGCGGCATCAGAGAGGCGGCTGGGAGGGAATCAGCATTCCTCCTCACTGAATCCTGCAGCTTGTTTCAGTCTGAGAGAAAACTGAGAAAGAGAATATTGTGGAAAATGTGATGTATTTTCACGCCATCTAGTCGGGAAAGTTTATAGAAGATGTTCACAGGCTGTTTTTCACGAGGAAATGTGAGCAGTGGCTGTTCAGGCTGAGTCATGGTGGTCAGACCACAATATTTACAGTTCAATCTTGACAGAAACACCCCAAAAAGATTAATATAGATCAGTAATTCTATGTATAGTTAGTGCATTCATAGCAATTATACAAATGTTATTAGATTTATGTAATTTTTGGTTATTAAATCTACAAAACTCTCAAACTTGTGACTGATTTCAAATGTGGAGCTAAAATTGCTCTTGGATTATTGTAGGAATTTCTCACTTGATGTTGATTTTGCAACCTCACTGCAGTAATTATTCATACTTTGTGTCACTTTGCACCAAAAACTAAAGTCAGACTCCAAGACGACTCCTGCTTTCAAGATCAAATATGGTTTTGATCACTTTTGCTTTCTTGAACAAAAAGGGCTTTTTGGCAAAGAAATAAATAAAAGTAAAATAAGAGCAATGTGTGAGGAAGCAAGTTAATTAAATGAAGAAGGTCATTCATAGTTTCTATTTGTACAATTGCATAATAAACATCTTTCAATCATTTCAGCCAGAAGCTCCCCATATTTGACAGGTTGGAAAATATTTGTCATTTGCATCGGTATGAAATGAAAGAAATACCTTATAACTCTGCACATGTGTGTGGTTTCTGTTGAAACATTTTGTTTTGCAGTTTTATACCCAAACCTCCAGATGCAAGCAGCTTTTTCAACTGACAGCTGTTGTGGAAAAGAGACAGCGATGTCCCAGCTCTTGTGATAATTTCAATATTGGTTGAATTAAATGACTAATACCAAGAAACCCAAGCTCGTGGCTCAGAGAGCTTTGCAATGAGATTTTAAATAGCAGGGTTTTGATTCTCTTGAGCATCACGAGCTGGTCCGCAGATTGCCAGTCAACGTGATGTAATCCTGTCGGGATCAGACAGACGGTTTCCTCGCCATCTTGCATCATCTGGCAGTCGGGCTTCTGGATATAAAATCTGCAGCCGAGCCTCTCTGTCCAAACCGAAGTGTTGTAAAGGGCCGCGTAGCTCGAAAATATTGAATTTCCAGGGATCAAAGTTTAACTGTCCAAAAAAATCAGTGACGACTCCCCGATGGAACTGAACAGAAAGGTAAAGTCTGTCTGGACTGTGGAGCGCTGTCTCAACGCTCAGGTGTTCCAAAACAGGAAAGGAAATCTTTCCAAAACTAATTAAAGTGATCAGTTACAGTTAAACCATGGTGTCCCAGTCAGGTCAGTGGTCTGAGGCGGCAGCTGTTTATTTAAGTGGAGGAGGAGGAGTTAAAGGTGCAATGTGTAAGATAAGGCCAAAATTATAGCTTAAACCATAAAAAATGAACAAACATTATGAGCACAATGTAAGTAAGTAAGCAAGTAAACTTTATTTATATAGCACCTTTCACAGACAGAAGTCACAAAGTGCTTCACATAAAAATCATAAACATAACATAAAAATTTACATACAAGTTTTAAAAGACCAAAACAGCCATTAAAAGCAATTAAACAACCATAGCAGTCCCAAAGCAACTAATCAAAAGCCAGAACAAATAAAAATGTAAAAAATAAGTTACAGTTTTAACATTATGTATTGTCTTGCAGAAATATCTACTGAAATAAGCATGATTTTAAGCATGCCTTGTAATATCTCTCAGAGATGATGAATTAGTAGATGCAGCTACACTGTAAAATAAAATGGGTGGTATCCCAAAGAGTCTAGCCACCTGTTTCTAATGTTATCAGATGATTGAATGGGCCATTAGTGGCCTGCTCCACCCACTGGCAGGTTGAGAAGGTTGTTATCAGCCCATTCAATGGATGCTCACTGAAAACAAAGCGGTTAAGTTCAATTAAAAGGCTGCAGTTTCCTTACGATTACGCTACAAAGCTACACAGTCACCCATAAAGTTGGAATCATTTTGTTTTCTGACAATCCTCTGGTAATTGTGATTATTTTCATTGTGATATGTTTGGAAGATATTGATTAATGAAGTTTTGAGAAGATATACACTTTATCTGTCAATAATAAATCACAATGTCACAATCATTTCATGGGAAGAGGTGTATTTCTGTAAGGTTAGGGCAAAAAGCTTATGATTAGGCATTATAGAAGATAGTTTAAAAAGTTAAATAAATGTACATAAATGCTGATATAAAGTTCTTACGGGGACTAGGAGAGCACCTGAAGTGACATAGTTACGTAACATTGTCAACTTTTGTTTTGATATGAGACAGAAACCCCGGTCTCCTGGGTAAAAGTCCTGGGTTTGTGTTTAGCCAAGGACGCTGCCACTTGGCTACATAAGACTGCAGATTACCAACCCAACACTTGGATAGTGTGTTATGTGATTAACGGAGACCTGGCTGCACAAAAACATCCCTGACTTAGATGAGCTGTGGAGTTAGCAGGCTGCACTGTCTACAATGCAGATGCTACACTCAACTCTGCATCGCATCCACACTGTAATAAATTATTCTGTAGTCATTTCATTTTACTTTATATATTTGATAAAATGTATTAAATATAAATGCGTCCTTGATTTTGAGGCAGTTGTTTAAGTAGCTTTAATATAAAAATATTTGAGATGGAATCTACTTATTCTGATCACATTAAATATAATCTTTATGTGTCTGTAATTCTAAATCAAGAGAATTTTGAATGAATCCAACACAATAGAATTAGTCCGTTTTTAATTGACAGGCACTTCCTGTTAAGTTGTTATTAACTCAACTTGTAACGTAGTTAGATTTAATTAATAATATTGCGTGCAATCTGTTGCCTCAATTTTATTGAGTAGTTATTGTTTATCTTTTTTTACAGTGCACCTGTGCGTCCTCTCTGAGCGAGTAATCTCCACCAAAAGGAGAAAGACTCTCCAGGGACCCATCCATTGCAACTGTCTCTTCAATGCTCTTCACCCAATCTAATTGTAGTTTGGCGAGTTTGCTATACATTTTGGAGGACATTGCGAGGTAAATTGCGTGCCTGACTGTAACGTTCTTGAACAGGGTGAAATGCTACCCCCTATTTTTTTGGGATCACGTGGCGAGGACTCACACGTTGCCCCTTTCAGTGACAGAAACTCGCAGTGAAGTGGATACAAGGAGGATGTAAAGGATAAAGTTAGAGACAGGATGCGGGGAGGTTTGTTGAAGAGACGGGATTCAATATGATGGAAAACGGAGAAGGAAGACGGCTTCAAACGAGGCCTCATTTCCACGTTTATTTAATATTGAATTAATGTTATCTTGAGTAATGAAGAGAAGCCAGACGTTGAGGTACAGTACGAGGGGGAGCGGGAGGGTGTCGGGTGGTGTGGGTTTGTGTGAGTCCACTCATACAATGCCCCTCTCTGTCTGGACCGCTCAGCCAGATATGGTCCGATACTCCCTCACATACCCCGTCACCACCCCCTTTACCACCAGATATGCTCCAGGGCTACAGAAACAGGGGGGCCCGGGCCTCCGCATATTTCTTTTTTCCAAGCGGGACTCTCCTCAGAGAGAAGGCCCGTCTGGTGACCTTGTGGTCAAATCTACCTTTCCTGCTCTGGCAATCACAGCTATATCCTTTCGAGAATGAACATTATCCACCTGTGCTCGGTGCGGAGACTCACATGCAGCGCACATGGATGCTCACATGGACACACATGTCACAAGCCCTGGTCATATGGGCCTTTTTAATCGTATTTATTATCTTATTATGTTAACGCTTGCCTTGATCTTAAAGAGTCTCAATTTAGGAGAAGGGGAAGAAGTCTGGTGGACAAGCAGCCAGTCAGAGTGATGGTTATAGATAACCCAGATCCAGGGCAGATCTTTGCTTTCAAAGTGAAGTGGAACATACCAGATGATTTTCTCAAATTTAAGTGCCACCTGTGCATTCAGAGTAAGTTCCTTTTTCTACAAGCAAAGAAATCCCAAAAAATACTTCTCTTACAGCCTACAGAGGCAGATAAATTCTCACCCTTCACTCTGGTTCTCCTTCTACCTCCCACTTCATCTCATTCATCCAATATTGTGCCATCTTTCTATTCATAAACCTTTCTTATTCTCTGTTGTGCCCTTCTGCAGGGTGCAATATCATCTTATACTGATGCGGCAAAGTCTCTTCTTGTTGAAGTGAAATTAACTATTAGAAAGAACTATTACAGAAAGCAGACTGTTCTAAGTCTCTGTTTGTACGTATATCTAGAAAACGTAATGCACTATATTTCATAGATTACCAATGTATTAATGAGCCAGGACATAAAGGGCTACAGTAAAAAGAACGATAAAGGCCGCAGCGGGAAGAGTTCAGGGTGGATGGATGAGTCAAAAAAAAAGGATTTTCATCAAGGAGGCCGCTGTTTCTGTTCGTTAAATGTCAACTTATTTTAACTTACTCTCTTTCGAGTCTGAATCGCCCCTCCCGACATTCATGGTCTGTTCCAGATTTAAGGCTCGTCTGAACCAAGTATCTGCCCAGATGATCGTGTAGTGCGAGGTGATTTAAAAACATAATTTTAATGGATGGAGCCTTCTCCATTATGAATTCACTCCTGACCGACTTTCACTTCTCAGCTTTTGTGTTTGCAACTTCTTTTTAAAAACAGCTCTAGAAAAAAGAGTCTTATGATATCAGAAAACGATTTTTCACAAAATAATGTGGCTTCAAACATCCTCTTCAAACTTCATTTTTGCTCTATATTTACATGGTGTTTAAATGAAAGTGTAGGCTGCATCAACTATTACTAGGTTACCTCTGCAGGTGTGCAAACAAAGCGAACATCCACCATTTCTCCTTTCTTTAGCTGCAGACTGAGAAGATATCTACAGCTGCTGCATGATGCCTAAAAGGCTAATTACCCTCATTGTGGCAGCTGAACACACCTCAGCTGCTCAGTATTAAGTATCTCTTGGCATGCCATCTGATGATGATGTCGGGTATATATACTACAGATATTGTAATCACCAGGTGTTTAATGTGCAGATTTGTTCACGTGATGGCAGCTCAGTGGAAAACGTGGAGATGTAAGTGACGTCGAGTTTCGGTGAATTCCCAACATGTGCTCGATCATGAGGCGATCATGCGATCGGGCCGTTCCAGGGACATCCATCAGTGTCTATTAAAGAAGCAGCAGCGCTCGGTAAAAGGACTGTCACAGTGAGCATCTGTTGAGCTGTTATGTAACTTTTAATGAGGCTGCGGTTTTCGGGTTTGGCCTCCTGACAGAGCAGCGCTGTGCTGAGGACGGAGGAGGAGTACTGGCCTGTCATACGCACCTCTGAGACTTTCTGCACAGCACTGAAACCACACAGTATTTTCATAGGTGCTTAATTACCCTAAAACATCGAAGCATTCTTCCCTCCTCTCTCTGTTTTATCTTCCCACAACCTCTCTCCTCCTCTCTGAGTGGTGACAGATTTCCTGTTCGGTGGAAGATGGTCTCTTCCCTGGAGTGGAGATTGACTGATAACACCACGTCTGACTGGTCCAGGCCTCTGAGCCCTGGGGTGCTGTCATCAGCAGACGGCTATCCAAAGTCACTGAGGAAGAGTCCAACACAGTGAGATGGTCATAAGACGCTGTTACAGGGCTAATAAAGGACAATTGCTGTAACTTTTTGAGGGATTTTAGTGTGTCTTATATTGTGTAAGCCATGGATTGAACAGAGGTGGCATAATTTCATCTGTTTTGGTGTGTGTGCTCCTTGCAGACACGTAGTTTGGCCTGCAGGGGAGGAGCTACAGCTTGGCACACCCCTGATGGTGGAATAGCATCAGTTTGAGATTGAACCTCGCCAGGATTTGTGGTCAAGGCCAAAGGCACAGCGGAGGTACAGACAGAATCTGGATTAGTGGCACCACTTTAGTCTGCTTGCTCTTAAAAAACTCAGATGTAGATTTCTTATTCTGGCTCATGCATGTGTGTTAGTTTCCATAATGCCACCATTTACCAAATCACTCACATGGTGACCTGTTGATAATGCACACGGTATCAAATTGCAACCCAACAGTCAGTGGTCGTGGGTGATTTTAACTGATATCATTTGGTTTGTTTAAAGCACATGTTTTGAGGAAAAAACAAAGAGATACAAATATCCAGAAGCTCGACTGCCAGATGATGCAAGATGACGAGGAAACCGTCTGCCTGATCCTGACTTGACTCGCAATCTGTGGACCAGCTTGTGATGCTCAGGGAATAATGCTATACAATGGAAGTTATTATTGAGAAAAAATATTATATCAGCCTCAGTGTACTCAGGTAACTTGGGCTGACTAGATGCGCTGCGGATCTGGTGCACTGGTGTCTGTTTCTTAAATTTTTTGGTGCTGTGAGCAAATCTGCTAAGAAAACACACTGATAATCTCCAACAAATTATAAAATAGATAGCCTATGTTTTATATGAAATATATCAGCTGATTCTGTGGGGCCACTCAGAGGTTGGCCGCTGATTGAATAGCCCAGTTTATGCCATACGAGATCACACAACACAGTCAGAGGGAACCATAATGATGGCATGTGAGCTTTCATCCAGTGGTTTTTCACATTTGCACAGAAGAAATCCAGAAAAGAAATGTGAGAAGAAAGCCTATCACCGAAATGTTTTTTTATTTTTGGCAAATGGTGGACATTCTTGGGGTTTTTATGCTTCAGTTAAATTTAGATAAATTGCAGGAGATAGATTTTGCTTCAAAATAATTTCCATAATAATTTCCATCAGTGAAAGTTTAAAAAAATATATTTTGTCTCTATCATTGCAGCTCAGATCTCATGCCTGATTTTTCTGCACTCCACATTACAGAAACCTCAGAGCTGCACTGCAAAAAAAGAAAAGTTGGGTGAACTCAAAATTTCAAGGCAACAAACTTCGATAAAATTTTAAGTTGGACAATTAAACTAAATATTTTAAGTTTTGTTTTTGAGTTTGCTCAACTCTGAATTCAGATTTTTGAACTTATAATTTTACATTGTAATAACTTTTAATCCTTACTTCTAGAATGTGCTGAATTGGCACGATTGTAACGCCGCTATGAAATGTCAGCTAATGTTGCGACCACAATTTTGAGTTAGAATTGATACGCTAATGGCTACTCTTGTAGCTGTAACAAGCAGCGCCGCTAGCATCAGTTAGCCGGTAGCATCAGTTAGCCGCTAGCATCAGTTAGCCGCTAGCTTTCGCTAATAACCGAATTTCACCGCTTTCCCGCATTTCACAACAAAGAAATAAGAGTTAGCAGAACTACTGTCCCTTGTTGTGAACCCCAACTTAAAGATATAAGTAACAACAACTCACAAACTTGTTTTTGAGCAGACAACTGGCTTCCTTTGTTGTGCTAACTTACATTATTGCCCTAAATGTCAATAATTTTTTATTTCCAAGTTTTACCAACTTAAATCACTGTTTTAGGCAAAAAATACAAGTTGGCTTTTTTTGCAGTGTGCGACTGCCGTCCTCATTGTGTGAAGACGAGAAAGCCGTCACTTCCATGTCAAATGTGACATACAACTGTGCAGATTTATTGTAAACAGCTTAAGATAGCACAGTGTGACACTCAGCATTCTGCTGTGCTGTTAAAGAAGTGTTTTCACGTGCACATTCCCTGTTTATGTTCATGATAAAAGACAGAGGAGGCTTTACCGCAGGGTGCAGTAAGCTGCTGAATAAAGTCGACTTACAACATAAAGAGCGCTCACTTCACTCATCTGTACTCTCCTAATTTACACCTCCCAAAAACAGAGCCCTCCAGTGTGTGTTAGTGTGTCTATGTCACATGTGCACTCAACCCCTGCGGCTCTGAAAACAGACTTTGGAGGTGGTCATCTCGGAGGCCGTCTGAGAGAGTATAAAAACAAACGTGACAGACACAAACACTGGACTGGATACAATGAAGGATCAGTGCTGGGAAAGTTGAAAAATGTGTAGAATTTGAATCTGGTTATTGCATCTTTTAAATTAATCCAATGCAGGAAGTTTTTGTTTGCAGAAAGAGAAACCAAACAGTTGAGAAATTGGTGCAGTCGTCCATGTGTGTGGCTGTCGACTGTACCACATTCTTGATATCACCACTAGGTGGCACCAAAGTAAGGAATTGTCAAAAACTGCACACAGTGGCTTTAATATTTTCTTACTATTTAGCGCCATATACAACAATCTTTTTTATGCTATTTTGTTGATCACCCGTGGGAAAACTATACGGTTGGACTCGAGTGCAGAGTGCAGCAGAACTGGTGGAATCAGTCTGTGTTCAAGTGTACATTTGCTAGGTTGCCATACAAGCACAGCTCAACAGCAACAAGTTATTGGGCAGGGCTGAAAAAAGTAAGCTTGCCTATGCTGAACCCAATTAGGCACAAAAAAGATGGCGAGGAACTTGAGGAAAGCATTTACCCGAAAAGTTGTGAATAGAGATAAACCAGTATGAAAATGCAATTTTGCAAAATGCAAATGTTAAAAATGTAGTTTTATATTGAAAACTCAGTTTGCATTTTATTTTGTTCATTTCGTTAAACTTACACTATTTAACTTCAAAATATTCTGTTTTTTTGGGGGGTTAACTTTTAATTTCTAGTTTTGACTTCTAATTTTGGTTTACTTTTTGAAATGCTCACTTAAATTTCTGTGATGCTTTGGATGAGGACAAATTTCCCTTAGCACTGTTATACAAACCAAAATGTGACCAAACTTCAGACTTCGTCATTACCATGAGTTTTTCAAAGCATGATAATCCAACACAGTTTTGATGATGATTGTAATTTTAAGTGGTGATACCAACGGCGAATTTGACCATATTATATAATGAAAATGGTTTATCCAGAATCACTCCTAATGTGCTACTTGTGAGTGTCTGGTTTCTGAAATTTAAGCACTATAAGGTACCTCCAAACAACAATAAAACAAAAAAAGTAGTGTCAGTAGTGACGCAATTGATGACATGTAAAAGTGAAAAAAAGTACAGGAAGCAGTGGAGCCTTCAGCACCTACAATGCAAGATAATTCCATCAGCAGATGGTGGAGACCAAAACAGAGCTAAAAGGAGAGTGAATATTGGACAAATCAATCAAATCAAATTGCCTTTATTGTCATTATAAAGTCAATTATACAAAGAAATTGAGAGTGCCACTGCTTAAGGTGCATAGTTAAAGAAATCATAACAACAAATCAAACATTATAGGTAAAACATTTAAAAATATGGTGGAACACTGAGCAATAACAGGGACTAAAACAAGGATGTGTGATGTCAGAAATAAATAAATAAATAAAAATAGATAAATTACCTCTGAAAATACTACAAACGGTATAGAAGAGGTAAATAGCGTGTTGCACATATTGATTGTATTGCACATTTAAGTTTTACTGCACACATTTATAATGCAAATGACTGCTAATGTGTAGTTAAGCAACTGTTTGCGAACACATTCCCCATATAGGTGATAATGTGTCCAAGTGTTTAAGGTTAAGATAAATTCAGAACATTAGCTTCACTGATAGAACTCACACACCTAAAAGTAGATGAAAAAGCTTCTCTGTGACAGTATCAGTGGTTGTACCTGTCATTGGAAAGTTAAATGAACATTTTTCCATTAAATATAACCTCCTCTCTTTTATCCACTGTCCCTCAGTGCCTCTCCTGTCAGGGTGAGGGTTCAGGGGAACAGAGGCCGGCCTTCAGGCTGCCTCACTGAGGCCTTTGGCTGGGTCGCGTCTCTCTGGAGGCCCCCTGGCCCACTGCTCTCCTTTCCTCCTTCCCAAACGAAGTGGGTAAAGTCAACAAATCTGGAGGGAGGAGGAGGAGAGGGCTCCTGGGGAGAATCTGCGAGACAGGCCTGTGGTTGTCAGCGGGCAGAGGGACTTTTGCCAAACAGTCGCAGGGTGTGAGCGAGCGAATGAACGAGTCACTGAGTGTGTCTGTGTGGAGCAGAGGGCGCGTTGTAGCATCCAGGAGGCTGCGACCGCTCGCTACACTGCTGCGATAATAAGACGCACAAATATTTGCAGCTGATTTTTGGCAGATAACACAAACCGCTGGGTGTCAGCTTTGACCCAGTGGTGTCAGTACCACCAGGACTTACAGAGCCAGCGATCCAGACTGGGACTATGGGTGTGTTTTAGTATGTATGTGGCCTGGCACAGCTCCAGTTCGCAAATACGACTGACTGAGTGATATGAGACACAGTAACGGTGCTGCTGACCCAGATCCAGAGACAGAAAGCCTCACAAGCACTGAATCTAATTCATATGCTGTCCACGGCGTACGCAGGAAGAGGATGTGAAGGTCTGGGTCGCTGCCACGCCACAAGGATGTGATCGACTCAAATCAAATCAAATAGGTATTAATTTTGGCTGAAGAGGTGAAACGCTGATTGAATTTCACTAATTACAACAAAAATAAATTAACTTGATCAGACTGATGCAGAAATGCTGAGCTGATTGATGATAATGTGGGTCACCTTCAGTATGATGGAAATTCCACTTTGACCGCAGAATAATAAAACATTCTGTAAAATGAAATTAAACTGCTTTGGGAACATTTTATCCAACTGATTGTCCACTGACCATGTGGGGATATAACATATCAGCCTGCCTCAAGGAACCAATTAAAGATTTCAATAATCCTATTTTGATTTGAGAGTCTTTGTTTCAAACCAGCCTGTCAGTCTGGAACCTTTCAGTTAAGATCTGATTTTCATGGTGCACATTTTTAAGTAGTGCACATAGCCTGCAGCCCTAAAGTGCAGCAGGTGTGAAAGTGCCTTAAACCTGCATTCTTTCAAATGACCAGCAGGGGGCAACTCCACTGGGTGAAAAAAGAAGTCAGAATTTGAGTCTAGGTCTATGAGAAGACTGACTTGATTTATCACCTCAGAAGATATTATTTTAATTAGTTTATGGTCTCAACTGTAAGTTTTAAGTCTTCCTCAATACAACATGATTTACATTTAGTAAACCAAGGACCCATTTAGAGTAAAATACACAATACAGCATTGTTACTTTGGTAGTGGAAACCTTGCATTTCCACCCTTGTTACTCTGACTCTTTCACAGTATGATTTTAGTTCATCAAAGTTTATTTGATAATTTAGCTGACAATTTAGTTGCTTTAAAAAACATTTTACAACATCAGTGTAAAGTTATACTAAAAGGAGTCAGCTGTTCATTTTGAACAAGACCTTGCTAACCAAGCTCTTCAGCTGATAACTGTATGTACTTTTGGCTCCATATACGTTTTTTTGCACCCACAAGTTGCACAAATACAAGATGGTGATGCCAAACTGGAGGCTTGAAAACTTTTAATCCATAAAATATGGAAGCCGACACAATTACCTTGTCCATTTTTTTTAATACAGTGGTTTTTAATTTTTTTTTCTGTCATTCAGCTGACAGACAAACAGATAACTCCTTGGTGGAGGTAATGATTGGGTGAACTTGGATGAAACAAGTGACGAGAAGTTGCAAGTAGACATTACTTTATTTTAAGTTGGGAACTATTGGCCTGTAATTTCATACCAGATTCATACTTCAGTAAAGACTTTACAGTCACTCATATAATACACACAGCAGGGTCTCTCTTCAACATTGGTTGCGTGTGTTTATGTGTTAACTCTGGTTGAGATATAAAAATGTCAACAGTTGATCAGCCGTCGCTGGTCACCAGCCTATAAACACCTTGGCCCACAAGGAGAAACCTCATACCAGCAGACCAATCACAACGTACTCAGAAACATGTTGTTGTGACTGGGTGTCTCACTCTTTCTCTCAAACACACATTTGCAGGAGTTTCACTGCACTGCATCACAAAAAAAAACATGCAATAAAGCCCCAGAACATAATTAGTTAATGTGGTAATTGCCCTACATTTGATTTAACTATTGTAGGCAATGTTGTGGTTCCTGTTAACACCAACTAAAATGATAAACACTGTGATTGTGCACTCCCACATGTTAATTGGTTAATTATAGCGTGAGATCATGTAAGAGGCCGTAACCTGCATTATTCAACACTCATTAATGCCTCGTAGCACTTAGCTGATGCTTTCACACGATGAAAAACAGGCTGCGAGGTCAAAATCTTTCTCCGAATGTTTGGGTGGTAGCAGCTCTGTGGCCTGCGACGTGTCAAAGGAGAACTTCCTAATAAAGCAAAGGCTGACTTGGCTTTTACACACATCTAACAGAAGACTCTCCACCCTCCTCCTCCTCCTCTAAGTTATCTGACCCCCTCTGAGACTTGGCCTCAGCTGATGCTGGCGTGTCGCGCTGCAAGCAGCTGCTGCTGTTTGACAATCGCACAGCTTGTTCACGGCCACTTTGACCTTTCGCAGACAGCTCAGGAGGTCCTGCAGAGACACACGCGTCATATCCAGAGGCTGGTGTACCCTGGAACACCTACCTGCAGCGTGCAGGCGGCTGCACATGCAATAGGCCAAATCAGAGGGCCAGCTTTACTGCACAAAGCTGCTGTTGATGCACGAGCGCCAGACGTCACTGGCAGAGACGGATGTTTGGCCTGAGGAGAATGCCGAGCTCTGTCTCCTCTTATGTGCCGTTTGATTTCTACATTCAATTTTTACTGTAGAGATTCCAGGTGCTGGAGAAAATACATGTATTCTCCTTTTGCAGCCATCCACAAAGACATCCTGCAGGTTTGTATAAAAGGCCTCTGTATTCATATTACACTATCCAGTCCGACTCTGTATCTTTTGCATTAATGTGGAAAATCTTCCATCAAAGTAATTTCTAGCAATGCATGACTAGTTTCCCCATTTCCCTGCCGGATACGCCGAAGGGATTTGCTCTTAAATTATATCAGCGTCTGTTAAAAGTAATGTTCGGCCATCTGACACATGAATGGATATTAGTGATTATGATGACACAGAGCAAGCATTTTGGCAACTTCAGTGTTTTTGGCACTTTCTCTGTGTCTGATCTTGGAGACGCAGTAGATCACGCTGCCTCCGTCCTCGGCCTTGTCTAAACGTGCAGCTCCACATTGGGACCAGACGAACTTGTCTCTAACAATGAGACACCAGAGTTAATGCTGCCATATTACACAATCTTTTACATCAGGGCTTGATGCTACAGCCATTTAGAGATTTATCTGATGGAAACCTTCTGCATTTATATAAGACATTTACACGCATGGAATATGTGACATTGTGAAAGTAATGGATCCAGACACATGTCTTTGTTATGTAAATGTTTGTTAAAGCTTCATTCAGATATGACGCGACCGGGTCATTAAGAGTCACAGCACTGGTGTGATATTTGGCCCCTGGTGGGCGATAGGGACTGGTGTTGCCAATTTGACATCGTGGCCAAACTGGCAAATAAAATAACTTCTGCTGGGAAGTGATGCCATGGGGCCCAGAAAGACTTACATAGACTTACACTGTGAAAGAGACATCTGTAACTAACTAAATGGATGCTTTTTTTGGAGCGCCACAAAATGACTTGTTGCAGTATCAGAATTTGATCCATTAGGTTCTGATAACATTTGGACTAAAATATCTCCAAAGTAAACGACAGAATAAGTCATTTGGGGAGAAAAAATGCAGCAGTTTCACTGAATTTAGGACACAAAACCACTGATCTAGGTTAAGGGCAAAAAATGTCCTGTTAAGGCGTTATAAAGGACAGTAAAAAAAAAAGTATGTATATGCCAGAGGTGACACAGTTACAAGGACAAAGTGACAACCGGAAGTGACATTGTTACGTAAAAATGTAATACAGAAAACGTGAGGCATGGAAGTCAGTGATGTTTAAATCACATTGTTCACTTTTGTTTTCACACTGTACACGAACCCTGTTCTCCTGCATGAACATCATCACTATATTATGTTCATTATCATGTGTAATATATCTCTATATATCATCCTGCAATGTCAGCTTCACTCTACTCACTTCACTTTCACCTTAGACACTTTATTTGTTATATTTATATTTATATTATATATTGTTATTGTTACCTAATTTGTTCATTGTTTTTCTTACATTATCGTATTATTGTGATTGTTTTTGTAACTTTGGAGCAATCTGGAACCAGAATTTTCTTTTGGATATCTTATTTTATCTTATCTTATGAAAGTCTGGCGTCTTTTCGACCCGTGTACCCTCCCATCAACCACAAGTGTGGCTTTTGCTTTTTATAATCAGCCTCGCTGTCATTCATAGTTATTACGACCGCTATAGGGCAGGGGAAGAGAGTCTAAAACATAAATATGAGTCGTATTTTGCTGGCTCTATAAGCGACCTATGGGGACGTTTTTGAGGGGAGACCAGTCTCCATTTAAAAGCCTAGAAGAGTCACACAATTGAATAATTTTATCCCCATTTCAAGTGAGCAGAGTCTTAATGAAAAAGCAACCAGCTCTGCAAACATAAGTCTCTGATGTTATTGCTCTATGGGCCCAACAGTGAGAAAGATTCAGGTGATTCCATACATGGAAGTAGAATGTTTTTGGCTTTATGTGCCACTGACCAACTTTCATAGGAGTGAATGGGGCCCGTCAATCAATATTGAGTCAATTCTCTTTATAAGTCTATGCTCTTTATTTGATTTATGACATCTATTCAGCAGAAACATGGTGGACAAAAGTGAATATTGGGTTGAATTTTTAATAATTTTACATATTGCATGTACATTTTTTGCTTGAATGCCATGTATAATATGGTGTTAGGTTGTAATTGTTAGTTGTTGTCAATGTAGAGTGACCCAGGTTAGTGAGAAAAGTTGTTTATTGGCTTTAACCCTGATAACAGGTGTTGCTAAATGCTATTCAGGAGATGCCAGGTTATCTGAATGCACCAATAATTATTAGTTGAAAAACAAAAAGCTTGACAGGCGAAGCAACAATAACTGGAGTAGGACATGAAGAAGGGTCAAATGAAACAGTGAAAACATGAAATTAGTGTTTACTCTTCAACAATGGCTTCAGTTCTTCATTAGTTCTACCAAACAAGAACATGGAGACATTTAATTTGTTTCTTACATTATTGATTCCATTGTTTCTTTGTTCTTTATTTCTAAAGTAAAACAGACGAATATTGCCAGCCACGTGGGGTCAGATTCTGTTTAAAAAAAGACCCATTTGTTAATATTTTACTGTAAATTCAGACAAACAGACAAAATGCTTGCAGACGCAGCATTAAATCCAAGGTGAAGTTAATTTTGTGGCGAGACATGCCAATCTGAATTTCACGTTTTGTACCACACAGTCCCACCAAACAGGTCTCGGCTGTTTCAGGTTAGTTTGAGGCTTTCTAGAAATATCACAAGCATCTGAGCTTAAAAAAGGAACAATACCACTTCCTTTGACTTAAGATAACACCCCATTTGAACAAAATGCTGTCTTATGCAAGTATGCTAATCTACACACACAAAGAATAACTTTATGTCTACAGGCGTTTTGGGTCTTATGGGTGGGCAAAGAAAATAAACCGGCCCAGACAGGTTTTCACCGAGTCTTATGTGTAGTTTTAAAGGATTTCTACCAGCTGGAGCCTAAAAATATGCCTTCAGAAAAACCTCAACAGCTGTGTGCATTTGAGGTGCTGAAAACCTTGAACTTTATTGCATTTAATGCTTTCAGGAATTATTCCCAGCAGCGTCGACTGTCCCGGATTATCGGTTTGTTTTGCTTTGTGTTGTGCAAAACACAGTTCTTCAGATCTCATCCAGTTGACCAAAAGTATCCAGTATTAAAATAACTGCTAAAACAATTTTAATCAACTAGAATGGCACTCGGAGAGGCCAAGACCAAAGGCACATTCACATGCTCCTTGGATGGTCCCATGTCCCGTGTCTGGAAGGCGTTTCTTCAAATATGGTGTGTTTATGAGCTTGTAATGTGGAGACTACATGGATGCTACTAAAGAAGACTTGTTGTACTCTAATGCTCATTTGTGTGACCAGGCAGAGCAAATGAAATGAATAAGGTGAGTAATCAAATATGATCGGGAACACAGTTTTCTGATTATTCCGACACAACATGAATGCAGCACAAATCTTTCAGTGTTAACAAAAGTAAATAACAATTATTCAATAAGTTTCATGAAAATCAGGCCAGTAGATTTTCTATAATTCTGCCAACAGACGGACCAACTCAATCGATAATTTTACCTCCTTGGCAGAGGTCATTAGTAGATTGACCAACTTTTGAGTTATTTTGAGTTATTGTTAAAGTTATTTACCAATGAAAAGTACAAATATTTGCTTGTTTAAGAAGACCAAATGGTAGAACAGTAAAATGTGCTCATATTCCCTCCAGTGTTGGGAAGTTCAAGTCTTTTTACTGACTCGGATCACTGACTGGTAAATTGGACTAAACTTTTTTTTTTTTTTTTTAAGTAATCACATTAATTTCATTTAATCTAACACGCTGTGAACACCACATTAGTCACGTGACGAAGTAATGAAAGACACAAACCTGACAATACATTATGAGACGCCTCTACAGCCGTCACGTGACAAATGAACGAGAGACTCAAACTCAGCTGATGCAGCTCTGCCATGTAACGAGGGAGCGTACTGCATGAAAATAGGGCTGGGCGATATGGACCAAAAGTTATATCCTGATATATTTGGGCTGAAAATCTATATATGATAGATATCCCGATATTTTTAATCGCAAAGTGAGAGCAAATGTTCAGTTAAAGCCTAATATGACATGTCACAAGTAGTTTTAATGAAACCGTTTATCTAAGTGAACATAAATACTGTATAACAACAGAAATACCTTCTTTTTTTTTTTTTTAATCAAAGCTCCATAAAGTGCACATTTAAAAAAAAAAAAATCTTAAATAAAAACAGCCCATGAAATAAAATAGGCCAATCTTTTTCTGAAATAAATATATTTATATGAGAAAAGAATAACGAACATTACAAATGAACTAAATATGACAAAACCTAGTAAGGGCAGCATTTATATATAGAGAAATAAAAAAAACTGAACTATATCGATATATGCGATATGGTCTAATTCCATATCACATTAAAAAATATGTCAATATATTTTTTGTACCGATATATCGCCCAGCCCTACGTGAAAATGAACGAATCACTCACTGAGATGACTCATTAGACATATAAAAGATTAGTTCAAAGTGAATGTTCACGAACATAACACCACTAACCACCCTCTTTTAATTGACTCGTAAGTGACTATTTTGGGTATCTGGACAGACAGAACAATCAGTTTGATGATGTCTCATTAATTCTAAACAATTAATAGATAATGAAAATACCCCATCATATTTCTATCATTCATGAAAAAAGGAAAGTTCATGAATGATCATTCACGCCACAGACTCGACGTCTGGAACCCTCAAAGCTGTTGCCTGGCGTTGAACCACAAGACGCTGTAAATGATGGAGATCTATTTGGACGTTTGTGCTCCGCTTTGTTTTCACTGTGGCATGTGCAGGACAAAGAAAGAGAAAGAGCCTCCAGGCGTTTGTGGCCGTGCTGACATGCAGGGGGACAATTAGCGGAGGGATGGAGGTGGATGTCACTGCTTTGGGTTGCACTAATATTTACATTCACCCACTTTGTTGCAGGAATTATAGATTTTCCAGTAAATGTGATGGAAAAAAATACCAATTTGCATGCCTATTGCCTCCCTTGGGGGATTTAGACTGTTGAACACACATCAATGCTGAAATACCTTTTCCAGCACACAAATTCAGTGGTTAGAGTATTTGATAAACATATTCCTGCACTGCAAAAAAAGAAAAGTTGGGTGAGCTCAAAATCTCAAGGCAACAAACTTCGATAAAATTTTAAGTTGGACAATTAAACTAAATATTTTAAGTTTTGTTTTTGAGTTTGCTCAACTCTGAATTTCTCTGGCACGATTGTAACGCCGCTATGAAATGTCAGCTAATGTTGTGACCACAATTTTGAGTTAGCATTGATACGCTAATGGCTACTCTTGTAGCTGTAATGAGCAGCGCGGCTAGCATCAGTTAGCCGCTAGTATCAGCTAGCCGCTAGCATCAGTTAGCCGCTAGCTTTCGCTGATGACCGAATTTCACAACAAAGAAATAAGAGTTAGCAGAACTATTGTCCCTTGTTGTGAACCCCGACTTAAAGATATAAGTAACAACAACTCACCAACTTGTTTTGAGCAGACAACTGGCTTCCTTTGTTGTGCTAACTTACATTACTGCCCTAAATGTCAGTAATTTATATTTCCAAGTTTTACCAAATGAAATCACTGTTTTAGGCCAAAAAATACAAATTGGCTTTTTTGCAGTGTGTGTCATCTCTCTGCAGCAAGACAGAAACAGAAAAGAGCAGAGTAAAGGCAGGAAAAGGAAGACAGACAGATAGTAAGTTGGGGAGAGAGCTCCGGTGCAGCACAGTATCAGTCTGTTTCACGGTATCACAAAGATACTCTTATGCAGACTGTAAAGCCCCGGGCTCAGGGGAGACGGAGAAGCCAGACAGCCGACGGAGAGTCCTGTCACTGTACAGACATCCAAGAGTTCAAGTGCTGCTTTTATCATGACATGTGCTGCATCTGAATACTAACAAGGTACTTTTTAAACAAGGCTGTCATACTGTGGAGTCTGTGGCAGTTTATGTTAACTTTTACATAAATAATCTGTGATGTTTTCATTGGAATTTGACTCTTTATTGCTCATTACATAACACAAATCACATCCAGCACATGAAATCTTACATTTATTATTTTTAGACTTCCAGTGTCTGGTGGTTAAATCTTCTGGCACAGGAAAAATGCACAAAAGAGCCGTGGCCGCTTAAAAGAACAGAGCCTTCATGTGAGGATGGAGCAGTTTTGTTATTTTTATGAATTTTGTAAAATTGTCTAAGTTGGCTTGATGTTTTAGTGTTTTTACTGGCCCTCTCCTGTCTTAAATTGGATCGGTAGAAGCATGTTTATGTTTTTATTTTAATAATTTGCAAGCTTTTTATGTTTAGGAAGGTATTTTTAATAAACATCTATAAAATGTGTCTGCAAACACCATGGGGAGAGTGGGGAAGTTGGAAAAGTGAAGAAATGTGAAGAGAAAGATGGAAAAACAGTACCAGAAAGAGAGAGAGAGAGAGAGAGAGAGAGAGAGAGAGAGAAAGAGAGAGAGAGAGAGAGAGAGAGAGCTTTTACAGTAGGGGTTCTGCAACAGTGCATTTACTTTTCCAAATTGAAATATTTATATTATCATATAAAAAAATGAAGTTATTGATTTGGCAAGGATAGTTTCTAAGGTCAAGACACCTGCAGCTGCACATGATGGTACTTCTGTGCTGTAAATCCAGGTTTTTATTCAGCTTCTGGAGTCTTCTTTGCATTTTTGGTCTATATTTATCATTTTCCTATGCACCTGTCTATGCAATAGATGTTCAGTACAAAGTCTTTCCTATTCTGCTACTGGTACCAAGTCAGCCAATATAACTTAAACAAGCTCTACCACCACGCACACACTTTAAGAAAACACAACTTCTCTGGGCTGCAGCCATACACTTGTGGGCAGAAGATGAGTCCCTGTGTAGCGCTCATTATGCATTTTATGTTCCCAGCTGCAGCAACAGTGGACTGTTTGGATTAAACATGCAAGAAACAAGTTGAAGGGTGCATTCAGAAACTCAGACCACATCAGGAGAAAATCTCCAAGAATGGACATTAGTGTACGGTTTGAATGACTGCAGATATCTGAAAGTGAATTGCAAAATAGTGAATACAAGAGAACAAGAGACAATCTGTCAGAGGTGCAACAGTTTGAGAACTTTCCTCTCATATATGGTTGCATAAGTTTATATGAATCAGACCATGTCTGACAAATTTCCAGTGCTGACAACACAGAACAATAAATCTCTCATAATATATGTTTAAGTTTTTCTGTGAGTCCAGATCCGCCTCTGCAGGTTTAGCCTGATCCTCCGATGGATCAATCAAATCCCGGCATTCCAGAGGGAGCTGTTTCCCCAGCGCTCCGGAGGAATCCCTGCTCGGGCCCTGGAGGAGGGGGCCCGCCACTCAGGAATGTCCTGGGACATCTTATCTGATGGGCCCTGGGTCTGTAGCACTGGTGCATGGTAAACTGACCCCGGTTGGCCCTGGCCTAAGGGACACTTTGTGCCCCTGAGGCCCCCCTCTGGTCCCAGCATCCGTCAGAGAGTTTAATAGCAGTCAGAGGGTCCCGACAACTTTAACGGTTCACACAGAGAGTTCCCACCTGCAGAGGGGCTACTGTTTGTCAGCTCTCGTTATGTAACTTCAGGTTTCTCTCTCTGTTACTGAGTATATAGAGCTGACATAAACCGCCAAGTTGCATGTGAGCTAGAGGTGCAACTGACATTTAATTCTTTATTCTGAAAGTTTATAACTTAACCCTCTATAAAGAACCCCACCAACCTGACGGAGGGTTTTCTTGAAAAAATCCCCCAAAATACACTGTTTAGTATAAAAAGCAGCTGTAAAAACAGCCATTTTCGTCGTTTCTGTTTCTTTAAAATTGTGATATTTCTGTCAAAATCACTTTATTCTACATGTCTCATTTAAAATGTCACAAAAAATAAACAGTTTGGAATAACGAGATCCTGTTAAAAACATTAAATTCGGCACTCCTCAGCAACACTGTGAGGCCATGATTGTCACGTGACAGAACTGCAGGCTTTTTACACAGAGCTGAGAGGAGAGGGCAGGAGAGGTTGTAAAAATGCAAATAGTTCAACAGGTATAACATGTGGAGACCCTACTTCATTTTCAATATCCATGACACTTGTGGGCATTTGGAAGAGTGTTGTATTTATAGAATATATTTGATTCCAATTTAAAAAACAATATTTTTCAGAGAAATTTAACTTAGAACTGTATAGCTATATATAACTGTTTTAGTCTGCACAAAAGCCATTTTTTGAGTTGTACCCACTTCTGGCCATGATTGTGCTGATTCCACAAATCTGAAATACAACGCCACAGTGAGCAAAATGTAAAAAGAGCAAGAAAAATGCCACAAAAATGTAATTTAGCAGTCAAACCAATGCAACAGTGAACATGTCAACCGAAACAACCCTACTCCAAAAAGTAAACTCCCAACAGACCTCTGCTTCAGAACAGAAAGACTGCACGTCTTCCTTTTCTGATTACATGGCGACATCAGATGTACAACGAAAAACATTGCTAAATTTACATTGACGTTTTACATTTATACATGCCAGTCCAAGAACTGGAAGCAGAACAGAGATGCGGATGGAGCCAAAGTGAACCACAGCGAGCGGTGCAGCCAAAGGCTTGTGACGAAAATACTGAACCCCCTCTGGAACCGTTTGTGACTTGAACTTAGATGGATATAGTGTGGAAATTATTTTGGCAACGATATATTCTTTTTCCATTTTCTGACTATGCTTTCACTCCTTCATCTGTCATGTCGTTATGTAACACATGAAAACCGGTGCTGTAAAATAAAAAGGCCCGGCTCAGCGGGTGCCAAAGCAAATCTACACTGAGCAGGTAAATGTGATTGAAATGCACTTCCTCCTAATTTAACACAAGGGTGTATGAGAATGACTTAAAAACACATTTCCTAAAGGGTTCACGGGGGTAGTGATCGTCACATGGACTTTTAGGGGCCCAGGTAAGAAGTGTTCCTCTCGTGCAGTGATATGATGAAGCATTTGCTTGAAAGAGTAGCCGAGGGGCCAGGAAGGTGCTGAACTCTCACTCACAAAGGCACCATTCTGCGGGCGCAGAGAGAGGAACAGCAACACCCAAGGAAAGTATGACACGGGATGTCCAGGTAAACATTTCCAAGGCGGCTAAGTTTACAATTGCATGTCGGCTGCCGTGCACTCTTCCTCGCCTCCCCTCTTCATCCCTAATGCTCCGAATCGCGCTCTAAATGGAGGAGATTTGAGTGCCGGGCGTTGGTATATATTCCGGTTTATTTTCCCTCTGTGTAAAAACATTCCAGGCGAGGGTGAAGGCGGACGAAAGATTGGGGACGAGGGAGAATTAAAGGGATTGTAGGGCTGCGGGGAGGCGTGAGAGACAAAAAAAGAGTGAATGTGCAGTTAGTGGTATGTATAAGGGGGTTGCAAAGGAGGGGGAGCGCACGGACACGGGGCAACACGCCAGCGTGGGCAGACCGCGAGCGCTCCCTTTGCAAACAGACAGCCGTGTGTTCGACAGGAACTGCGGCGGGGGCCCCCTCACTCATGAAAGCTGCTTCATAAATTGGTAAACCTAGAAGGCCGCTCGCTTTTCCCCCCACAGCGCTTTTTTTCTCATTCCGATACCTTAATGATGAAACGGGCAGAGGGCAAACATGACGCACACAGACATCTCTTTATGAGGCTGATGCACACCTGCAGAGGAGACATACTGTCCATCAGGGGAAGTAGGTGGAGGAGACTGGGGTCAACATCCCGCCACAGTGGACCTGTATTCCCCCTCTCGGTACGGGACACAGGAGCGGCTACTGTACGTTCAGGCCCAGGTGCTGCTCAGTGATGGGCAACACTCGCTCAGTTTATGAGGTGAACTGACCGTCTGCTAAAACCGAATAGCTGCCCAGCAGGCCTGTAAAGGTCTGGATCTCTCTACATGTAGAGGTGGTGAAGAGGATGTAGTAAAATCAAGACTTGGCATTCTAAGACTTTGACAGGGTTGCATCAAAAATAAAAAACACAATCAAAGGTACACAAACAGTGATTGTCTTCCTAACTACAACTGTAACTGTTGCTTCCACACATTTCATTTGATAACTACTTTTTCTGAGGTTACAGGTTGTGTTGTCTTATAGGGATGGCAATGTTAATGCAATATTAAAATGTGAATGCAAATTCATTTTAACTCCACTAATTGTCTTGACCTTTTATCAAAGGTTGTGTTATGATAACCCGTCGGCCAAAGTCAACCAGCAACCAGTATATATATATATATATATATATATATATATTTATTTATTTTTTTGCAGTTTCTGTCAATGTGAACAAAGTTTCCACCTGAGTACATGTAGTCTTAAGTACCATAATTAGCCTTGAAACATCAAACAACATTGTGGAAGACGAGTGCTCGCTTGAAATAACCACCACTGAATTGAACATAAACTTGAATGGGGTAACAGACCATTATTTTGAGCACCAGTGGGGAAAAAAAACGTTATGGTTACTGGATGTAACTCTAGTTCTACGACTAGGCCTACCTGCATAGCCCTCTAACTACTGCATTGATAATTGATTTATAATTATAAATCTAAATACTGATATGTGTGATAGATGTGATCAGTTAATCTGATGACGGTTAAACAGTTATTTCCATCTCTATATGGTGTTAATCAACTAATGGAGCTAACAATGCTAAAATCCGCAAGCAACTGTTGTCATTTCAACTGGTAAAACCAACAGTCACCAGCTGGAAATGTGATGTCTGCTTTTGTTTACTTCTGTCTGAAATGAATGACCCATTGTTTTGAAGATGAATAAGATTTTCAAGTGGTAAATCTGCCACTGTAACAATTGTGAGACCGAAAAGCTTGACAGTAACTAATGGCTTAACCAAACACTCAATAATGTAGAAGGACTACTTTCCTCTTTAAAGCCTCAATACAAGATGTGGTCACAATATGATTTTTTATCTCTCAGAGTTGTCGTCAAATTCTTTTTCCTGATTACCAGAAGTGTTTCATGGCTTGTGCTCATGTCGTTTTTTAAGAGGTCTGCTGGCCGAGTGAAGACACCGGAGGAGACTCCGGTAATCTGCCTCCCCTCCCAGAATCATCCTCTGGAGATCAATACGTCTTCATCAGAGCAGCTTCACAAACCAAGGATGAAGTGATTATGATTTATTTGATTTGGCAAAGCTCAACTCGTATGAAGTCACTTTCTCCGATTCCTCTTAGCCATAAACACTCCTCACTTTGTGGATTAATAGAAAATAAATCAGAATAAAATGTCTAAAACACACTTATATTTCATAAAGATTACCTGATCTCTCTAAACTGCTCTTTTAATAGCTGTTAAGTTTGGATGTGATGATGAGACGGATTAGACTTTTCTGTGATATTTCTGCGGATGGTTAACGGGGTTGTTGATCACTATCAATGACCCAACAAGTACTTTACCAGGTCATGAGATTTATGGCTTTTAAACAGATTTTCCAGGCTTTCTTTTGTTTTGGAACAGCCTGCTGGAGGTTGATGGGCCTGTGATAGAGAACTCAGTCCAACATGTTGAATCTAGAGAATACAGAAATCTAGAAATGGAGCCAGGTCAAACGGTCTGGAAAGAAATTAGAATGATAAATTCACAGTTAAAATGTGGAAGAAATCATGGAAGAAATTGGCAATATCTCCTTTTCTCCAGGTAGTATTTGTCGATTTAGTCTTCTAACACTGAAATAATTTATGTGCGGCTTGAGTTACATTGTGGTTAAACGATAACAAGTTCACAATTTGAGGACAAGCTGGATCCCTTCCTCATTTTTCCTTGTTTTATAGTCAGCAAATCCAAGGAGAAGGCCAAAACCAACAATAAATAAATACTTTACTTTAATGCCTATTTATCTTAATCCTGGCTTATTTTACTGGTGCCATTGAGCCCCATTGGTGTCAACATTATTAAAAAACATAATTAAACCACATCCATACACTGTATTTAGAAAGTGGACCCGGAATGCTGTTCTGAAGCCTTGATTTGAGCATTTTAGTCACTGCCATCCCTTTTTTTTAAAAGTTTTGCACTAGTGAGCTAGTTTTGTACACAAGGCATATCCATATTTCAAAATGAACAGCCGACTACTTAGATTGTCTTTTACGACATCCGAACACCGAACAAGACATTTTTAGGCTACCAAAGAAAAAAAACACACACAAAACACACAGAATTTACAAAATGAACGTTGTGTTGTATTGAGGACTTGAAAACATGATTTAGACTACAAACTTATACATTGTCTTAAATGTAAATAAAACAGAATGTGATCATTTGCTAATACTTTTTGATACATATTCAATTCAAAACGGATAGTTTAAACTGATACTATTTTGTTTTTGTGAATATACACTGAAATCTGAAGTGAACTGTTTTATACAGTGTCCCAGCTTTTTCAGAATTGGGGTTTTATAATTGGACTTCTTTTTAGAACATGTGTAGTCTCCACCAGCTGGTCATTCAGAAGAATGCAGGTTTAAAGTACTTCTGCGTTGGTTTCACTTTTTAGACCTGGAGGTCTATGATGGTAACTACATTTGACATCAATCCTCCATGCTTTGTTCAGATGGATTTGAGATTTTCAGAATTCCCTGGATGTAGGGGTCACAAATTTGTGTTAAAACTGCCAAATAATGTCTAATGTTTTAAACAGCTACATGTTTGAATGAGTCATTAATACCAACTGCTGTAAGAGTGCTACTAATACGGCTATTGCAGCAATGCTTGGACCAAAATGTTGCCTTTTGCATGAAAAATACATTTATACATATAGTTTTGTTTTAATTCTGTAAATCAACTACATTGAATTGCTCATAAAGACACAAACACTCATGTGTCCCAACACGTGACTCCTTCTTTTCAGGCTGCAGGACCAAACTTTTGCATCGTTCTCAGCACCAAAACATTATCATCTTTTATTGATTTTCCTGACTGGAAAACTACCGCAGCTGCCCCAGCTGTAAATACAGACCACATCAGTTATCTGTGAAGCTGGCTGCTGCCTCTACAGGGGCAAGAAATCCATATAAAACAGTAGCCAAAAAATGGCTGCTTTATTGGGGGGCAGGAAACGACGGGTGAAAGAACAATAAACCATATCTCAGCCAATAAAAGTCCAAGAGCTTTCAGATGAGAACAAGCCAATTTGTTTTAAGTATCAGGGGATGATAACGTGGGAGACAGGAGCAGTAATCCGTCTTGTTGAATGGATCCGTTTAGACTTGTTTACCGCAGCTCTACCTCATGTGGAGCTCAGAAACGGTGAATAAGAACTTCTGTGAGACCACTCACAGGAAGCAGGTCAAACCTCACATATCCATATGGAAATTCAATTTGTCCGTTGCTTTCCCAGCGCTGGTCCAACACCAAGGAAGACCTCCCACAGGTCACATCTACCTTTAGCGCTCCACAGAGAGGTTCTGATCCGGTTCTAGGATCTAGGGGGTAGGTTTGGGAATTTGACGACGCATGTAAACCTGACACAGAGGGGTTTTCAGGCCCGAGCCGGAGGTCCGGACCTACAGTACATGTCTCTGGCAGAGCGTACAGGAACCTCTGCTGGATGTGGGCGCTGGAGTCGATGCTGTGAAGCCAAAGAAACCTGAATACAGGGAGGTTGTGTTTGGTTTGGTTCTCTTTAACAGAAAAGCTGCACACTCCCCGTACCGGGAGCAGTGATGTATCGTAACAAGGGTGTGAAGGATTGATTTATCAGCTGCAGAGATACTTTGTGTAAAGTCAAACACACTCTGCTGGCGGACGAAGGACGAACTGACAGCTCTCTCATGAAAATGTTTCTTGACTCTGTCTTGTTTTTATCATTTTCTTTTTGGCTTCTCTGTTTCATTTTCATCTCACGCTGACTTCCAGCCCTCTCACTCGATTTCTCTCCCCTGCTTTAAAAAAAGTGACAGTATAGAAACCTCAAACTGAGGAACAGAAGAAACCAAACACCATTTGGTCAAGTGATTCAAGGTATTTTTCCCTGAATACACACTTAGAGCCAATTTCCAGTATTTTACATTTTAAATAAGACCAGGAACCATTGAAGAAAGTACAACTTTGATCTGTCTTTTTAATTGGATGAACCAGGGTCTGTCTCTGAGGGTAGTACTTAAGATCTTCAGTGCTAATTGTAGCTGATTGATCAAACACAGAACTCACTGCCTGCTACAGCTTGTGCACAGCTTCAGTCACGCACTATGCGAGCAGTGGTGGTTGCTATAATCAATATAAGGACTGTGTTTTATTGTTTCCTCCTGTGTGAAATGTTTTTTACCTCCACCAAGGATGTTTTTCAGTTCGCTTTGTTGTTGTTTATCTGTTTGTCAGAAGGATAACAGAGAAACCACTGACCCGACTTTCATGAAAATTGGTGGAAAGATGAAGCATGGGCCAGGGAAGAATTCGGATTTGAATCATAGGGCGGATACACCAATCATTTGTCACTTTTGTTAACATTGCGAGAAAGACCCTTTGGCCTTGCTGGATATCTACACTGTCCAGGCGCCCCTCTAGTTTAACTTGTCATCCTCATAATTTGTGCATTGGCCATGATGTTCAGATTTAATCAAAGCACAAATGAGAGCGTGCGAAGGGTTCCTGGAACTTTTTGATCGAAAAGGGCTGTTATTAAACAGAACTAGAGACCATTCTGAGATGGGGGACACCAGCGACAAGGCCAAATTGGGCCAGGGGCTCAACGTGGGCAGTCTGTGGCCTTGAGGCTTGTAACTGGAGAGTTGCCGGTTCGAATCCCGGTACTGACAGGTCTAGGACTGAAGTGCCCTTGAGCAAGGCACCTAACCCCCCACGCACAGCTCCCCGGGCGCAGTAATGTGCTGCCCACTGCTGTGTTCACTTGTGTGTAAAAAAAGGATGGGTTAAATGCAGAGGTTGAATTTACCCATGGTGGGATTAATAAAGTAATCTTCTTCTTACTTCCTACCCATGTACTTTTGGCACCCTAGCTCGGACCACAACAATCTTAAAAGTCAGCCTTAACTGAGAAATCAATAACACACATGAAACAATTCTTGACTGCATCTTGCACGCTTGTGATATTGCGGTGACAAAACCATGACATATAAACACCTGCCGAAGTACTCTACAATCACATTTTGCCATAATAGAAACACACACAAACTGACAAGATAAAAACAATACCAGCATCATGGCTGGTAAATACAGTGCTTAATTGAATCTGTGTGTGTGTGTGTGTGTGTGTGTGTGTGTGTGTGTGTGTGTTTTGGTCCTTGCTCTCAATCTCACTCTTCCTTTGTCCTTTCCTCAAAAGTGACAGCACATCGGCCAGTAACTGAGGGAAAGAACAAACCTCCATTTGCCCGTTTGTGTGGAGGAGCTCTACCTTTCCCCAGGATCACTGAGCCAACACTTTGATTGAGGTAATTGAGAAAGTCCAAAGGTCTTGTTGCCCAGTAAGTGACATGGAAAATAATCATTTATGTGTGAAGGTAGCTCCCTGACACTGGCTCTCGCTACAGTTTGTTGAATGATAGCAGATGACTGGGATTAACCAAACAAACACTGGCACTTGTGTAACAAAAACATAAAGTTTAAACTGTATTGTGCATTGTAAACATGGAGTCTGCAGTTTGGCGTCCATCACAGTGGATGGTACTTGATTCTGATTGGCTGGAGGACATTCATTACTTTCAGATTACTGTTGTAAAGTAATACTCATAGCTGGAGGGCTGCTCATGTCTGCTGTTACTGGGCTTTTGGGTAATAAAGTAAAGCTAATTCAAGGGTTGACAATGCTTCAAGTATTAAGAACGTATTTCCCCAAAATACCGTGTGTTTGATTGCTGGCAGGTGGCCCTCAGATATTCAGGATAATCCACTCAGTCGTATAAAATAATGTCCTGTCTAGAGGCTAACCCGCTCTTGGCCTTCACATCATGCATTACCTTGCAATATCTGCATAAGTCTTTATGGACTGCATACACACAACAGCACAATCTCCCCTCGGGGCCATGTGGAGAGGTTGATTTAGTCATTTGAAATTAAAAAGCTAATTTTACTTGTTGCCAGGAGTTCATTAATGCACGCAGGTATGTTTATGAATGCCTCATTATTTAACAGCATCTATAACTAGAGGGAGATGTCTGTGAGATGTTATTCAGCAGTAAACTCATTCACACACTATCAAGTCTGTCCTCCGCGGGCCCTGATGTCGGGCAGGTTAAATCCACTCTCACAGACTGAGCCTCGTTCCCGGTCAGATTCACAGGCGCCTCTCTTTGCAGCTCATGGAAAGTATTTAGCTAACCTTCGGCAACTGTTTTAAAGTAAACATCTATTTCCAGTCGAGATTGCAAAGCCGAGTTTTCACATTTCACAACGATGGTTCTGTGCTTATCGACAGGATGCTGGATGCAAACAAGCCACATTTCAGACTTAGTGAATTTCACTCAGGTGGTTTGGAGTAATTTAAGTGTACACAGAGTGTCTGGGTTGGTATGGACTGCTGTAGATTAATGAGTAAGCAAAGAAGGTGCATCAAGTGCTCACTGTGAAGTGGCATATTTCATTCATTGGCTTCCTGTAAATGTAAGAGGAGAGTGATGTTAGTCGGTGGTTCCCTGTTTCCCTTTTCCCATCTGTTTTTTTATTTTTTTAGAAGATTTTGGCTCGTGACCCCTTAAAATGCCAGGCTGTTCTTATTCACCATCCATATTTATAACTATGAAATGTAATGCACTGTAATTCACATAAAACCCACTTAATCCTGAGCTAAGAGGTGTATAACGACCTATATTGACGTTCATTGTTAGGCTGTGACTTCTAATGGCAAAGTAGGAAGTCAGGCGAGAAGTGTAAAGCGACAAAGTCTCTCATCGGACAAGTTTGGGGTGCATCCAGGGTCAAAAAACACTGTGGAACCAGAAGTTGCTATTACATATAAATTAACTTCCATACTTGGCATTGTTATGATCCAACTATGATCTTGTTATCTACACTCAATCAAGAAGAACAACATTTATTGTGTTTAAAACTGAAACTGTTTCTCAATGTTAAACAGAATGGCCGTATTATGTAAGATATTGTAGGAACAGTTGTATGAGGATATGTTGGCATATTAGTTGATTAATTGATTATTTGACAGTCTTCAGAATTGACAAATAATTTAATTTGTTTATTAAACCTAAAATTACAAACATTAGGTAGCTCCACTTTCTCAGTTTTAAGGATTTTCTTCGGTTTTCCTCATCTCAAAGTAAAGTAAACTGAATATATTTTGGTTTTGAAGTATTTGGTCACACAAAATGTTTTATTTCATCAAGACATTACCTCATGCATGAGAAGACATTTTAAATAATGAATAAAGAAAATAATCAGTGTGTATGTATTAATAGATAGTGGAAATCATTCTTAGTAAAAGAATCATGTGTAAAGGTGTTTTTTTTCTCCTATTTTTTTTCTAAGCAATTTAGGTGTTGTATATTATTTGCTTATCTTTCATCCAGCAACTCAAAGCAATTTCTTCTCTCAAAATTGACCAACACACGTTTTCTTACGCCCTTTTCAGCAGGATGATATCATGTGCCTGTGACCTTCCAAAACAGTTACAGATCACAGTTAAATATATACATTTATAGCTTTATGATGTGACAACACTATAGTTAAGGTTTGGTTGGGTTTCGGGACAAAATGACTCTGTAAGTTTTAGGGAGTCGTGATGGTTTGGGTTCAAATAAGTATACGTTCAGGTTAGGTGACCTGTGCCGTCATAGTTACAATAATAAACACGTGGTCGTGGTTTGGGAGCGACTGTGGTCATGCTTTTAAAAAAAGAAAAAAAAGAAGGGGTAAAGCAGTGGACTGGATGAACTGCGACTGATAGCCGACCTGTTCTTCCTCCTGAGCTGAAGGCAACGTCTGCACATTGTGAGCCGCCAAAACAAAAATAAAAGTGATTTCCTTCTTCGATTATTTCATTTGAATAGTTTTCTGATGCCTGAAGTGGTAAAATTATTCTGTATTTCACAATAAAAATGCAATGATTACATAAAAGACATGGAGCCAATAGAGAGTCAGACCCCCGGGTCGGGAACCACTGATTTAACGAATTTGGACTTCATGAGATCCAGCTGAACATCACAACACTGCGACTGTTTCCGTGTTGATCTACTTAATGCAATCAGTGTGAGGAGGTCCACAAACTCAGCGTGTTTGTTCTCATGACAGCTTCAGACATTGCAACTGACAGCATGGAGGCGTTTAACAGTGTCATCTCGTGACGCCTATTGTGCGGCGGACCCAACTGTCACATAAAATCATACAGGAAATGACAGTAAATAAATGAGGAGAAAGATGCAGAACATTTTCTCCGCTCATCTACAGACAGAGAATGAGTTGATTTCACGGCTGCGGATAATTTCAGTGAATTCCAGACTCCGTGTGTTATCGGTCCAACTCATGCAGCATCAAGTAATCTTCTTCTATGACTAAGCAGGAGCGTGAGGGTCCCCACAGGGAGGAGACGGTGAACGGGGATGACAACGAGAGGTTGCAAAACGGCAAAATACTGCATGTGAATCGAACACAAAGGGAAGGCTGGGAATGTTTAATTCAACATCTGGAGTCTATTCATCAATTTCTTATTGATGGTAATTATTGCTGTGGGAGGAACGGTGGATAACCTCTATCATATGCAGACAAAGCTGAGCCTTCTTTCACCAGTTGTTTTCACTCTCACACTCAAAAGTGTTTTTGTGTGAGGAGACTTTAGTTGTCCTGAAGGCTTTTTTTGGAGAACATTCTCTGCCCGTCCTTGGGGGATGTTTTTGTTGGTGGAAGATGGCTTATCCAACATTCACTTTTGTCTCGCCTGCAGGGTCAAAGCTCAACACATTTGTGTGGCAGTTTATGGGGTTTCATTCAGGAAAAGACACACTTAAAAGTTGTCAATTAAGCTATGATTGGAAAAATGACTTAAAGCTGGAGTATGAAACTTTTACATATATACCAACTATCCGTTACATTCAAGCCTTGACGAATGACTTCACACAATGCTAATCAAAGCTACTGCCGCCAGGGAAAGCTCTCTGTGTTTCACAGTATACTGGAGTTGTGGTGTCTATGGTGATTTGGAGGTGCAACATTTACATAAACCAGCCACATAAATGGGAGCAGGAGGGGGAAAGTGACAGAGCAGGAGCTAGGAGTATGGGGGAAGATATGGCCCGAAATCCCAAGAAGCATCCAAAAAAAAGTTTCTGGATTGGATGCTCCCAATAAAAAAGAAAGCTGGCATTCAGAGGATTGATTGAAAGTCAAAGAAAGAAAGAAAGATTGAACAAAAATGGAGCTCATCTGCAGTCAAGCATTAGTATTGGTATTTGAGTATTGACTGAAAGTTCCACATTGCAGGTTTAAGTGGCAAAAGGCTGTTCGAAAAAGGTTCATTGGTTGGTTGAACAATTGCCTGTAAGGCCAATATGTCATCCAGTATTACCTCATAATCAAAATGAGAGCATGTTGGGATTGGTTGGGAATAAAGAACTAGTGCGAAATTCTGAAAATCGAAAATCTGATTCATGCTGGCAAGCTTATTAATGCCTTTGAACAATGGCGGCACATTTTTTTGAAAGTTGTGCAAAACAATGGCATCAAACTCACATTGCTGAAAACTTGCAACAAGAAGGAGTCACGGCAGGGAGCAAGAAACAAGCATGGCTTCATTTCACAAAGAAAGATTACATGTAATGTTTGTATTATTATAATTTCAAGTAAGGAGGAAAGACCAGCAATATGGTGACATCCTATAACACAACATGGGCTTTAATTCTAAGAATGCCATGTATTTGACACTCTAGTGGCTTCCCAACCAAGCAGCACATCAGCAGCAGAGGGCAAATATTCTGTTATAATAACATGAGTGCAACAAAGGCAGGCTCAAGAAAACCTAAAAACTGTATGAATATTCTCTAATTAATCTACGCTGTGTTTAGATTTATAGACTTCAGATAATACGCTGAAAACCTACTTTTTTTCCCACACAGAAAACTGATCAGGAATCATAGAGGGAATTAAATAAGTCTTATCAAATCCCATCGCTATTCAACATATCAACTTAATAAGGTGATTTTATGTCAATGTCGTCTCTACAGCTTGTTCTGCTGCCCTTAAAACAAAAAAAAATCAATGAATACAACTTCAAAGCAATATTTCATCATTTTTTTGCTTTCGAGAAGATGTCTTTCAGTGGGCCATTGTGTGCCATACTGATATAAGAGTGGTGATCTTTTTATTTAAACCTCAGCAAGCATCTGTGTATTTCCCATAAATATTAAACTATTAATATAAAGTTATTTAAACATACACGGTTCCATGTGAACGCATAAATCTCCAAACGTCTCAGTGCTTGTGAGGAGGTGTAGGAAGAAAATAGTCCAACACTTGTTAAGCATGCTTTGAGTGTATCCTTCACATATTTCAAGATAAAAAGACATTAAGGATGTTTTGATTAAGATAAATGCAGTGGTTCAAATACTTTATCTCCATGGAGAATTTCTGAAATGTGGATCCTCCTCTACTGTAATCGGCACTCTGCAGAGATCCTCCCTGTGTCTCTCTGTGAGTAATGAATTCTTCCCATCCTTTCCCTTTCCCCCCACGTGTCAGGGTTCAAACATCTTTAGGCTCCAGGATTTAAATGCATCTGCTCTGTCTCTGCATCTTCTAAATTATACCCCGCTCCTCTTTGTCCTCCTCTTAAAACAATAGGATGAGGAGTGGGCCTCATAAAGTTAAGAGCTCACCCCCCGCCCTAGTCGTTTCCCCCCAAGTCTTACTAATGGGAACCTGCTGCCTGTTCAAAGACGAGGATAGAGAGCCCCGCCTGGGCAGATTCCTCAGGAAAGCCCTGACTTTACTATCAAAAGACAGCAGCGGGGCGAGTAGGTGTCATCTCTATTGTCTCATCAACATTGGATCAGGCCACAGCCACTGAAAAACAAGCAGGAAGAGCTGGCCGAGGCGTCCGACCAAAACATTTTCCTCTCAGGTTTACGAGGCTGGAGGAGCATGTGCCCACAAACTTGCTTTGATCGCCCTCGCCACCCCGGCTTTGAAATGTTTAACACACGGAAAACACCGTTCCTCATCAAAGGGGAGAGAACACGGGAGGCACTGTAGGTGACCCTGCCCCGGTGGAGAGGAAAAAGACTGTCAGAGAAGGGCCGGGCGGGACCAAGTAGCTGAAAGTGCATAGAGTGCCCCTTTATGATTTATAAATGAGATGAAGGATCACTTAGCAGGGGTGAGGTGCACTTCTCCATGGAGTTGTGAACGCCAGAAGGTGGTGATGTGAGGTATGAAGGCGTGAAACTGTTCAAGCAGAAATCCAGCTTGGCCGGAGTAATCTTCCCAATAAAATGCTTTCAAATGTTGCTTTTAAGTCATTAGGCTGGCGTTAAATTCGGCAAGTTTGGTGGTTTTTCATGGAACATGTCAAATAAAAAGCCTGGACTGTTTTTCACATGGTGCAACTAATGCACAAGGCACCAAAAAAGTTACTTTTTGCTGTAAATAAGTGCTTTTAAACCTTGCTGGAATAATTCAAAAGTACAGGTCGCATACTGAAGATGACATTACCTCATGAATATAATTTAATCTCACAGTCATGTCTAATATGTTGGAGTGTAAGTCATCAAATTAGATACATTTACAAACTCTCAGTAAAGTCCACCACCGCATCATGAAACTCATGCTGCGTATCGCCGCCGTCAGTCCACCATTTTATTTCCTGATTTAAATGGCGAGCAAGATCTGCTAAAGCAGAGTCTGTCCGGGAGGACTGTTAAAGGCTTTACTGCTAATAAAAACCAATATGGAGCTCATATAGACTCCTGGTTCCTGGAATTTACCTGCAGTAGATGGACCTCCAGGCAGTCAGAGACACGGCTAGTGATACCCGCAGGGAGGCTGTAAATCAGGCTTGTTTTTATCTGCATGTATGTGAGCATGTCACGTGGAAGTACTTTTTTTTACTCATGATGTTTTCAACTAGTGACCTCAGACAGAAGACAATCATTCAGACTCCTGGAAACAACTGGCAGGAGTTGAATAACTGAATGGCAAATTTTACTCTTGAAATATACTGAGCATCTCAGATAAAACCAAATCCAAGGGAACATTTTTATCTTCAGAAATGACAACAAGTTTGGTGCATAGTTTTATTATGCTTTATTTTGCTCATCAGCCTCGTGTTTTTCCTAAGTTACTAAGCACTCAGCATTTTGACTAGCTACATGTTTTTTTGTTGGGAAATGACAATTTATTTAATAAAAGTTGACTGTGGTGTTCTACAATTTACTCGAACAACTAGATTTACACTGTTAAAATCCAAATCTCAACTATATAAAATGTTTAACACTGCAGTCATCAAATATTCAGCTGTGATAAGGTTGTGCTTCAAAAACCGATAGAGCAATTAAGAAATGGTGTATAATAACTGTAGGGCCTACTGTCCATCAATTTATATTCTTATTTGTCTAACTTCCATAGGCTACAAACAAAAACTTCAACACTTAAGACTAACATCAAAAAATCTAAAGATCTTTGGATGGTGGAATTGTCTGTTTTTCGCCTATATATGTTAAGAAAAACACTGAATTGAAGTGCTAGGTGACAATCCAAGGTATAAAAATATAAAGATATATAATACAGTAAGACTCTTGGGCATTCTGTATGGTTGAAAGAGCTCATTTTAAAGGGACTCTGTGGAGTTTAGAAGCAGTAATAATGCGATGATGCAATGTGGGGTGGGTCCTTGTAGTTTTTGTATCTGTGCTACTGATCAACAGATATGCCAGTAACAAAAAATGTAGTAATGAGCCAACGAAGAAGAAGAAGACTGCTAATTGATGTAAGCATGGATTTAAATGATGCGTTTTTGAAAATATTTGAAATATCGACTTTCAAGTGTTGTAAAAGGAAGAAAATGTTAAGTTACACACCCAATATGTTTGATGAACAACACTGGGAAAAAAAAATCTGCATGGCTGCTTTTAATTTTTTTTTTCCTTTGAAACTCATTTCAGGAGCTGAGTTGCCTGAAAACTAAGGCATTGTAATTTAAATTCAAATTTTGCCAAGTGAATCCTCTGACCTGAATCGTAAGTGAATCCTGAGTGTTGTCTAATTGAGTCATTTGGATTTGATGAGATATGATCATGAATGATGAAGTGCTTCTTCCATGAAATATATTAATATATTTTTCCAGTAATTTCATTTGGGTTTCATTCTTGAAATCAGTCCAACCATCTGAATATTGTAAGAAAATGAAATTAGTAAAGCAATTATCTGGACTTGAAAGTCAGTTTCTTTGGATATATTTTGGATATGGCTTCAACCGAGCATTAACGTGGGCAGATTCTGATGCTATCATTTGTATGAATCACTTTTTCTACAGGCTTCCACATACAACCGACTCCGATGAGTAAAACAGTGAAAAGAGAGCTCCAGACAGCCATCAGTGTAATCATTTCCTAACATTTAAGCTTGTTACATGCTTGAAGTAGCACTATTTGACTGCTGCTTTAGGGGGAAAGTACTGACTCATGCCAAATATGAAGAAAATTTTAGTTCGATGAATCAGTTTTTCGTGAATCAGCTGTCAGGAATGTGGAGCCCTGTGTGGAGCAGAAACACCGACATGACGTCTGAACGCTGTGGGGTTAACCTGCAAACACAGGTTTCCTCATTCCTGTTAAACTTTATCTTGGTCGTGCTTTGGTGCTCGCTGTCAATAGAAACCCAAATAACCTGCAAGAGTGTTTCCTTATAAGGCACTTGCACATTTTATGGCTTTTCCAGAGAAGAAGTCGAAAGAATAATGTGAATAAATACACTTTAAAAAGCCAGCTCTAGACAATACTTGCATTGTTTTTGGTTTCAGGTTGATTCCTGCATGTTCATGTTCAAACAAACTGTGTATGTGGGGGTTTGTGTTACCCAGAAACTAGTTACTGACTGTTTATGGACTGAGTCATTGTAGAGGGAAAAAAGTTAAAGTGCAGACAGAAGGTTTGGACCGAAAGAGAAAAAGTCCTTCACTGTTACTGTTGTTATAACTCTAGTTTTAAGTTCAATATTGGAAAAGTCTATTTTTAATAAGTTTTAAACCACCACGACTTCTTAAAACTGGATTTGTTGTTTAATTTATGGTTATTCAAAGTTGTTTTAAACTGTTTTGAAATTAAAAACAGTGCAACATTAATGCAGGTGCCAGCAGGTGAGGTTGTTTTTTGTAAAAAAAACAAAACCTTCTGATAAGGCAGCACTTATAAATGGTTTCTAAGGTGTAATTAATAGAATTATTAATGATTATAAAAATAAATTGTCATTATAGTTATAATTAGGCCATCGATAAGTAGCTGACTAACTATCATAGTCATTTTTTGTAATTCAATTATTCAATTAATCAGTTGTTTTTGTTTGTTTGTTTTAATTACATTTTTTGTCTTCTATTGTTAAAAACCCCCAATAAGAACAGTATTAAAAGGTATATGACATTTAGAGGTAGTTTTGTTGACGAGAACATAACCGTTTCCTTTTAACAGGACATTTATTTTGAAAGCATAAAAATTGACATGCTGTCTCTGACAGATCTGACGCCAAGAAGCAAGGACCAAGCATTGGTATCTGACAAGCTAAAGCAACATAAACTCCTGTGTCCTTGGACATAAAATTACTGTTTTTGTGAATGGAGTCTGGCAGCTTTGACGGTATCTGCCGAGCTGGGATCGGGAATGTGTTGCATCTTTATTTTGGACTTGAAATACTGAAAACTTGTATGACTTAATGAAGATCAAGAAGCAAAGATGGAGAGAAATAAAGAAAAAACAAATTACTCAAAATAAAATAATTAATCACAGGGACAGTCTTCTCTTTCATCTCTGCTCTAATTGTCAACTAATATATCTGTAAACTTCTGCTAAATACTGAACAATCACTGCAAGACAAACACCAAAAAAAGCTGTACAGCTCAGTGATTCTTTCTGTTTCTGTTTGTTCAGGTCCCTCTTTGTAAATGCCACCTCAGCTGAGCGACCTTTATGGTCAAACGGACAGCTCCTACTTTGGTGGCTCGGTCTGCCCTTATATGGGCATGAGGGTTTTCTTTCACAGAAACATTAAGCTGTGCTGAGCAATGAGTGCAGTGTCAGTGTCATCAAACAAGCTGGCAGACAGCGCTGAGAAGAAGACATCAATTATGCCACAGCTGTTAAAGAGGGAGGATACAATGTGTGTCTGATCTACTTTTAGACGGATATACAGTATCAGGCCCTTGTAATTACATGATGGATGTCAGTCAGACACGTCTCTTCGGATAAGAGGAGCTTCCACTCTGACCACAGGAACATAATACAGACATGCGGCTTTCTTTGTGACACGGCTGTTGTTTGTGTGATGGCTTAAAAGCAGACACATCACTTGTTAATTCAGGCTTAAAGGGATAGTCCGGACTGTTTGAAGTGCGGCTGTATGAGGTACTTATCAATTGTCAGAGTACGGTAGGTGTCAGCTGGCACACCCCCAGTTTGGAGAAGCAGGCAGGAGTACTGACACAGAAGCTAAGAAATATTCTGCTATTTAAAAAAAATCAATATCTCTTTAAGTCTACATGAGGTGAGCAGAAGTTGTTATCTATTTCTTTAAAGCTACCAGATTCCATCTACAAAAACCTTAATTTTAGCCGACAGTACACAAGAGTTGTTTGCCCACTGCTGCCTAGATTGGTTTGTTTGTTTGTGTTTTTGTGTGACTTTGGTGTTTTAAAGGGTTATTTCTGTTTCACCAAATTCACGCAATCACAAACAAACTGACCAATTGAGGGCAGAAGTAGGTCAGCAACTCCTGTGTTCTGGGACGTAAAAGTTCATGTTTTTGTCAATGAAGTCTGGTGCTTTAGACAGTATATTGCTGAACTTACAGGGGTGCAAATCACAAATTTCATCAAGACACAATGTGATATTGATTCTTTGGACATCAATAAAGTATTAAATGATATCATAAGTCTGCCACAATAAGATTTCATTTTCATTTGATTCAATTCAATGGCCTGCTATTGATATGAGATGATATCATATGCCAATATATCACAATTAATGACATTTATATCAACAAAAAAAAACCTCAAATATGATTTGACACTTTTTATTACTAAGGTCTTCAAGACATTAAAATGCAACATAAACTATTCTTTCTATATAAAAATACAATTAAAGTTGGAATTTCAAAATCAAGATGTATCTAAAAGATGATGATGGTGATGATGATGATGATGATGATGATGATGATGATGATGATGATGATGATATCAATATTTTCACTTCGCACTGAAAATATTGGATCGTTGATTGCTGAATTGATATACCGGTACAGATCTTCAATAAATCTGAACTATCCCTTTAAGTCCCATATAAATGGCAGTGGTTTGGTGACTGTGTAGCAGTAGGAAGGGGGAACTTAAATAAAAATTTCTATCATGGCACCATTGTTAATGACTGTACCAAAGAATTAAAATCATGGATATAATGTTCTATATTTGTGTGGACCTGACCCACCTGTCCTCTGAATAAGACTTTCTGGAGTGCAAGAACTTTGTGGAAAGTGTTGTGTTCAATGTTAATATGAAAAAGATGAATAACCCAAACCTCAGACGTGCAGTATGTAAGGAATGCCCTCAGACAGGAGCTGCAGGAGGTGCCCACAGTGAGGCTGGTCAGGCTAAACCAGAACCACAAAGTGACTATTGTTCTCTGTGGCAGCGATCCGAGCCGCCGTTGCCTTCCACACTCCCCATGTTGTTTTGGAACAGGCTGTTTTTGTTTAAAAGTGAGAGCGCCCCGAGTGTTGCTCCCAATTATTATTAATTATCACATCAGCACTAATCACAGTCGTGCGAAATCACCATACAAAACGGACAATTTGCATACATTGTTCGGCTCAGAGAGGCATGCTGAGTCGCAACAAAGACGAATAATCAGTCCAGGCCTCCCACCACACTTCCTATCACTGTTGTTACATTACTGGCTTTAATAAAAAAGCTCAAGATGTACTTTCTGAAGAGTGTTGAACACAAAGCAGCAACTCAAAATATGATTTATGTGTGGAGTAAAAAGGACCATAGAATATTCAGAGTTTTATCATTCCTGTCCTGACAGCTCACAAATTCAGCTGAAAATAAAAGCTTCATTTCACCTCAACAAACCCACTGTGGGTGGGTTCTAAAAAGCCTGAAAGCAAATAGAGAAGTTGAGTGGTGTACTCAGGCACATGGAAAACGCTCATGAGGAATTAGTGCAGACTAATTTGCTCGGGCTTGCCTACGTCAGGGGCTTTCTCATCTGAAAGCGTTTAGACAGAACGTGGTGGAAACCTCGCTTCCCATCGCTGCTGCTGATGTGCTGGCACCGGCAGCTGGTTTGGACGAGGCTGATTAGCAGCTGGCAGCGGGGACTCACAGGTCAGTGGGCCTGGAATCTGACCTTTCCCCAATGCCAGGGTAAAATATGATCCTGCATTGTGTTTCCTACTGCATGGAATTGGATCCTCCTCGGCTTGTTTTTGTGGGCACAGCTGCAAATTTATACGGTGGCATTGGTACATGGGCCACTTCACTAACTTTTAACTTCGTTTTCATAAACATACAGAATGTCTTACAGCTTGTGCAGACTACAAGATGTTGAAATCACTGCACTGCTCACACTACAAGAACACAAAAGGGTCCAGTTGGTCATATGCATTTAGCTACAATTACCAAATGACTATCATTTGGGAAACGTGCACACAGCCATGGCAAACTTTCCTACAGAAAGTCAATGGTTTTGAATGTAAATTGTGTTATGCCACTCTTCAGTGTAGTAACACGAACAGCACGTGAGCTTTCAACTATAGGGCCGAATCAGCACTTGATGGGTGAATTCACAAAAGGATTGCACGGCTTTTGCAATTCCTAATGTGCAAATAATGCAAAAACAAACCATGTAATTCTCAAAGCACCTGCAAAGGTCAAATTGCAGCCCTTACTGCGTTGCCCAGCATATTGCATCTCGCTGCTATTTGCACACTTAATTTAATGACGTAATATGCTTAAATGTTGTGCAAAATTGGTCACTCTCTATGCAAATGAGCCTCATTGCAGAAAACAGTTAAATTCAGAAGCACCATCGCTAATCGCCACACGCAGTTAGATGTGAGTGAAATTATTACCCTCATTTGGATGTGCAGACAACACAGAACATTAATTAATATAAGGTCCTTGCCGATCGGGTGGTCAGACTCATGGGCATAGCAATATCTTTTGTGAATCGGACCTTATGACAGGGCAGATATCAGTTGCCCGTGATGCACAATTCATGATGCTATCAATGGCAATCCTTCCTTTGTGAATTAACCCCTGAATCTGTTAAATGTTTACGTCATGCAAACAAACCATGTAACATGTGTGCTCAAGATCAGACTGAAGACATTAAAAAGATGGGTGATAAGTCTACTTGCTGTCTTCCTACATTTCTATTTCTAACAGAAAATATACATTATATATAATGATTTTACTGGAAATTATACACAATAAAGACAACAGCAACTAGGTTGTTCAGGTCCCTGAACCCATGGACAGAAAACTAGCAATAAGACACTTTGCTTGTACTCGGACAACAGAGTAATCAACATGACGGCATCATTATTTTCAGGAGTTTCGGGAATAAGAATACAAATCTTGGGGGCGAACTGGGATATCATTGTGGATGATGATCGGAATAGTGTTGATTTCTTTCCAAATGTCGGCCTTTTTTCTCTTTGACTTGTATTAGCAAAATATTTCACTGATTCATGTATCACAAAATAACAGCAGCGCTTCTCTGGGTTTCCATACCAGGGAGTCCAAGAAAATCTTTGTGATGAAATACAAGAATCCCAGTCTGCGATATGGATTTTGTTCTTGGAAACCGCACAGGAAGATCAAATGGTCTGAAGACTGATTAACAGATTAATCAGAGACATCATTCTGTCTGAGCAAGCCAAACATTCCAGGGAATACACAGGGGATACAAACCAACTTGTGTTTCCAGAGCTGATATTCATACACCAACATAAATAATATTTTAAATGCAATTTCATTGTGATCTTGTGTATAGAGGGGGAACTAATGCAAAAGCTTGGCTCTACAGACTGGGCCTCCTAGCAAGTGAATGGAAGGAAAACCAACATAATAAAAGAGGAAATCATTTCCATTTCTGCCTGACTCAAATCAAATGACATTTAAATGTAATGCAATAAGATCTTGGAAAAAGATCCCTTCGGTTTATTTGTTTGACTCACAGTAATTTATAACTTAACCACAGTTTAAAAAACACAATTGTATTAGTATACAGTACCAAAGAGAAAATTTAAAAAATGCCATATCTTCTCCAGGTCCTATAATAACTCCTGCAGAACTACTGCAACACGTTTCCACACAAAACCTCCACGTGTCAAGTAAATGCCACGGTCATAATAAAAAAGGAAAGCCACAGATGAGTTTTTTATGGCAAAGCATGTTAATTGTAATCAAATTAATGATTAGAACAAGCGAAGCCAGCGGCCTAACTAGTTATTACTGACGTCAAACTTTTACAGTTCAGAGACGAAAAACCTTCAACAAAACATTTGTCTTTCTAAATCTGTTGTAATTACTAACTACACACACAGTGTTAGCCAAAGTGTCAAGAACAAGAAGTCTGATTGTATAGAAGTCTATGAGACATCCCACACCACTTCCTCCACTTGTCATCTATCACTGTTGTTACATTATTGACCTTAATATAAAAGCTTGAGAGACACAAGATGTACTTCTGTACACTTCTGTGGAACACAAAGCAACAACTCAAGACATGATTTATTTACGGAATAAAAAGGACCATACAGTTTTTACAGTTTTATCATTCCTATCCTGACAGCTCACAAATTCAGCTCAAAATAAAAGCTTTATTTCACACAGGGTCAACAGAATAGCTTAACAATATTGGACATCTTGTAAAAATAGATGATAAAGCACAATATGCTTTAGGACGTGGCTACCTTGTTAGTCTCTACCACAGAGAAACATGTCAATCAGGATAGAGGTGTAGCAATGGATATAGATGGCACTTTGTAGGGTACAGTTGAATAGCTGTGGACTTGTTTTGGGGTGTTGTCCAAGGGTTTGTTGTCAAAGTTTCACCTTTTAACAGTGTATTTTCACTTTATGAAAGTTATTTGTTACATTTTGGTTGGCTTAAATGTTTGGTTCTACCCAAAGACACTCTAATTAGTTGGCTGTTCATTTTTTCTGGTAAGCACATTTTGTATTAAATCTGTTTTTTGTTAACCCAAATTAGCATCTCAATAAATATCACAGTAAATTACGGACGCACCTTGCTAACCAAGCTAGCTAGCTACTGCAGTGCTAGCTGGTGACATAGCATTGGCTATGCTAACGGTTCCTGGCCGTGATGATTAAATTTAGTCACTTCTGGCCACAAAAAAACCAAGATGGTAATGGCCAGAAATGTCAAACTCAAGGCTCAAACCAATGGGTGCTGTCACATTTTTTTCAGTCTAGTAATCTTTCTGTTTTAGTTAGTTTGACAATAAATTAACAGTTACCTAGAATTTTGTATTAGCAACACATTAGCATCAGACAGCTAGCAGTATCGGTTGCTATAGCAACATAATGTTCTGAATGTTACATCTTTACTTGTTGTCAAGTTTCTGTTGATGATGTCTGACTTTTTCTAGTTTGAGCAATTTTCTTTGTTTAGCCATGGGAGCTATCAGCATTTAATGATGATTACTCAGTTCCTCTCTGAATTTTAAACAAACCAGAACAGTAAATTGCATCCTTATTTTCTTTTTCTTCCAGATATTTCGCCCCGGGGAAATCTTATTCACACAAAATACTGCATTGTTACTTGATAATGATACTGATAATTGTTCAATTAATCAGAACCGTCAAATTGCAACATGATGATTACTTTTTTTCACTTTATTTTGATTCCCAAAGATAAGGCTAATTACCATTATTTGAATTCTACCAATAAATGTTAAATGACTACTGTATGCAGACTGTCATGAAAGGGTGGTGGGCTAATATTCAGGCCATATAGTTGGAAAAACTCCACATATAAGTGGGCAGGCTTTCTTTCTTTCTTTGTTTATGGCCTTTTTGCTGTCTCACATGCAGTCTTATCTGCACTATTGTATATTTTACTCAGCATTTATAGACTGACTGCCAGCTAACAGTTTGCAGCTCTGTCAGCTTCTGAAGGAACTTCCTCTGCCAATCATCTCCATGTGGCAGGAAACCCACATTTCCTGTTATGCTGTTTATACATTGAAATGTGCCACAAGCACACGCACACATCAAACGTCTAATCACATTGTCAGAAGATAAAGCTCTGATGATGACTGTTGGGTTTCTTACAAGCATCATGAGCAACATAATGTTTTGGCTGCCCTTTATGGTCGGTGCCAAATTGTTTCCTGGTTTTGACTTCAAGTAAAACTGTACTTTGTGTTAATTACATTCTGGCAGCAGTTAAATATCGAGTGCTGTAGAGAGTGTTAGAAAGAAAAACAAGATTATGCAAAAGGCAATACAATTTAATTTGGTCAACAGCTTTTCCTTAAATAAGATAAATAACCTGTCTTAAAAATGTCCTTGGATCTTATAATAAAAGCACAAAGCAAAAGAGACACAAGAATTATTCACATCAATAACACTAAGCCGTTAAAACTGGACCATTCATTCATTATCCTTAACTGCTTATCTGATCTCGCGGGACCTGAAGCATTTTCCAACTGACATTGGTACACCAGGGACAGGTCGCCAGACTATCGCAGACAGCCATTCACACTCTCATTCACTCCTACAGGCAATTCAGAGTCAAGTCTTTGGACTCTGGAATCAAGAGGACCCTGAGAGAACCTACGCAAACTGGACCAAACAAAGAAAAAAGTTCGGTCAATCTTTTCAAGGCAAATGCTAACATCAGGCTGCTAACAGGCTCACAATAACAATGCTAGAATGGTAATGTTTACCAAGTTTAATGTTTCCCATGTTCTCCACATGCTAACATATGCTTATTATAGCGTGACCAAGCGTCCTCTTTTGCCCGGACATGTCCACTTTTTACGTCCTGGCCGGGTTTTATAAATTCACGAAAATGTCCGGTGTTCACTGTTTTTCATAGGACCAGTACACGTGCACGTAAATTGACCGGCGCTTTGCACACAATTTTGCGAGACGTAATTACCAAGAGGCTGCCTTGTGGGCGGGTCAGCGCCGCGCACACACACACAGAGACAGAGAGCAGAGCAGACAGAGGGCAGATCGAACAGCAGAGCAGCATTGCACGGGAAATGCCAAAGCGTAAGTGCAGCTTCACAGATTAACTGCAAAAAAAATTTCCGACGTACCATCACAGGTGGGAGGCGGAGTGCACCGTGTGCAATGCTGGCACATATGTATCAGTGTCTAATAAATGTGCTGGAGATCTCAAAGCTCAAAGACAACTTAAGATGAAAATTATAGATCATTTTTGTTTGTTAAGTTAGTATCTTTGTGAGACTCTTCCATTATTTGTTATTGCAGTTATTAAGAGATATATTGTTGAAGCTAGATTTTCTAACAGAAGAGTTCATATTTAGAACATTATTTCATATTATTTATTCATTTATTTGAAAAGAGTCTACGAGAGCTATTATTTTGTTAGTTTTTACAGATTACATTTTATTTTATTACAGAAGTTAATTTTGCACCATTGAAGCATAATAAAGCATGTTCATCAACCTCCGAGAAGCCTGTCTGAATTTGTGTCTCGAGGCCGTGCCGATTGTCCTCTTTTTTGGAAATCAAAATATGGTCACCCTAGCTTATTAGCATTAAACACAAAATACAACTGATGCGGCTGAGGGGGATGTCATTCGTTTTGCAGGTGTTTAATTATAACACCAAAGTCCATTGAACATATTCCTCAGTTCAAAGGTCTTGAGTGCAATTTCTTCCTCGTACAGCATTTTTTTGGATGACAGAGTGCAAATTCTGGGAGCCAGCATATAACTAAGGACCGCACAGAAAGAAAAGCACAAGTTGTCCAACGTAATCGCTAACTTTACCGAACAACATGAGCATTGACGACAGTAGCTTTCAACAAGTAGTCATTCCTACAAGACAGAAAATTGTTGGAGGGTAGTTTGCTGCAGCAGTCAAGGAGTGTATTTAATAAACATGCTTTTTATTTCATGTTTGTTGGCTGCACAACATGTTGAGGTGAGGTTTGTTTCGCCTTTGTTGACATACTGCTGCATTACTGAGTGCTATAGTGTCCTACAGAAAGTAATGGCACCTATGAGGCCTGACAATGTCAAAGTGTTTGACATTTACCAAAGCTTGTGTTTGGTTTTCTTCATTGTTTCATATCTTATCTAGAACCAAAAATAGCTTAGGAAGGCTATCCGGTGAGAATTTGTTGGTGACCGTCTTGTCATGAACAAAGGTTAACTCAATAAACTGCTGAACGCCTACAAAATCCCTGTACTCAGACCTTCTGAAAAACAGCTCCAGTCTCACAGAAACACTTGGTTTGCAGTGTGGATTCCATACAGGTCACTATAGTAACTTGTGTTTACTCAGATGACGGAGTCCTGCACAATCTAATCATCCCTTCAGAGAGATAGAGCTCCCTGCATTTACTCAGTGAGCAGGAGGGAAGTCTGCTCCTCCTCTCTCCTCGTGTCTTTGATCTCTCTCTTCTCCGGGTGAGGAATACTGTTTTGGTAGCAGCAGTCAGACGGCCTCCTCCATCCCTGCGACTGAGACGACTGATCCTCCTTGAATTCATCACGCGCAGTGAGGAAATTCTCCTGACAGTAAGTGGAGCCACGTTGTGGGCCAGAGACGTATGAAACAGCGCTTGTTTCCTTTCTCTTCGACAGACGCTGACAATCTCAAGAGTTTGGACCTTTCCATCCCCTTGTCGGTGAGGGGCGGCCAAGTGCAGCGAGTGGAAACCGGACCGAATGAGGACAGCGAGGTAAAAAGTCCTGCCAACTTCTGCGTAGCCTCGCCGGACGTTTGCAGAAAGAGTCTTTCACTTTCTCACGCAGAGGAAACAAGGCCCGGGTTCAGCAAAGGAAAAGCAACAAGTGGACATCCAGTCTGAGGACATGAAGTACAGAATGTAAAAAACAGGGAGAGAAATGTTTTCATATAACGCAACAACTACATATTTAACTGCAGGACAAATATGGAGATCAATAGTAAACTGACACTTACACAGTTCAAGTACACACTACAAATAATTACACTTGCACTCCAGGAAAAAGTTCGACACACTGTCCTGTTACAATAAAGCAAAATTGACAAACTCCCCCTTTTGTCATGTAACTGTTTGTACCAAAAAATAGCTGAATATTTATCTTTTCAGTATCAAATACTCAGCAGTACACAAGGTCACTCATTCATTCACTCGATAAATCACTGCCCTAGTCTCAGTGATTTTTAGATCAGCTGTTGTTCACATTCAAGGCCATTCAAGTGCTGTGGACAAGATTGAGAATGATCCTTTATAGATAGAGAGCTTCATAGCTCCATGCATGGAAGATTGTGACAGAAAAATGTCTACAAAAATGGTGACAAGACCAGATAATATCAGCACAACTGGTTAAATGGTTGTAAATTAATACAGAAAATGTGATATTCACAACTTCTGTTCTTACTAAAAATGAAATCGACTTGCTATGCATACATTAATTCCTTCATTCATTATCTTTAACCGCTAATCTGAGTTTGGGTTGCGTGGAGACTAGAGGCGATCCCAGCTGATATTGTGAGACAGACAACCATTCACGCTGTCATTCACACCTACGGGATAATTAGAGTCATCAATTAAACCTAAGCTGCATGTTTTTGAACTGTGGGAGGAAACCAGAGGACCTGGAGAGGACCCACGCTGTAGCCTGAGTACTGATTGATCAGGGCAAATCAAAACAACATATTCCCCACAAATGTCAGGCTGATTGAGTCAAGTGCAATCAAATCGCAATTATTTTGATCACTGGGATAACTACTGCAGTGCCTGTTGGAAACGGGCCGATTGCTTGGCCTCGAGTGTTGCAGCTTTCTGCTTAAAGCAATTTAGTCTTCTGCTTCATCTTTAGAATTGCTGTAATTTAATGCTGACATCACATGTTGTTGGCCGCTAGCCTCGGCTTAATAGCCACAGCTAAAGTCACCACTGACCATCTGAAATCAGCGAGCAAAAGATAGATTCAGGTACAGTGTGTACACAAACACACCCCGATAAGATCCAAATGTGCCCCAGAAGTGTCATTTTGCAGGTTAAAGTACTCTTTGTGACTTGGTACACACTGTTTGTCTGGACGTACGCTCTTATCTCCTGCCTGTGTTGGTTGGCAGTTTTCTCATCCTGCACACATGCCTCAGAGCTCAGCCCGCCTGCTCAGGCCACCCACAGCACCGCCAAACAAACCCAACTCTGTCAGATTCTGGTAGCAGCGTGGCAGTTTCCTGCTTTGGGCTCCACGCAGCAAGCCCACAGCCAATTATCTCAGCATGGGGAAATAGACGTGTTTGCTTGGTTTTTGAAGTAATGAAGAGTGTGTTCTCAAGATGAATGGAACCTGATTTTTTTGGTTTGGTTTACTCTTTGATCAAAAGAAAATGAATTTGAGGGGCTGCAATGACACCTTGGTAGCTTGGTCCATTGTTTCATAATCAAAATAGGCCTTGGTGCTAGTGTCATCAATGTAGACTTAAAGTGAATTATTCTGGTGATAATATATGATGATCATTGTCAACAAATCTTTTGACCAAAGACCAAAACCAACGATGATTCTACTATTAAGTAAATTATATGTTGTCAAAGCCTGCCCTTTTTTTACCATTCTTGTCCCTAAAAAACATAAATCTTTATGCTTTTCCTCACAATTAACACAGGAACTATATTTTATTGGGTGTCAATCTCACATACACCATCCTACTGCCATTAATACTCTTCCTATGTAACAAATCCATGATTTAAACTATAGTGCCCAGCAAACGTGCTATTAACTTTTGTTTAAAGTAACACTATTGCCGTTTTTCATTGATAAAAGTGTCTGTTTAGTCACTATCTTTTGCCATATGAGGAAAGACAATGGTTATCGAGCCTATGGCCCCATGATAAAAATCCTTGCATAATTTACAGTAAAAAAAACCTAGGGGTCTATGGTGACATTCCTGGGAAAATCACAAGTAGCGAGATCGGGGTTCAGATGATATTGAGCTCCATTATCAGTCTTTTAGAGTTGTGTTTCTGTCCACATGATGAATCTGTCAAACATTCCTTCTCTTTCTAGCTCCGCTATTGTCTCCACCAACTCCTGAACAAAATATAATTTATTTTCTTTCTTTACTCACCAACTGCTCCTCACTAGTCTTTGTTAGTCTGCTGTCTGGTATGTAGTTGTAAACAGCTGCCTGCTACAACTGGAAACAGGGTTGATAAGAGAAGTATTTACGGACTGTACAACCAAAACAATAAGCTGAAAGACGATAAAAAGGGCTCAGCAGAGCTATTGGGGACTGCAGAGCTGGGTGTTTTCTGTAGGATTCATCATTTGATCCATTGTCAATATAGAAAATATTTATTTGTGGCCAAAGAGGTAACTGAATTTGATTAAAAAGTATTCTTAGCTTTTCAACTAGACATTGAAAACAGGCTTCCTCTAAACTTTATGGTTGTCTGCCCACACAACAAGAATAACAGTCAGATTCTGCCGAACATTTGACTACTGCAACATTTTTAAGCCATTAATCTCAAATCTTTTCAACATGGTCTTTCATTCACATTTAATCTCAAGCCAAAGTCGTCTATTATAAAAGAAGATTCATGCTGTTCCTTCAAGTGTGCTCTTTGTTTTCCTTCCTTCCTTTGTTGCTCCGTCCACATCAGACGCTCGGTAGTCTTTCACGCAGCAGCTGTCTGTAATCCAAGGCATCCTCATCTGGCACAAACGCTGTGAGCTGTTTCACCTGAGGCTGTTTTTCAGGAGATTGAATCTACCAGATGGAGAAAGTGATGACATGAAGAAATGACCGGTAGCCCTGCTTTACGTGATGTCTATAATAATAATAATCTTAAAATATTATTTTGTCTTCATTGATGTTTTTTTTTTTAAGTTTTCATTTTTATGTTGCTGATGCATCAGTATTTGTCAGCTGCTGCACCTTATTGAAAAGGACACATCTAGCATTTTCAAGCACCATATTGTTGCCTTATAGTAAAAGCAAAAGTAAAAGGATCTTCAATTTTTCAGAGAAACCTGAGAGTTAAGTGTTCCTTTTTGATTTGTGAAAATTCTCTACTTCTGAAGCAAAATAGACAATATCACTGTTGCATTATCATAAAAATTAAGCGGAAAATGCAGAGTTGTTTTTATAAGTTAAGTATTAATGTTACGGAGATACACAAGGCAGCTATAATAAAATAATCTATAAAAGGCTTACCACACTGTGAAAGTACCTTAAACCTGCATTCTTTCTAATGGCCAGTAGGGGGCGACTCCACTGGTTGCAATAAGAAGTCCACTTGTATGACCCTTATTCTCACTTGATTTATTACTTCAGTAAACAGTTTCCTAATGACTTCATGGTCTCAAATGATGGTCCCTTTTAGAGTAAAATTGACGATAAAGCAGGGTGGTAACGCTCTAGGATGTGGCTACTTTGTGATTGATAGCTCACTAGTATAGCATGTTTTCATGTTTTTGTTCATCAAAGTGTGTATTCAGTTCATGAAAGTTAATTCAGCATTTGATTGTACTTGAAAATTGTGCTTAAAGGAGTCAGCTGTTCAGTTTGAATTATGGGTGCACCTTACTAACCAGGTTAGCTAGAGAAGTAGTTAGCTGAAAACTTAGCTCCACCCTCTTGTCCCTTCTGGCTCCCAAAAACAAAATGACGATGGCCAAAATGCCCAACACGAAGCTTCAAAACAGTAGCACACAAACCAATGGCTGCCTCCACTTCTTATATACAGTCTATGAGCAGGACGTTATGGATGTTGGTTTTTTTCAAAATTTTAATTGGCAGCTGAAAAACTTCCTTATTCACACAGACTACCTTCGTCTCTTGAACTCAATATACCCAACAATCTTTTCTTGCACTATCAGTGTAAATGTGTTTAGATCCACTCTGGAGGAAGTCAGACAAAATGTTTATTAATAGACATTTTTCAATAATCATAACTGTGTCCTGTGTACAACAAAGATGTGTACAGGGCTGTTATAGTGTTACAGTGGGGGAATATGGACATAATTATGGTGCCAATTAACCCCAATCTCAAAATATTTAACCATCTCATTATCACTTCATAACAGTGCAACAGCAGAACTACAAAGTGTGCGTGTTTGGCCATAAAGCAAAAGCTCCCGTCATGCAACCATCGCCAAGAGGCAGCAGAACAGTGGCATACACAAGAGCCAGATGTGCAGGCACATTGCGTGGGATCTGCTCAAACAACAAACACTTTTGGAAAAGAAAGACTAAATAACACATGGTATGTGAGTCTCAAACTAAAATAGGACTGTTCCTTTTTCCTCAGACTGTTTTCGACCTCTGTGGAGAAACATTTGTACACGACAGCTGTATTTTTGTTAAAGAAAATGTAAATAAAAACTAAGATTAAGATGTTTCCTGACTTTTATACATAATAATATGAGTAATAAAGTGTTATTTTACAGCAGGATATTTACAGCAGTGGCATGGTAACAATAAACACATACATGCATTTTAGCACAGCTTGTCAAAATATCTTCAACCCAGGTACAAGTTTGGCAATCTGTTTCTTTGAGCAATGAAGTCATACGTCCCTCTCCAGGGTTTCTCTCCACAGTCCGGAGAAAAGTGGCTTTTACGGTACATGATAAACAGCACGAAGAGTGCAGCAAGTGGGAACAGAAGGTGCTAGAAGTCATCAAATTAGGAGCAAATGGTCCAGAACTTTACGAAGGAAAATCCCATTAAAGCTGTCCAACCTTTGGATGCAGTGGGAGGTGGATTTAAAAAGGAAAAAAAAAAAGCTGATGATCTGCAAATTTGCCAGAAATAAGTTTCCATATGGAAAAAATTATGTAACATGTCCACCTCTCACTTTTTCTATGAAGCAAAGTGAAAACGAGAGGGGCCCAGTGTTGCTCCAGGGGCCTGCACATCCCCATGTCTGCTCAGACACGAAAACATTAGAAACAGTAAAAAGTCACAAATCTGTCCCTCCGATGTCCTCTATAACAGATGTCTGAAGTCCCAGTGGGACAGACCTATAAAATGTCTGCTTGAGACGAATGGAAAGAATTATGAGCAGTTCAGGTTACATCTACTGACTGTGCAAAGTAAAAATTATATTATATTTTCTAGGTAAAACTTTAAACTCACATACAGCACTAATCAGTCGGTCAGCCGGAAGAAAACATTCGAACAGAGCATATACACTGTAAAAAAAGATAACAATATCTACTCGATAAAATTAAGGCAACAGATTGCATGCAATTTTATTTATTAAATCTAACTACTTTACAAGTTGAGTTAAAAACAACTTAACAGGAAGTGCCTGTCAATTAAAAACAGACTTATTCTATTGTGTTCTGTGTTGTGTAAATTCTCTTGATTTAGAATTACATACATATAAAGATTATATTTAATGTGATCAAAACAAGTAGATTCTATCTCAAACATTTTCATATTAAAGTTACTTAAACAACTGCCTCAAAATCAAGGACGCATTTATATTTAATACAATTTATCAAATATATTAAGTAAAATGAAATGACTACAGAACAATTTATTATAGTGTAGACAAAGTTTATTACATGATTAAGACCAAATGAAAGTGTATGTTTGTTTTACAGTACAAAAGTACATAAAATGCTTTTAGGTAATAGACATGGTTTGCCCATAAAGTTGGAATAATTTTGTTTTCAGACAAAACAAGTTACCATTCGGGGTCCTTTTTTTGTTGAGAATTGGTGGTTGTGGGCAGTGGATGTTTAGGGGAGATAGCAGCTCAACAGCACTGTGTGTGAAGTTGTTGTGGTCAAAAATATCAAATAAAAAATGACATAATGAATTCATTATTTATTTATTGAAACCTATTATGGTGTATTAAGGGTCATAACATTACTGGACGCTTTCTGAAGCCCATTTCCATGTTCAACTATGTCCCATTGTTGCAGCAGTTTTGGGTTGATACCATTTGCTACACACATTTAGTTCTGAATAATGCAATTTTATTCATATAGAATTCAGTAGAATTCCACAGTGCGACAAACTGCAGCCTCCAAAATAACCGTTCATTACCTCCGCAATGGAGATCATGTTTTCAGTTCAGTTTGTGCGTTGGCCAAATTTTCCTGCAACTTAGTAGAGGAGTGACGCGTGGTCCAATGAAGAACAAATTAAACTTTGGAAATCACGAGGCAGATACATAAAACATTTCTCACTGCTGTTAACACTGTGAGACAGAACATGGCCTTGGATTTGTTCTGCGCTCCTCCAATGACGTTGTAGTCTCTATTGTTTTTGGGACTATTGTACAAAAGTTTTTCGTTTTTGGGAAATACTAACGGAAAGAGTAATGAGAAATAAATTAGATTTTTTGAATAATGAGCCTGGTAATAAGGGCGCTGAGTCACTGGAATAGTTCACTGGGACACTTCATGTCAATGAGCCACTGTTGTTCCTGCTGTTATTAATTGCACCTGTGCTTGCTTATACAATGATGAGTCAAAATGTCTGCAGTAGAAACAGTCTATTGTTCTTTACAGTGTAGTCCAAAAACTGTTTATGCTTCCTACGTATATAGAGGGAAGTTGCTTTATGTAATCCAACAAGTTAGAAGTTTTTATTTTGAGATAATTTATAACAATATTTGATTCTTGAATTTCCCTCGAGATAAATAAAGTATCTATCTATGTATCTATCTATGTATTAGGGTTGTCAAAAGTATCGATACTCAAAAAAGTATCGATATTAAAACGTTGTATCCGGATACGATACTCATTTTCAAAAGTATCCCCCCGATACCCCCCCCCCGACCTTTCGTTTGAAACTTACCTATTACTGACGTTATCGTGGCCGGTGGCCCGCATTAATGTTGGCCGTGTTATTATTAGGCATTAGCCGGAGCTAGCAATTAAAGGCTGACGTCACATTAATGATTTCTAACAACGTAAATAAATAAAATAAATCATGCACGTAGTATGCCCATATTACGTTTACTGACACAGTGTCAGTATACATAAGCATAGAGTTAATAAATTTACATAAATGTTGGTGACTTAAAAGTGTTATTTTCTCTCTTGAAGTCCCAGAATGAAGCAGAGAAAAATCGACTTATCAAGCTTGCCTAATATTGTGCACAGCACACAACCTCAAAATATTGTTCTAATTGTTATTGTTTATTGTATTTATTCATGTTTTGCACTACGTCAGACCTGAAGCTTGTTATCATAGTTGCAGTTTCTATTTGCACAACTGTTTTTTATTATAAATATTTAACCCATGGTACTGTTAATTTTTACAAGTTGCATTATTCTTGTTAATAATTTTAGGGTCTTTGTTTTTATCTTTGTGGTATCGAAAATGGTATCGAGTATCGAATATTTTCCTGAGTATCGGTATCGAGTTGAAAATTTTAGTATCGTGACAACCCTACTATCTATCTATCTATCTATCTATCTATCTATCTATCTATCTATCTATCTATCTATCTATCTATCTATCTATCTATCTATCTATCTATCTATCTATCTATCTATCTATCTATCTATCTATCTATCTATCTATCTATCTATCTATCTATCTATCTATCTATCTTTGACTAAGGAAAAATTTAATCTGTACCTGCTCCAAGGTTGCAGGTCCTGGCTCTATCAGTTTTTGACCTTTGACCTTCTTGTCTGGCAGCCCTGAAGCTCCGTCTGCTGGTTTTCACAGATGTTAGCTGTTGGCTCAACTGAAAATAATTGAAGATTATTTTGAAACATAATGTGGCTCTGCAAGGTCTGCTCTGTGACAGATGGACACTTTCTTGTATGCCGCGGCCCTGATTGGAGAGCTGACAGGCGAGCTGACTTCCTCTGCGGTGACCCTGACATTTCGGAACTATGAAGGAATGAATTACGTCAATTTGATCCATTTTAAAACTCGCACACGGAGTCGCATGTACACACGTAATCCAGTGTTTTATTATTGGATAATGAGACGTAATAAATGTCAGTCCACAATTGGCACGTTTGTTTAAATTGACTAATGTATAAACTAATGTCGGAATTATTCAATTCAACTATGTAGAAACAATAACAAGTAATTTATGAACTTGTTATGAGGAGTATTTGGCACCAGGCTACATGCAATTATTCCGTTAACAATCCTTTCAAGCCTTCTGGAGACTGTACTGACCGACCTCCACTAAGTTCAACCTTATTATTTCCATGTTTTATAAAGGGTGAAGTAATATTTAACCTTTGTTTGCTTCGGGTTGACCTTTTTTGGTTGCAAAAGTATAAGTCAAACTACAGCAACATGAAAAGATTTTAGAATCAAGAGCAAAGATAAAAAAATAAGAGGTTATGCGAAGATAACAAAATAATAAATAAAACTTTAAATAGCAGAAAACACAGATGTAATGCTTAAAATATAATAAAAACAATCAACATAACTTTCTTTGTATGACTATATTGAGCTGCAGCGTTCTCTTTTGAGTAACCTTTACGTAACCAGGTACAATTTACAAGGCAGAGCAGGACAGCTGCATCAAGTTTACTTGTTCCTTCCTTTTGTTCTGTGCAGGAGAACAGGGAGTACCACAACAGTCCAGCCTGTTATTGAAGACTTTTTTATCAGCCAGCACACACGTACAAGCCCTGTTTGAGTCCACTGGTGAGGAAGAAAAGAAAGGCAGAAATTTGGGTTGTAGCAGCCCAATGGCTGTTTCTCACCAGTGACAAAAAAAAAAAAATCCACCCTGATCTGAAATGGTCTGGTTTTGTTTTCAAAGTTTTTATATGTTTCATCTGCATCTTGTCCAGTGTACAAAGTCCTTGTTTACTTGTTTAATACTGTTTAATATGTTGTCATTTATAATTTTGTGTCTTGGTCTAAGGGCCATTAAAAGCAGGGATTACAGGGGTTTAAGGCCTCAAGGACACTTTGAACCAGGAACCTTCTGATGACTTGCTAGCCAAGCATTGTTTAAACTTCCATTGTTCCAGTGGCCCAATAGTTGGACAAATTCACCATTGAACCTAAGTCCTATTAGTTAACAGGTCATTATACTGAAACTGGTAAATGGATTGAACTTATTATTATCATTATTTTTGTATTTATTTATTTTGTTCCTTTCATGAAGGTGGACAACAAAATGTATACAGAGACACACTCTACACCTTCATGATTGGAAAGGAGCAGCAAGAAGAAAACATTTCTTATATTAGTCTGCTCCCTACTTGTCATAATGATCACTCAAAGGGCTTTTACACTACAGACATTTATACACTGGTGGCCGAGGCTACCCTACAAGGTGCCACATGCCTCTGTCAGTTATCCATTCACAAAAACTGATAATGCAGCATCAGCCCAATGATACTTGGACATGTAGACTGCCATCGAACACCAACCTTCCGATCAGTAGGCGATCGATCTAACACATGAGCTATAGTCAAAAACAAAACCATTGCTCTGAAGACCCAACAGTGCAGATGTTCAACACATTGAAATTGTTGGAGTCCAGTGACTGCTGGCCTTACTACTTAAAGTAGCCATGACTAATTTAGTGTCCTTGCTGTGGTTAAGGAATGGTTAGGTTCCTAGTTACATGCACAAAAAGCACTTGGTTAAGGTTAGGGAAAGATAATGAGTTTGGGAAAGAAAGTTTGGGTTCAAATGATCAAATGTGTCTAAATATGCTAAAATAATGAGGGCAAAAGAAAAGCCCAGGGAGAGTGATACTTTTCAGAGCAATAGGGCTTTGGAGACTTTTGAACATAATGGCCCGTTGGACATATGGGTCCACTGGGAAGACTGGTGGACTATTAGGCCCTTGGAACAACAGCATTGCACTGCTGGGCCGGTACCATGTGTTACGGCCAGTTATAGTTCTATCAGATCCAAATATGGCCATTTCTGGCTCCAGCTGGAAGCTTTAAAACAACAGTCCACAAAACAATGCAACCAGCTAAATCCACTTCTTTTTTCGGCTATGATTAAAAATTAACAGTATATAGATTTTCAAACTAGCTTCACAGATAGTCATGAAAAGCTTAAGGGATGCTAAAGTTTTACAACACAGTAGCAGGCAGGTCAGTTAAAGTGCTGACTGTGCCTGCAGCCTCTCGTTTTCTCAGAGGCACTCTCCACGGATCAAAGGCATACTTGTCCAATCTGGGCAGTAATACAGTGATTTTCTCCAGCTCCTGTGATGCATTAGGGCCCATTATGCAACAACACTTTAGACAGCTTAAGGGAGTTTTAAAGCATGCATCTTTACTTTCTTTGGGATTTGTTTTCCATCACATTTTAATCCTAATTGACAGAATTAGGCCAAGGTGGATTTGGATATCCTGAAGACCAAATATTAGAATCAGCTATTAAAAGGTAAAAGAATGTGAGATTTGGCCTATTTTTATGATATTAAGACAGGAAAATTGGACTTCCAGTCACTGTAAAAAAACCAATGGGAACATCGGGCTGAATTTCTATCATTAGAGTTCTCGGACAGAATCTACTGACCAAATATTTGGGGCGAAGCTGCCCTGGTAAATCAGCATCGGTATGCCTTGACAAAGCAGTTATCCTTCAGACACAATAATAACCCCAGAGCAATTAGGCTGCATCTGATAGTGAGCGAGAACGTCTTATCAGTCTCCAAGTACTCTGTGCTCAGGCCACGATCAAGGAAGAGTGCTTCCGTTTTTGACTAAACGCCACAACTGCTGTGCTAAACATCTCTTCTGCAGCCTACGGAAAAAATGCCCGGCAGCCAGACTCCTCCAGCAGATAACAGCTCGTCTATATGACCTCTTTTCCTGCTGCTGACCTCAAACATGGTTGATGATTGACAGGTTGCAACTCGATGCACAGAATCAACATAGACAGAAAAACAAGAATGTCTGAGGGTGAAAGTTAGAGTTTGTTTGCAGAGGTCTCGCTCCATAAGAAAACTGCTGAGGATGCTTATACGTGCAATTATCACAACTAGCTAAAATTAAACTTGTGTTACCTGCATTGCAAAGGCCATTCAAATGAAAATACTAATTCAAGCAAATCATTTTACTTCAAACATGTCTTATCTTTTTAATGTTATTGCCTTCTCCTTTTTTATATTAGTTTGGGTATTTTATTCCCATTTTAATTTGCATTGTTGTAATTGTGTAATTTTATTCCATTGTAATCCTGAAATGTTTTTTGCTCCTATCTCAAACATGTACTTTGTAACTGTGTTTTATTATTATTATTATTATTATTATTATTTTTATTATTATCATAAATTCACAAAAGAGCATAAAATACCCATACATCACAGATTTCAGATGTTTTTAAAGTACTTAAAATTTGAAAATGTCCAAGTTAAGTGCAATTTTTCTGTAAGCATTGCCCTTGACAGCAACGCTTTCTTCTTTAAAAGATGTTAAGGTAACACTTTACAATAACCAACTAAGTAATGTTTATAGATGGTTTATAAACCAATTATTAACCATTTACAAAGTGATATACATATTTAATCTTTAAATGTTTTCAACCAATTTCTTAAAGGTTTATGAATAATTTCAAAATCATTAACATACTTAATATGGTGTTACAAATATTATAATGAGTGCAACTAAAACTATTAATAAACTATTAAGTATAATGCAATTATTTGTTAATGGTAAAGTAACTATAAACTTACATTAATATACCATCTATCAGCCATTTATAAAGGATTTAGTTAAAATCATAAACATTAATAAATTATGTATTTACCATTCTAAATGGCCTAAATACGTTTATAAATGATGATTAAACATTAATAAACTATCTGTTTACCATTTATAAATTATGGTTATTGTAAAGTGTTACCGATGTTAAGATCACATAATACTCCTTCAGTGGCTTTAAGATTCATTAAACAGTTTTTTCCCGTTTTGTCACAAACTCCTAATGTGGGCTGACATTAAAGCTGAATGATCTCTGTTTTGGTTTTCTTTGGCGACACCTGTGGTGATCAGCTGTAATTACAGGTGAGTTCTGCACTTGCTAATGAAGCTTTAATGTCTGTAGAAATCGCTCTTTTCTTTGTTTCTTTGGCTATTTCACGGTTTACTCGCAACACTTGCAGAGACCGGGTTTGGACACGTCTTGGAAACAACATTCCTGCGTCTTTCTGAAGAAAAGACTTCTTCTGTCTAAACAGGATGAATGTCTGAAGAAACAGAGCATCCAAAACAACTGTATAAATTTAATTTTAGTGTTTTGCATCTGGAATTTGTTATTAAAAAAAAGAAAAATCACACCAACACTTTAATATGAATGCAGGGTTGGCAAATAAACAGCAAGAGAATGTTTCCCTATTTTCCATTAATTTGCATTTGATTGTTTAAAGGGATGCATCTCAACTATCTGAACAATGTGGTCCAATTAGAATTGGAGAAAGAGCTGAATTATCTGTTGTTCTGGGACATTCCTGAATCATTTGATCAAATAACTGGACTGCAAAGTGCTCCGGTGTAGACATTTGGAAAGCTAAAAAATGACCCGGTGTAGTTGACAAACAAGTCTGTGAACTGGCAACTGCACAGATCCACTTTCATCCACTTTACAGTGGTCGGCGAGGGAAAGAATGAGAGGAAAAGGGAAGAGGACGAAGAAACCCAGACACCCAGCAGAGGAGCAGCCAGATTATAAATCACTTAATTGTAACCAGAAAGGAGACGCTCGTTCTGCAACAGCATCGCAGCTTTTCCACTGCAGCTTCAGCCGTCGGCAGTTAGTTCCACTTCAAAACACGACTGGGAGATGATGGAGGAGAGCTGCGTCAAAATGAAAAGTCCTCATGGAAAAAAATGTTCGGGAAATGTCAAGATTTCACTTAGATTTCCATGAAGCGTGACATCCCAGATTATACACTGTCTACACTTCATGTTTCCTCTGGATTTGTGGGCGCTGGTTTAAAACGTGTAAAAGCTCCAGAATTTCCTGCATCATATTTCAACTTTAAGAGAAAAGGTTTTGGCCGCATCTGTGAAACGCGATCGTGTTGTTGTTTGTTTATTGGCTCGAGTAGTGGGAAAGCTTTAAAGGCCGTTAACTGGAAGTCGGCGCTCGGATTCCAGTGTATTTCACTTTGGAGGGTGGTGACAACCCAGATGTATCAAACCCCAGTAAGGCTTAGCCGTGCACGGTTCCAGACAGAAGCTTGGAGAGCAACAGCGGACGGGGAAAGGCTGGATGACTGTGATGACAGTGAGTCAGAGGGGACAAAGACAGAGCCAGACAGTCTGAGCAATGCCACGGGGGGATGATGATGCTTTTCATCTGCTGGAGATCCTCCGATATTCCCATGAGTATCAGTCTCACAGGGGGCCAGGCAGAAATTCAAGCAGATAACACCTCAGAGAATGCAAACTGGGTGAAATATAAGGGCAGAAAATCAAAAAATACTGCAAAAAATGTCCACAGGTGCACCACGAGATATTTATAGCAAAGAAAATGTCTGTTAAGGTGAACAGGTGTTGCTCGGCTGTTTTCTTTTTTTCTTTTTTTTACATAATGTGTGCACGTGTGATTCAGGCTCAAAACAAAACCTTAAACCAGGGAGGTGGAATCATGACATCTGTGTTACAGCTCATTAGTTTGCTTTCAGATGACTGTCAAGGTCATGTAGATTCAGGCTCGAGATAGATAAGGAGTATGAATGTGTTTCTGAAATGTGGAAATCTACATTTTTTTAAGGGTCAAAGAAAAACAAGATGTTACGCAACAGTATTTTCCATCTTCTGCTGGCACGCTCTCAAAGCTGCTCATTCATGGACCTCCTCGCTGTGAGATGCTGGAAACGTCCGAGGATTGCCAAGGACATTTTAGTGATAAAAGTGAACCGGCCCGGAACGGCTCCTTTAACTTCTAAGAATCGAAGACCTGACGTAGAATCAATCAATCTTCAGATGACACCATTGTATAAGCAGCAGCGTGACTTGTCTTACAGTTTTATCACCTGTGAAGTCAACTACTGTATCAAAACACACACAAATCATCTATTTTTACAGCTGAATATAGAAAAAGTTGTGCAAGTTTTGTTACACCTGGTAACTCTTTGATTCGTATTCAAGACAGGAGGAATGTTTACTTCAGTTATCAACAACTACAGGTGGAGAACTGTATCTCTAATTATTCTAGATTCGTAAAAACATTATGCACAAGTGCTCTTAAAATGATGGCAACAAGGGGATGACGACAATTAATATATCTGCATATTCTAATTAGACACTAGTGTTGCACAAACCTCATCAGAACAACCATTTTTTCCCACATTGGCAGGACTACTTCAACAACAGCTTAATAATGTTTATAAAGATAATATTCATTATTGTTTTCTTATTATCTTCTCAATTCTAAAAGAAAAAATCAATCATTAAGACAGCAGTATTTTTTAGAGAGATAAAAATAACACTCCAGCAAAGCAATGTGACCGCAATAACATGCAAAGCTTTCTGTTGGGGCCTGTATCCACTTGTTGCAAAATAAATTACCCAACTTGTGCAGATGATAAACAGGGTTTATGCAGGCCTGCAGCCTTGCCTGAAATAAAGAACATCCCTCGCTAATGTCAGAAGAGACACTAAAAAGCTGCTGAAATTCAAGCAGAACTCCTGGGTTCTGTTCTGGAAAACAGAAATCCTCATTCAAAGACACTGTGACTATGCTAACACGCACACTAATACTCCACTATTATTCTGCAACATTTCCAATTTGATCCAGATGAAGTACACAACAAATTCCATTTGGATATTCTGAATTAAGCATCATTGCAAACGGAGCATTTTACAATTAAAGGCCTAAACACACAAGGGTTGTGACAAGTAAACAACATGAAAATCGAAAATATTTGCTGGCAAATATTATAAATTATATATAAAAGTATTCATCCCGGCAGCGATACGAATTAGTGAGAGTTGCATCACTTATTCAATACATTTGCATATAATTGTTGCAGTCTCAGCTACTGAGATTCCTTTTACCAGAAAGTTCTGAGTGAACTTGAGGTCCCTCTGGTAAACATTAACACAGTCTAAATGTGTAAGGCTTTTATTGTGAAAGGTACGAATAATAGGAAAGGACCTGGTATGAGTTGTTCTTGTCAAGATTAAAATAAATTCTAGTCGAAGTTTACTACCTTGTCCATATGTTATTGTTTTATAATCCTCATAAGTTAACTACACAAGATGATTATTTAATGTTTTTTTTTGTCAACCTTAAAAAATCAACTTTTTTGATTCTTAATATTTGCATTCTGTGTGAAAGTACTAATGAGAACAGCTAAATAAAAATCTTAACATTTGAATTAATTGCATGAAAAAGGCTTAAATACATGAAGGATATGCTGACAATATTTGGGTTTTAGAGTATTCTAGCAACATGTATAATGCAGCGCATTCAGATATGCAACTCAATTGGTTTTATTACCACAGTTTGCACGGTTTTTATGACCTCTTGCCTATTTACGATCAGCCCAAACTAAACTTCTGCAAGACTGGGGTAGAGATGCATGCTTGGAAAACCCCACATTTCTCATCAGGAGGAGATACACATCTTTTAACCACTATGAACGTCCTGGATATCATCAGGTCTTTGTATATACGCAAATATCGCAATGCCAAACTTTTCAAGAAGGTGGTTGAAAGAATGAAAAACGGAGGCTGTGATTGCATGGTCGAACAAAACAGCAACCAGTGGAAAACTTTTTTGAAAAAGTCAAATATTGATGCAAAGAAGAAGTATGGCACAAGCACTCCATTCATCCATATTTTAACATGATAAACAACATGTTGGGGTACTGACACCTGTTGAAAACAGCCTATAATCACACTGTAAGACTTTGCTGTAAATTTACAGTCAAATTCTAACAGTAACTTGCTGTATTATGATTGTACAGTATATTGCTGTGAAAACAATGCATTGTGGGAGTTATCGTGATTGCTCAGGCATTCCAACGGTCAAAATTATATTTTATATATTTCAGCTGAGCATGTCGGGAAAATAAAGCCGTTATTTTCGAAAAGAAGAAAAGTTTTATTTAATTTTTGTCTGGGCTGAAATAATCACAATGTGTTGTTTTTCCAGTAATACTAATATAGAGTTTTCATGGATTAGTTGTAACATAATTTAGAGTTAAACATTTAAACGTCACGCTATTTTTTTTCTTCTTTACGCGACAGTTTGTCAGTAAACGGACCTGTGTTTCTATAATACAGTAGATGTACTGTAAATTTTACAGTAACTTACTGGCGAAACTGCTGCCAGGAATTTACTGTAAAATGTAACCAGTAAAATGTTTTACAGTGCAGAGAATAGAGGGTTTAAACATCACCAGATCAGCAGAAGAGTCCATATGCAAGTAGACAGGCAGATTTTGTCATAGAAAGTGCTGTAATAGTTGTTAATTTATCTTAGAATATTAAGTAAACTCCGTGTTTGCAGAAACAGATGAAAAAATAAATTCATGCCAACTTTGCTTTTAACACAGAGGTAATAAAGTGCTCTCGCTGCCTTTTGGAGCACTAATGTGATGTACAAAGCTGCTAAGTAACATCAGTAATTACCCAGAATTCCGGAGTAAGTGTGCCTTTGAATGTTAATTTGTACAGTGTGTTCAATGACAAGCCTGGATGTGATGCCCTCAGCCATAAACAGCGTGCAAAGAGATGGTGCTGGAGATTATCTCCCAGCTGCTTCACCCTTCATTATAGCCTTTTATCTCGCAGATGCTGTGGGCGAGATATTAAATCTGAGAAATATGTTCACCCCCGGAGGCGCAGATACTTCTCTCGCCTGAGACAAGCTTCACACACGCCCCAGAGCTAGAGGAAACAGAAGACAAGCAAAGACAGAGAAAGTGCTAATGATTTTTGGGTGAAAACTAGTTAATGACGTGTTTGTTATGGCGAACTTCACCTGAGAGAGCGCGGAGCTGTCAGCGGACGTGATCTGACAGGCCTGAACTTCTATTCTCTGAGCTCAGACGTGGATTTGTCAGTCACTATGTGGCTGTTTTATCTTCCCACCTAATGATTTCTCGCAATAGGACCGACATAAAGACGTGCTGACAGCCAGGATGACTTCTAGAATAAAATAAATATGTTTTGCTGTATTTTGGATACCAAGCCGCCACAGTGACACAACCTCAGAGGAATTCACCTGCTCTTCACACCTACAGATGTTCACAGAGTCTTAATTGATAGGTATAAAGAGACAAAAGAATTGTTGTATCGTTTTAGTTTAAGGTTACATCATTCAGTTACACGCGTTTAAAAAACAGTTTCAGACTTGTTCTTTGACATTTCCATTGTATTTATATATAAGTGGTTTCAACCTTCTTTAACCTTCTAGTTTCATATGATATTGCTATCATATGAAACAAGAAGATCTAAGTGAGGGGAAAAAAATGACACTGGTCATTTTAACATAGTCCCTTGACCTCTGACCTCAAGATATCTAAATGAAAATGTGCTCTATGAGTACCCACAAGTCTCCTCTTTATATCTTTACACGCATGCCTTTTTTTCCCCTTTTTAATGCAGTATATGTTATTATTTCCCCTATTGTATTTGAATATTTCTACATACTATTGTCCCTAAATATAAGTCTCCATAGGAGCCATTTAATTGGATTAAAAACATGTTTTAATATCATGTATAAAATATCTGTTGTGGCCTCTAGGATAAGACAATAAGGGGTTCCTCAGCAGTTTCCATAACTAATGTGTTCGGCTTTCAATCGCTGAAAAGAAAAAAAATAAATCTCCAAAAAGTTTTTGAAGCCAAATCACAACATGGATTTTTCTATTTAGCACCATAAATGGAACAAATGGTATCAACAACAACTAATGAGACACAATTAAGGAAAGAAAATTGACATCATATACTCATATCTTCATGCTCTAATTCCTTATACACTTTAATCACTTGATTTATTGATACATTCATTATTTTCCATTACAGATTAATGACAAGAACAACTTGACACACAGTGGTAAGCTGCATCTCAAATTGATCTTCAAGTTTCCAGCTTTCAGACAATGTACACCACCTCTATGTGACTACTTCATCTACTGCTGACCTGCTATCTCCCCCTGAAAGTCCACTGACCACACCCCCAATTCTGTTTCAAATAGGGCAGAGTGGATTAATTGAGGACTTTAATGAGCTACAATTGTCTTTTCTTAGATCTCATTAATTCCGTTTGTTGCAGTGTGGATAAAAATGCAAAATTAATTATTTATTTCTAACATTAATGATGAGCTTTTGGGGAAATTTGGGGAGTTTGGGGCACAATTTACTTCTAAAACAATATCAGGCAGTTTATCTTTGACTGCTATATAAAATTATAGACAAGTAACACACATCATGGCTTGTAGTGATGTGCTGATCATTGAAAGACGAAAAGGTGTTGCACACTCTGACTACACATACATTTCTATTAATTTAGACGATTTTTCAGCCCTCAGACCTTCTTCCAGACACAGACACAGGTATCTGTATCATCTAAATAAAATAAAAACTTATATGGAATGTGCAAGCCTTTTTTCCTACCTTCATACCTTTGTCTGCTGCTGTTTTTATGACTTTTGTTGACAGAGTTCTGCAATTTGTGATGTCATGCTGGAGATACTAAAGCCTGTAAAAAATCCCACATAATGTGAATGGGATTTCCCTTTTGTTAAACTGTAATTACATAACATTAAGACACAGCAACAATGTAGCATGCTCAAGAGTCCTTGAGCATGACTTCTTGTTGCATAAGATAACAGTGTTTAAAATAATGAAATAAAATAACAGTTTGAATGGCAGCTTTATCTCTATTTTTATTTTCACTGAGCAATAATTAAGCGTACTTACTTCTCGGGGGAAAAAAAACCCCAGAGTGATGTTAATATACTGACACCCACAACTTGTCCGCCCTTGACACACACACACACACACACACACACACACTGATAAAGTGTGACCCCTCCTCTTTCAATGCACAGTTAAAACCCTGTTATGTCTGGTGTGTGTGTGAGTCTCAGGAGTGAGACAGGAATGCAGTCGTGGGCTATTTTAGGTTTTTAAAAGCAGCACCAGGGTTTTGTGAGGTCTGACCTTTGAGAAAATGTGACGTAACACATCGTCAATATTTGGAGGCCCTTCTCCTCTTCGGTCAATGTCCGAGTCCGACACACAAACACACACATGTCCAGAGCACACACATTTAACGAGTGTGCTTGTGAGTCACTGGATGCCTTTACTTCCTAATCTAAACCAAAACTATAAACAACAAACAGCGTTTTTCCACAGAAACATAGTTAATACTGGGAGAGAAGATGAAAGAGTGGCAGTTTATGAGAGCAATCATTTTAAAAAAAGAGTTCCCACACTAAAGAAATATGTTTTGTGTGTATGTTCGCATGTTTCTGGACATGTACACACTGTGCTAACAAGCCCTCATTCATGCGTTTTACAGCCACCGGGAGAAGAAAAGCCGCTCTGGCTGCTCGTTGTATCATGTCACTCTTTGGCTCCATGCTTCGTTCATTAAAACATTGTATCGTAGTTATATTATCAAATGTTCTGCAGTCATTGGAAAATGATCACTAATGAGCTGCCATGGGACGGCGGAGGGCGTGGACCACCCGGCTGCTCATTACCCGGGCACACTGCGGCCGTCACCGTGCTGTCAGCAGCCTCATGTCATGAAACATAAAGAGAGGACAGAGAGCATGGCACCCTGTTATGATGCATGATTTAGCTTCTAGCTTCTGTGCCTCCCCGCAGGAAGTCCGCTGGTTTACGTCGGAGCACCCAAAAATAACGAAGCGTGGTGTAGAATTTATGATAATTGGATTTCAGCTTCAACCCAGCACATGCTGACCTTTGACCTTTTAAAAGTTCAAGTCATCTAGGGAGAAGTATGAGAGGCCAATCACAGACTCTCCCACAGTGCTGAAGTTGAGTCAACTCTTTAAAAACGTTTCTACAGGTAATCCAACTTTCAACATGTGTTTTGTTGGATAATTATTTTTGTATGGTCCCACCGGTGGTAGAATGTAACTAAGTACATTTACACAAGTACTGAACTTGAGTACAATTCTGATGTACTTGAGTACTAGTTCTATTTTGTGTTACTTTTACTCCACTACAATTCGGAGGCTGATATTGAGATTTTTACTTCAATACATTTATGTGACAGCTTTAGTCACTAGTTAAAAATAAGATTTTTTCAAACAGAACACACAAAAAATTTATTAAATATGTTTTTTTTTTTTTTATCAAATAAACTACTATACCTGGCAATAAATACAACTGATTGTCAGGAAATTAATAATAAACTACATGGTCGCCCATAAAGTTGGAATAATTCTGTTTTCAGACACAATCCTCTGTTAATTGTGGTTTCATTTTCATTGTGATATGTTTTGAGAAGATATACACTTTTATCTGTCCATGATAAATCCCTTTGTCACAATCATTTCATGTAGAGAAGCAAAAAAAAAGTGTATTTTGGTCGTTTAGATAATTTTTCTTGTAAAACATTTCTGCTTCACAATAGTGGTAATGATTGAAATGTAGTTGTAAAAATTTTGATGTTTGGACTGTTGGTTGGACAAAACAAACATTGTGAAGGTGTCACTTTGGGCTCTGGGTAACTTGGATTTTACTTTAAATGCACGACTTTTACTTGTATCAGAGTATATTTACAGTGTGGTATTTGTACTTTTGTTTCAGTGAGGGATCGGAATATTTCCTCCACCACTGTTCATTTACATTTACATTTACATTTACATTGAGTCATTAAGCAGACGCTTTTATCCAAAGCGACTTGCAGGAAGAGTAAAAGCAAACAATCAAGGTATAGTGCAATAATCAAGGTATAGTGCAATAACTTGTTCACAACTTGTAACCTCCTACAAACTGTGAAACACAGCTATACTCTAAATCTGGGGCATCTCAGGCCAAGCTGCCAGAATTTAATGTTTGCTTGTTTTATGCTGCAATCTGCAGACATCGCACACACTTTTTTATTAGAACATACTTATCTCTTTACTTAGCAATTACTTAACAGGGTCTTTAACTATGTTTAAAGTATAACCTGAATAATGTGTTGCAGTATTGTTTTATTCATGCTTCATATTATGAATAGTCAATCTTAGAACCCATTGGTCCCTAACTTCTGTTGGACCAATGGCCACTCCCTGTTTCCAGTCTTGCTGTGAAACTAAATGGTTCCTTCTAAAAATCTTGGAATTAATCATAAAACACACGCTATTATTTTTCTGTTTTATAACCATGTTATCTGTTCAGGCACATGTTTATTTGGTCCAGACCTTTTCAATAAAATTGCTGCATTTCTTTTGCTCTTAATCTCTTGTTTTGCTCTGTTGTATTTCCCTATGTCATCACTGTTGTACTTCCTTGTATTGTTGTACTTTCAGACATTTTGCAGAAATGTGTGTGTATTTATATATATATATATATATATATATATATATATATATATATATATAAAGGTTATATAAAGGTTTATATGAATAAATAAATAAATAAATACAATGTAATTGTATGTGCTGCTCCTCGTTATCTAGCTGATGCTTATTAGCCGAGCTTGACTCTCCAGTTGTATAACAATCAGAGTGATGTCATTCTCAGCTTACCCTTTAAAATTCTCGCTTCCTGCTAGTAAAACAGCTGTACTTTGAATTTGTGCAACAAGGAAAAAAAAGAAAAGAAGAGGAAGAAGCGCAGTACCAGATCACAGTGTTGTATAACGATCCTGAAAAACAAGATCTATTTTAAATATGTAAAGGATGAGACCTCGGGTTGTCCTCTGGTTCACTTTAGACGTGCTTCTGGTTTGACCGAGGCTGCTGGATGGTGGATGAATAATGATCTCACTGCTCTCAGCTTTCTGAGTTTAGAACAGTCAGTGAAGCCCCAGTGGCTTATCACAGCAGGCCATGGAAAACACTGCAAGATGTACCTGTTTTCCTACTAATCTGGGTTTGAATTTACCCATTGCAATGCATGAAGTCATGCTGCAGGTACCCTAAGGATGCGCAGATTGCTTTTTGCTTCAATGGAATATTTTAGTTAGTCATTAGTGTGTCAATCTCTGCAGGAAAGTAATAACATAATATCTTGGCGTACGCACAAAGGCGGAAAAAAGTGCAGATGAGCAGCAGATCTGAGTCTATCTAATCCTAAATGCCTGAAAAACACATTGACATACAAATATGTGGGTAGCTGAATTTCAGCAGAAGACATTCCAGGACTGACTTCTCCCAAAAACAACACAAAAATGGACTGAGATGTTCACTAAATTACTGAAAGCTCCGACAGCTTAAACAAACTCTCCACCCACTTTGTCCTCCGCTGCCCTAAAATATAAATCATATCAGTCTTGACACACACACACAGAAGCTAACTGCTCGAGACAGCCGCCTCATATCAGACTGGGACGGCATACAATGTGAGCATTGGTGTGAAACATAAGTGAAAGTCTCAGAGGAATGCCAACAATGCAAATACAAACATGGATCATGTTACCTAAAGGGGCTTATAAGGACTCTCTCACTGCTCCAAGTTTAAGGCTTCTTTTGAAGATTTTTTATTATAAGTAGCAGCCATGAGTGATCAAAGTTCAACAGTTTAAAACACATATAACAATTCTTCTTTTATCCTACTTTACATGGGGATATATTCTATATGTATCTGGTGGCTTAAACTTAACTCAACAAGCATTAAATGGATGATAGTGTGTCACATTTAAGTCCAATACAAGCAAAGGTCATCTAACGCCTTCAGCTAAATGTAAAATATTATACAGACCATTGAGAAAGTAAGTTTTCCCAGCCATTATACGGCTCAGATGCAGGGACTAAGTGTTTTTGCACTGTGCCTTTATATAAACGCAAAAACAATGTGGAGAGCATCTGGACAAGCTTGTGTCCAATAGTTATCTTCCGCCAAAAGCGTGGGTCTCTACCTGTCCTCTTACACTGTGTGCAGACAGTCAGAAAAAAGACCCAAATGAGTATTTCAGGGTTCACAGTGCGGAGCAGATCGTTCTTAAAATAGCTCACATGTCATTATACATACACGTACAGAGTGCAGTTGTTCAAAAAAGCTGTATTTTCATTAAATTTAAGCTACAAAAACACTGATCTGGGTTAAGGGCATATAGAAGATAGTTTAAACAGTAAAAAAAAATGTAGGTAAATTCCGGAAGTGAAGTAGTTGCGTAAAAATAAAAAAATGTGAAGCACAAATCGTGAAATACGGTCACCGTTTGGCTATCAAAATTTCACAGTAACTACTAATATAAATGATCATGTTATGCTTCCAATTAATTAAATGGTGTGGAACTAAAGTCTAACTTCTTATCTTTTGAACCGTATTTGTATTAACCGTTTGCCTCGGGTTCACCAGAGTCGGCAAAAGGACGCTAACGCCGGTAAATTAGCCGTGCGCTAACTGTATCCCACATCAGACACTTGGGTCTCCTCACTGTAAAACAATGGGGGCTGCTGAGTTTTTCGGGGGATATAGGATGTTTCTGGGTAAGCCAAACAAATTACACTGTTATTAACCATTCTTATCAACACACCCGGACCGTACTTCTGTCCTTCAATAAAATACAGTACAGTAAAAATAAAGATGTACTTTTTAATATTGTCGCCTGAGTGTCGCCCAAGCGTTCTTACTGCTTTCTCTCATCAGATTTACTTTCGTGTTGTAATTAGACATGTAAATCTCCATGTACGTAAATTAAATTCACCCGTAGATTGTTAAATATGTATAAATCAATTATACCTACACTGGTGGTGGCGACCTTATTCAAAATGACCGTGAAACACCAGAAAGTGCGGTATTGCAGATGTGTCCGATTTGGGATACAGTCTCTATACTTTTGTTTACACGTGGGACACGAACCCTGTTCACCTGGGTTAAAGTCTGAAGTCTGTCTGACCCCTGTAGGGCAAGCAGGAGGACACTGCTTGACACAGCAGTGGGAGTTTGTTGTAATGAGTTTCTATGTTGATGCTCCCGCTCTGAAACTTCCTCTGGGTTCCTCTATTATCTGCTCTTCTCTTTTTTCCTTGTTTCCTTGGATGTGTATTTTGTATATTGGAAAAACTCAAGATTTCTCTATGTACAGCAATTTTTATATGACTTGTGATCTCTCCCTTGCTACAATCGAGACAACCACTAACCTTAATGCAAATAAATATGACAAAACTTGTGGCTGAGTCCTCAAAAAACCTCATGAAAGCCCTGGCTAAAGGAACCGTATGACAAAGACAGTAAACAAGACTGCTAGCAGGTAGACATGGATGCAAAACAGCTATTTTCTCTAGTTTGCTTGATGAAGCTTGCATTTGCTTTGTTGTTAATGTAAATTAAAATCATTAAAACATTTTTTCACAACAGTTTTCACCCAAAAATATAACTTTAAGCATCCACTTCAGCTGTGCAAGGCAGACTGTGGTCCTGAGGAAGTGTTGTCAGTTTGAGACATCCTCTCCTCCACCCTCAGGTCCTCCAGTCTCCGATGTTTCCTCCAGCATCTGCTCCCCATTCCCAGGAGCCCAGAGCACCGGGCCTCTCAGTGGGAGGGAGAGTCCCAATATATCTGAGCCTGTCTCGGAGCGAGAAGCTTTACGGAGATATAACTTTGAAAAGGGCAGAAAAGAGAACGAAGAGGAGCTCAGAAGATCATTGATGTTGGTCCTGCAGCAGATTGAAACAGATGACATTCTGCCCAAAGGAAGAAAATGTGAAAGCTTCTAGTTTGAAGGTGGCTTTGTGCCAGACTGAGGATCAATGATGAAGGAACTGCAGGATTTACCAGGAAGTACATGGTAGTATTGACTTTGTGCCGGGCATCGCTATGTCTCATTATGTTTGTGTGCTGCTAAGTTGAGACAGAATAACGAGATCAAGGAGACAAAAGTGTAAAAAGTTGGACACATATGTATCATGACGGGGATGAAATCATCAGCAATGTACTTTAGCATTAAACTGATATTAAGAAGTCAAAAGAGGGCTCAGTATTTCCATATAATAGTCACTAGTGATGGAAAAAGTATTCAGATCCATTACTTAAGTAAAAGTACTGATGTCACACTATGAAATTACTCCACTACAGTAAAAGTCCTGCATTCAAAACTTACTTCAGTGAAAGCACAAAAGTATCAGCATCAAAATGTACTTAAAGTATCAAAAGTAAAAGTACTCATTATGCAGAATGGCCCCACTCAGATTTATATGTTATTGGATTATTATTATGATGCATTTATGTAAGCAGCATTTTAGTTTTGTAAAGATGGGGCTTATTTTTACTTCTTAATATACTATTATGTGGTTAATATATAATAATACTTTTAAATTTATCATTTTTTTTATGTTAAATCTTGACCTGAAAAGTAACTAAAGCTGTCAGCTAAAAGTAGTGGAGTAAAAAAGTACAATATTTACCTTTATAAATATAATGTAGTGGAGTAGAAGTATAAAGTTACTTAAAATGGAAATACTCAAGTAAAGTACATACCTCAAAATTGTACTTAAGAACAGTGCTTGAGTAGATATACTTAGCTACATTCCACCACTGATAGTCACTCATAATAATAGTAAACATGTGCATAATGGATCGGAAACTGTAGTAATGCTATCATCAGCTAATGCTAGCGCTAGCAAGCATTCAAAACAATAACAAAAGACAGAGTCTATATATGTATCAGCTGAGGCCTGAAGCACCTGCAGTCAGCTTCTCTCGGTTTGGATTCCTTCAGTGTTCATCGTTTCAGGAGGTTTTTACCAGCCGAAGTATCCACAGAGGTCTCCTTCTCTCCAAAACAAACTGACCCAGAGATTAAAACCGGTAAAAATACTGGTTAAAGCAGTTTCATGGTAATAATAATGAGTCTTTCTGAAACACTGTTTGGCAGATAAAAGACGTCCCAGAGGGGCTGCGAGCTGAGCTGCGAGCTGAGCTGCCGCCAACGCTTGCTCAGTTTATTTCTCTGATAACTTAAGATCCAGACATCCGATGACTATAATTCTTTATCCAGTTAATTTATGGTTAAAAATGACCAAGATCTTTGGCTTTAAACTGAATAACAAGGCAATTTGTGACAGCTATTGCAGAGAGCTGCAACACAAACAAAACTGACTTTTAACTTGATTAAAATGACAGATTTCTATAGGTTTGAACATCATTGGAAACATCTGGAATAATTAAAGTATACATCTCAAAGTATATAGTATAGGTCTGAAAAAGTTACATAATATACCTTTCAATGTGTACTGTTATTTGGGTTTTATGATGCAGGGGAAGAAGCATTCGTAGAGTCTGTACAGTATCTATCATACAGGAGAGGTTTAATTCTAAACTACATCATGGCGTGACTATCACAGAAAGCCATGCTACAAAGTGCACTCAGTTGGTAATTTTGAGAGATCTGTTAAGTGCTCTGTGGAGATGTAAACCACACACTCTCTCTCACACACACACACACACACACACACACACACACACACGGCCTGTGGACAGGATATGTGGAACCTCCTCGGTGCTCAATGAATCCAGTGTGTTCCCAAAACTAAACGAGAAGGCATCTGGTTCATCTCAGAAGTGTGTCCCCCCAAACCTCGACCTGTTCCTCGTTATGTAATATTTACACTCTGTGATAGATTACATAACAATCACCTTCCTAACGCAGATGAAAGAACATGTTTTTTTTGACTAAACAGTTTGTGTATCATGTGCGGTTACTATCCAGTGTGCTAATGTATGCAAACAGTAGCGTGTGGACACTTTATACTTTTGTTTAAATCACCTGATTTATGCCACGCTTTGAACCCTTTGAGTTACTGGCAGAGGATTAAATGAATCATTTAATGGACGACTTGACTAAGTTCTTACACCTGGCATTGGATCATTCCTTATAGATGTTGGACAAATTAATCTTTCACATGGAGAGGCTTTTAAACTATGTGCCCGCTTTATATCATGAAGGATTTATGCGAATTTGCAGGCCGGTCTGGAAATGACTTGAAGCAAATCGAGAGATATGATTAAGAGATTTTAATGATGTTACAAGATGGCACACATGCCGCTATAAAAATCAAAACAGGCCAAAAGTTACGCAAGTTGCAGGGTCTTGTTTAAAGCTGTAGATCAGGGATCAGGATTACTGCAGGAGGATGATATAATACGGACACAGTTACGCAAGTCAATCATTAAAAAGTGAAATCTGTTTTTATCTATTTTCTCAATCGTTGGCATTCCTGGCCTGTTGAAAGTTATCGTTGGGTTCTGTTTCTGCCGGCATGAAAATCAGTGCTGAAGGGCCAACAGCACCTTCCTACTACAGTTATTCTGTGATGCCTAATGGAGCAATAATAGAGCGTGACGCAAATTTGTGGCTGCAACGCCTATGGAAACTGAGAGAATGAAAAATAAATGTGGCAATTAACTTACAGAGAAAAGCTTCCTATGAGGGATCTTCTGATAGTTCATGAAACTGGGTTTACGTAACAAGTTTTACTCAAATATACTGAAAAGACGCAAAAGGACACGTTACGTTAATGCTCGTGGAGAAAGACAAGTGGAAATCTCATCAGGTTGTCAGCACTGAGAGGTAAAGCTGACCTTTTGGAAACTCAGGACAGACAGTGCTGGTTCATGTCGAGGGAGACTGGATCCTTTTAAGGCAAATGAGAGGCACATGCATACTGTAGATGGTAAGCTATTGATACTGACATTACATTTTTCTTACCGGATATTAAAATCAAAGACCGATGACTGGTAAAAATACCTTTAAATACATTTATGACTGTGTCTTAATTGTAACTTTAAGAGACTGTCCTTCCCCAGGAACGAAGCTTCCAATTATGAAGGACGCTAAGGCAGAGCTGATGGTATTGTGTGTAAAAGCAAAGGAGAAAGTGAGAATACAGAGTATAAAGAACGACAAAGTCCACTTTGGGGAAGTCCATGGGTCAAACAGCGTCTCCAGTGAAACAAAAAGTCAGTGTTGTTATTTGGGATTGTAGGTGAACCAAAAGAGTTGTTAATGAGTTAGTTCACTAGTGGTGTGACGGATGTATGAACTGAGGTCCTTAAAATACCAGTCTTCTCATAGTAAATACAACATGGGCAAAGTTTGTTTTTCCACTTATCTTTTGGTGATGTTAACCAAAGTAAGTGTTGTTTTATGAAGTCGAACTCATGTCTATGTCACACTTTATGTCACCTACATAACTACCTCACATCTAAATGTCCATTTACTATCCATTTACTATCCATGTACTCTTTCCTCCGAACCTTAACTACATGTTTAGAATGGCAACTGTTACATATCTGTATAATGACGTGTTTATGTTCTGTCAGTGGTAGTGGTGCTTGCATGGATTGGAGAACTTGTACTGTAAGTAATATTAAATAATAATAAAATACAAACAAGACAATAACTCAAATCGTTAGTGAGAATGAATCCCAACATCCTGCTTCTATGGTGCATGTGCAATTGTACATAAGAGCCAGATTAACTTACAAGGGCCACTCCTCCAGACTCTCATTCAGACTCTTGTTCAGAGCAAACACCCAAAGCTGAAGAAAGTGTGAGAGCTGAGTTGTTCACAAGTACAAACCAACACTGTGGAGACACGAACGAAGACATCTTCTGCGCTGGCTTGACTGTCAATTTTACTTGTCTGTTTATTTGAGTAAAGGAAGGTTGGAGGTTGTAGGTGAACCAAAAGAGTCGTAATGAGCTGGTGCACTAGTGGCGTGATTTACAAACTGAGGGATTGAAAAAAACCGGTCTTCTCACAGTAAATACAACATGTTCTGTCCCAATCAAAGAATTTCAATAATGAGGTTTCTCTGACTGCTTTTGTGTGGGTGTGTTGCGTTACAGCCGTCACTGTTGTGCTGTGCAGCTGCAGCTCAAGTTGTACACAATCACTTCCGCACTGAAGTTTATCCTGGATAATCTTTCTGAGGAATTCATGAGGTTTCCTTCGGGCAAAACTGTGACAGGGCAGGCGGTTTTTTAGATGGATAGTCAACGAAAAACAACAAAAAAATCTGTTTGGCACTTGAGTAGAAAACATTTTACAATTATCAGTCAGTGTAGGGTTCTAAATCAAACCCTATCTCCGCAGCTAAACCTAATTAAGATTTTAAAAAATGCTTGATTTTAAGAGAAAGTGATTTAACATCTGTCTGTTTGCTCAAAGGAAATCTGGAGCCGACCTCAGCGACTGCCACGACATGTTTTATGATTTGACCAAATATATCACCAACTCAATATCTGTCATCTTCTAGTTTTCTGTTACATTCTCCTTCTAATCTGCATTGCTGAAATATACAATAAAATCACCAACTTGAACTTGGCATGACTGTAAGAAACATTCTTTTGCTACTGAGTGTAAATCCCTCAGGAGAGCAGCCGCAGTAAAGCAGATAGAGAAGTGAAGGCTGACAGATTTAAAGCTTAACACATTTCTTCTTTCTTTAAACTGCATACTTGATTAAAATAGAAGAAAAGCACCTCTCCAATGGTGTTCGTGAGGATTCTTGAAAGTCTTATCATTCCTTCTCGTTCCTTCCATTATCCTCTGATCTAAATTAATCATCAGTTTTTTATTTTTTTTGATAATTATGCCGTGAACTTGGAGAACAAGAGAGAGTGAACGCTGCCCGGTAACGGCTCCAACACTGGTAGCTGTTTTGGTTTTGATGGAATCACACTGGGAGTGTTGAAAAGCACACATTCCATCACATTTCCTCGTCTGCGGCCTAATCGGGGGGCCGCTGTGATTTGTTCTGTGCCCTGTGTTATTAGCTTTATCTGCAGCGAGCCTGCCACTGAAGTATGCTGCTCTTCTGTGCTTCCGAGACCTCATTTGGAGATACGATCGAGGCCAACTTAACCCTGCGTCTACGGCTCGAACATCATACCAGCAGCAGGGCATGTGAGGCGAATGCGTGGCGGGCTGGGGACGGGGTCATTTTCACTGCTGGACAATTACGTAAGAGCCCACCGGCTGTCGTAAAAGGCTTTTTTATAAGATGCCGTGGATTTCTTCTACAGTAGCAGCAGAGGCAAGTCCTTCATTAAAGTGCATAATGGTGTGAAATGAAGAACTATGAATACATTTATAGAGCAATGAAGTCACAGGTGGTTGATTTAAATGCTTTAACAGCTGGTTTGCTTGCTGGACTTCTCTCCTCTCTGGCCTATTTACCCAAACACACACAAACACACTCTCCAGAGGCCTTAAACTGGCAGACTACCCCCAAATCAAAATCATATAACCCAGATTGTTTTGGTGTGAGCTTCTGAGTGCCATATAGATGTCTGCCTTCTCTTGAAAATAATGGAACTAGACTTGGTGCTGAAAGTGCCAAAAATACATTTGAAAAACTCAATAGCAATGTCTCTTTCCAGAAATCACTCCCGGTTTCTCAAGATGATCCACAGACCCTGTTGTTTCATGTGGGATCTATTTTCTTCCTACACCTGCCAACCACATCACTGGACAGAAGGATACGTAAATCTACGCATGGATTTGAGCTTGTGACGGCATCATTAATGGCATCCTCTTCCACCTCCTGTATTGAGCAGTATCGAAATTTTAGTTAGAAAAAGGGGTTTCACAAGGTAAAAACCTGATTTTACCTTTTGGGAACCGGGCATGTAGTGCCCATTCCCCCCAAGTTTCACAGTTTATTTTTCAGCCTGCATGCAGGTTTCAGCCTAACATTGTTGAAACATAGCAAATTTCAACAAGTTTATGATTGCAACAGTTTACCAATAAGTCATGGATACAAAGCCATTATTTGTCTTTTCTCTCTGCTCCACATCGAGTGAAAAAACAGAGAGAAGAGAAACTGACAGCGAAGCCAGAGTTACGGATGTAACCATAGTTCTAGGAACATACAGTATTTCATACCATCTCTGGTGGTCAGGAAATAGAACAAGACATAGGAATGTAACTGGTTTCAAGTTTTGTCATGCAGGCGCTTAAATCATACCAAATATCAAAACGAAACACGATTTAATTTTTTGTTTTTCACCATGGGGTTGAATTGGGTATTGTTGTGGAATTTCACCGGAATTGGGTTAGGGTTACTACTAAATTTCTGGTATTGTGACATCTCTAGTTGCAATAAAATTGCACCGTGATATAGTTGGCTGGTGTGGTTTTGTACACAGACAATAGTTCCAACAAACTGTTTACAATGAGGTCTGTGGATTATCTAGTAACTGGGTCATGGTTTCTGGAAAGGAAACACTGTTTTTTTTTCAAATGTATTTTTGGCTTTTTGAGCTCCAAAAGCATGAAAAGGGTAGACAACTCAACAGCCGATATCTCCAAGACTCTCCAACTCACACCAAAACAATCTAGACTGATAAACAGCACTACAGCTATGACGAAGAACATGCATTATTTATGTTTGGGGTAAACAGTCCCTTTAAACTTTACCAAGCCAATAGGAATGCCATTTCACCCAAACAGACCTTTGCAAAACAAAACTCCAGCAGCACTTTGACCTTCCAATCTAGATAATCTTTTCTAGTTACTTCACTGCAGATTAAGTGAAACTCACAAAACACTTGTCTGCTTAACAGATGTTTATTTTTGTTGGAAAATGTTTTAATAGTCCAGTGTTTTTGTTTTTAACACCATGAATCACACTTTCTGTTGCATGCAAACCCTCAAACCACAAACCTACAGTATGTTCTGTCCGTCTTTCATGAGCCGTCGTTCAAAAGGAAGATGAAGGAAGATGAAAGAGGATGGCAGGGAAAAGAATTCTGATGTGGCTAGAAATATTTGAGTACTGTGTTGGTGCAACCGCCAGAGAATGATGGGAGGTTGTAACAGCTTAGTGCTTTGAATTACAGCAAGACAAAGCAGCTGTCTTTCATGGCTTTAAGGCATGTTTGACTTAATTAAGAAGAAGAATCTTTTGTTTTTTATCTTGTATAGTTTTCATAATATAGTTAGTCATCTAAACCAGCAAAGTCCAGGTAGCATGTTCACTCACACAGGTGCAATATGGAGCACTAGCATCAACAAGCTTTTACCACATTAAAGCAGCCACCACAAGAATCTGATGACTTTGCTCCATGGCAGAGTGTTTTTCATTACTGCTGCAAAGATGATGAGTCACACTCTGCAATCTATGCAAGACAAAACTATTGATGGTGGATATGTTGGTTACAGGAATGCTAGAAAGAAAAGAAAGGAGCTCTTGCTTGGTAGTTGTGGGATTTATTAAGTGTTCTAGGCTTTTTGGTTAGCGAGCATCTATGGTATGACAGTGAAAGGCAGCAAATCTGTTAAACAGAGTCTCTGTTATCCAGAGGGTCTGTTCAACTTGACAACATGCTGTGAATAATATGGTTGAAGTGATATTTAAAAGACTGTAACGGCACTTCTAGCAAGACTTTCATGGGCTCAATATGTTGGGGCCGGATCATTCATAATAAGAAGAAACAGCAAGAGGATTACAGATAACCATCTTAAACAGCTGTTTACTCTTTTTAACATTTTGTCAGCCTCACAACATTTCAAAACTCAGAATCCACTGGTAACCGGTCTGATGGCAATTAAGTTGTAGTAGTCTAGTGCTGTCACTTTTAAAATAAATCAAGTTTGAACGAATAAAGAAAAAAAAATGCATTGTTCGAATATATTCTTATCGAATTTTATATATATATATTATTGAATATATAACTTTTTCCAAGTTTGACAAACTTGTTATTATACTTGTTATTTTTGTCCGTGACTTTACCATCCACTGTGTTAAACCTAAAATACTCCGACACGCCGCTTGTCAGGTGTGTTGGCGCCACAGGGCAGCTTCCTTATTATCATCCATTTAGCAAATATCAAGTTAGCTTAACGTTCCTGACCTTTACCTTTACTGCTGAGAGGCTGCAGGTCAAGAGGGCCCCTATAATAGGTCAATATGATAGTAGTAGTCTATCAGAATACAATGCAAACTACTTCAAATGGTCTGATGCACTTAAAGAGATTAAAGCCTACATTTCAAATGGGAAATTTCAATTTGAATACGATCTTTTCACCCCTCGTTCGAACCCATGTTCGAATATCAAATAAAAAATGACAACTTTAGTCTGGCCAAGACTTCCTCTTCCTTGCTGTGGTCATTGGTTAGCAACTTGAGATGCAAAAATGGACATCTACGACTGGTTTGTTTCAGAAGTAGCCAGCTTAGTTTAATTAGCTCATCGTCAGACTACATTTCACCCAGTTCATTTCATTTATTTTGCACTAAGCACGGATTGTTTTCTTGCAGTCAAACAAAGTTAGCACAAACATGGTTGATCAATACCAATCAGAATACAAATGAAAACCAAGAAGACTTCTGATAACAAAGTACGGTCCTGTTGCATTAAGGTACTGCATATATGTAAAGATATCTGATTAAAGATATAACGTTGTTCCTAACCAATCAGAAGCTATAGGAGGACTTCAACAAAGCTAATAATAATAACAATAAAATTAACTTCTTAACCTTAGACTATGAATAAAGGTATTCATGGATTTTCAAAATAAGATCTTTCTCTGGTTTGGCTGAGGTTCAGTCTTTGTACTGCCAGTCAGTCTAGCCACATTTCCTCTTGGGGACAAATGTAATAAGTCCAAGGAGAACAACACGTCAGATGAATAAACTAGTTGACACTGTGGTGTACTTTTTCTCCAACATCTGTGTTGCCTTCACTGTGGGGATATTAGCAAATCTGCAGGATTTGGTCGCTGTTATTTCTTCAGTTTTCTCTTTCACAAGCTGCTGAATCTTTTTTGTGACGCAACATAGGTTATATAAACCAACCAGTGGTGTTTAAAGTTTAGAGGATGTATTTTAAGTTATGATAACTCATTGACTTCACTGAAGTGTCAACATGACTAAGAGGCTACAGACAACCAAGCGACCCTGCAAGAGTGTACCTAGACACAGCAGTTATTTGAGTTAAATGCTATTGTTAGCATGCTAACATGCTCGCAGTGACTGATGCTAAGCAGGTATAATGTAGAGGCCACAACAGACTCAACAGAAGTCTTTTACTCAAGTCAACGGTGACTTACATTAGGGCTGGGCGATATATTGATATAAAAAATATATCGATACATTTTTAAATGTGATATGGAATTATATCACATATATCAATATAGTTCTTTTTTTCTTTCTCTATATATAAATGCTACTAGCATTTGTCATATTTAGTTATTTTGTAATGTTCGTTCTTCTTTTCTCATCTAAATATATTTATTTCAGAAAAAGATTGGCCTATTTTTTTTCCTAGGCTATTTTTATTTGATATATTTTTTTAATTAAATGTGCACTTTATGGACCTTTGATTTTTGTATATTTAAAAAGGTACTCCTGTTGTTATACAAGTATTTATGTTCACTTAAACGGTTTCAATAACACTACTTGTGACATGTCATATTTGGCTTTGACTTTGACTGAACATTTGCTCTCACTTTGTGATAAAAATTTTGGGATACGTATCGTATTTTGATATTCAGGCTAAATATATCGCCATATGACTTTTGGTCCATACCGCCCAGCCCTAACTCACATGCATATTATCCATACCAGTTTCTTCTGAGTATCCCGCTTAACCCTAATGGAAAGTACCAAAACTTTCATAAAAACAGATCTTACATTTTCAACTCAAGGCTGCAAAGATTAAGCATCAGAGATGAAAGTCTTCTAGTCTCTAACTCTGGCTGTTCTCTCGCAACAAACCCACCACAAGACTGTTGGATATTAGCACACACAAAAAATACTTGGCAAGAAAAAAATGATCCATATCCATTTCATATCAGTATCAGCCACAACAAACACATAATTATAGATTATTAGCCCTGAAATTCCATATTGGTGCATCTCTTGTCTGGACCAAAGTGGTGCATTGCATGGCTAAAAACCTTTCATGCTCATTTTGTTTTGGTTGTGATTATAAGACATCCATCCAGCTGCTGGGGAAGTTTCTGCAATTCCAAAAATGTAACACTAAACTGTGTCACAGATAGATGACAAATGGCCTTTAGAGTGCAGATTCTGTATTGGCCTTTTGGAACAATGTCAGTGCTATTCACTGCGTGATCCATCTTCATCCGCAAGTAGTGTGTCCTGTCAGATGTTTTCCCTTCCCGCCATGGAGGTCATGATCTGTCTGCTGGCCCTCTGCGAGCCTCAGACATGGCCCTGACTTTCTTTCTGTCTCTCATAACTCGATGTACACAGCTGGTCGGGCGGCTGGGTGATAATACCGGCACATTGACATGTCTCGTTTAGACACAGGGACAAAAATCTATTCCACATTTATCTATTTTAATCATAAGATATCATACAGCGTTTAATTAAATTGTAGAAATGAATGTAAAACAATATTTTTCATTCATGGATTGAGTGAAGGGGCAAGCCAACTGTATACATTTCAATCTGAGTCAAAGACAGCCACTTAGGTTTGGGAATGTCATTAATTTCCTGCCCGTGTTGTCGGACTCGGTCATATTTCTGCTCTGGAGTGTATCGTTTGGCTGAAGCTCGCTGAGATGATGGAGGGCGGCCACTCGCCTCGCCGTCTCTTATTTCTCATCAGAGAGCAGCAGCAGCAGGATGACAGATACTCTCACATGGCTAATAAAACCGTTGGAAAGCACTTGATTTCCTGCTACTGGTTTTGTGAATGGAGGGATCCGACTGAGGCGTTGGACCGTTTGGTCTGTGGTGAGCTGTGCATCTGGCTGACATTTAAATATACTGTTATATCAGTCAGCAAGCAGAGGATGTACTTTTCTGTCCATGCAGCATTCGTGTATGGAGTCAAGTCGGTATATGTCAACACTATCTGATGGAAAACACACTGTAGTGTGCTCATATTAAAAAAAACGTTGTGCTGGCTGTTGCTTGTAGTGACGGCGTAACTCAGCGGATAAGAACCAAGACATTATATTTAAGTGAAAGTTAGAGTGGGCAATAATGACAAAATTAATGTTGTGATTATTTTTACAGCATTATGTTTAACCCTCCTCTTATGTTGCGGGTCAAATTGACCCATTTAAAAGTTAAAAATCTTTAAAAAATAGTTTTTTAAGTATTTTTTCATAAAAATAAAAAATGTAAAATTAAAAAAATAACGTCATATAAAACCATTGTATTTTATATGTAGGTTTTTCCAATGTACATTAAAAAAAGTTTTAACATGCATTTTTTTTTTATTAAAAAAGAGTGAATTATCCTCATTGAACCATGATCTGTGAGAGGTTAAGAACACCATTACACTAAATATTGATTGAAATGGTTAGTAATGGAGTTAATAATGAAATATAAACAATGTTTATTGGGATTTTTTAGTTTCTGGAACTTTAGGTAATTAGAAATGCTTTGGGTTATTGCTGATCCTGAAAAAAAGAAAATAACAGGAGGGTTAAGCTGATATTTACTTGAGTATTCAAGGACACAGTAAACTCTAGCTCTTAGTGACCTCTGTTTTCTAAGTGTCTAGCTACAAATTTAGCAACTTACTAAGACCATCAGGAAAAAGGCCAGAAATATATGTAACATTGTAATTCATTCAAATGCATGCTGCTTCAGAAAAGTTTGGATAAAAAAGGACTCTCATATTGGCAGGTTTCTATACAATGACATGTCCAGTCCCTATTATACTGATTTTTTTGAAGTTGGGACCATGTGCAAAATGTAAATAAAACCAAATGCATCAAATTCATAATGAGTGTATGTAAACGAAAGTTGGAATAAAATATTTTTTACCTCTTTCAATGAAATTATTGTGATAATGTGACTAATTATTGACAGATAAAGTGTATATCTTCTCAAAACTTTATTAATTAATCACTTCCAAACATATCACAATGAAAATTTAACCACAATTAACAGAGGATTGTGTCTAAAAACAAAATTATTCCAACTTCATGGGCGACCAAGTATTTACATAAAAACTAAAGTTTCCCAGTTTGAGCATCAGATATCTTGGCTTTATATTGTATCAATTTAATTTTTGTTTGAATTTGCAAATCATTGCATTCTTTCCATAGAGTCCCAACATTTTTGGTGTCTGGACTGTAATAGACACACTTTCTCATAATGAGATACTGATTCATAAATAATTAAATTAGAATAGATAAATAAATACAATCAAAATTTACTAAAATAAAGATGGAAAGATAAGAAATAGTTAACTCTCTAACCTGGTGCAGTTTGAGAGAAAATGTAAAAATTTAGTTGAATCATCAGTGTTTTATTATAAACATACCATTGACTTTCCATTATAGAAAAGTACAAAAATGTTCATGCACGGTGCCAATTACTTTAAATTACACTGTATATCCTAGAAAGAACATACATTAGAATCAGCAAAACTGGAACTGGCAGCTCATACTTTCACAATTGGCCAAGAAAAATGCATTCTTTGTATTCGTAAAAATCAGCTGGCAAATATGTATGTAAACAATGCTGGTTCCAAAACATCTAAAGATAAAACAGGTCACAGTTATAGATAATGTGTTCGGAAAACACTGTTTGTACATCTAACTTTGTTTACAAGACAGTTGGAGAGGTATTTTTCAGGAAGTGTGGGAGGTGTTTATCAGTTGAGGGAGGGTGTCAAAGCAAACATCTTAATACAAACTTGTGTGTTTAAACTCTTCCATACTCCACAGTGTGTATTAATAAAACTGGGTCTGCTGGTGTTTTGAACAAGTTGTACAGGGGAAAAAGGAAACATACAGTATACACACAGACATCTGTGGTGGGCACACACGTATTTACACACACATTTTTGGCATAGCTCCGTCTCCTGTCACAGGTCTCTCGGGACGGCAAACACTTTCATACGACCATCTCACAGCTGAGCTCCTGTTCCAAACACATCCTCCGTCCCGTCACAACACGCCTTCTTCAATCAGCTCACATTTATTTCCCTCCTCTGCTCCTCAATGGGCCTTTATGGACCATTTTCATCACACAAAACCCACCTTTGTCCACCGCAGCCCCTTTCTTGAAGAGTCAATCTACATTTTTTTTGGCCAAGAGAGTCTTTGATGTGTGGATGTTTCCACTGGAATCGACGTAGTTCGGGGGAAAGCCAAACAACTCTTCATGCGAGCGGAGGTCACAGGTCCTCTGCTGTTTTGTATATTATGTAATTGAGCCTGTCAGCTGGGGAAAATAGATGGGAGCAAAATATTCTAATGTAATAAATCAAACAAAAGTGAGCTAACATGTGTTTAATCCACGCGTCTGACACTTCTTCTCCAAGTAGTCACACAGCAGGTCACGAGGGGCTTCTGTTCTGGATTTTATACTCGAGCTAATGAAAAGCAAATCAGGGACAAAGCAAACATGTCTTTGAAGTTGCTTTTAATCACCGTTCCCCTACTGAGTGCAAAACTGTGTGCAGTTAAAGCTAAAAAACATCTCCCCTCCGCTGTGGGACCCACCACAGTGAAAAAGGTTGATGTTATTTGTACTTGAAAACCAAGACACTGTGGGGAGAGACTGACAGGATGCCCAGAGGACACTCTCAGAGATAAAACTGTCTCACAAAAACACTGATTTGAATGACTTAGGCCATAAAAACCCACCCCGCAGCCTGACAGAGAGAAAATAATTATCTTTTTTTATTTTACTGCACCACTCTTGGTTACCCTACTTTGGTTACCCACTGTACAGTATGAAAGACGCCTTGGAATGAGAGGGCGTTAAATTTTACGGTTAAGTTAATGTGTTGTGATTTTACAACTTGCAGATGAACAATTTCTTAGTTTTCATGCATGGACTAGAAGAAGAGCTTCAGTTTAATGGTGACTGTGCTCATTAAATCTGGACACAAGCTCACTGAAACACCTCCTTATCATCCTGCAGTATGTTAGCAAACAATCAGATGTAAATCTTACAGACACGGAGCGACACCAGCATCCCAGTGGAGCTGTTTTCTTTCTGCCAGCCGATCCGTCTACTTCTGGAAAAATCAGGATGACTTCAACTTCTTAGAAACACTTTTTCCTTCACCAGACACCTGTTAACTTTTGCTCTTTGCATTTTTGTCCTGGACAGGTTAAATTATGGACATTTTCCTAATGTTTCTCAGCCTTTTTTTCTTAATATTTTTGGCTTTTTCCCCCAGATATTTTACCATTTACCATTTGTTGGACATGTTACCAATATTTTGGGGCAAATTTTCTGACATTTAACCAATATTTTTGGGATATTTGACTAATATTTTCTTGACATTTTTCTGATATTTTTGGAGGCATTTTTTGGACATCTTACCAATAATTTTAGGATATATTCAGTCAGGCATTTTACCAATATATTTTGGACATTTAACTAATAATTTCAGGCAAATTTTTTCTGATATTTTAAACATATTTTTCTGACATTTTACAATAATTTTCAGATTCAGACATTTTATAATATATTTTGAGACATTTTACTGTTATTTTTAAGACAATAAAGTATCTTCTTCTTTTTTTTTACATTTAACTGATCATTTTGGGCAAATTTTCCAAATTTTACCAATATTTTAGACATTTTCTATATTTCCTTTTTTAAATATGTGATAGGTATTTTTTTTGTGAAAATTTTGGGGGCATTTTACCAATTAAGCTTAGCTTTCCAGGGAGTTTGTACCATTTGACACATTTTAAATAGGATCTGGAGAGTAGTGGCAGCAACATCCTTTAACCATCAGAAAACAACATCCAGTACATTTTAGCTGTATAAAAATGTGAAAACCTCAAAGCAGATTAATTTCATCCTCTTCATCTATAGATGACCCTTCATGTGCCACACTGTACATTTGAGACAGTGACAGAAAGCGACAGTCAGAGGAACTGAGATAAAGACATACTGTACAAGTTAATTAAAAAGTCCATTCCAGGCATAACTGGGTTTGGGGAACGGGCAGTGTCAGTGGCTTGTGTTATGTAAGTCAGCACCTGGGATCCTTGAAGCATGCAAGAAATGAAGTATGTGATCAGGTGCTGTGAGGGCACCACCTCGTCCGAGCTCTACTGTCGGGCCTGTATGAAAGAGCAAGTTAACTTTGGCTCTTTTTGAGTTATCTGGCTTCACTTAACTTAGTGTCTTCACTTAAGTGTCCTCAGTTTCAAACTGACTCAAATGACTCCGGATAATGTGGCCTCAAGAAAAAATAAGTTAATGTTTGATAAGACCTTTGTGAAGTGCTTTAAGTGTGGCGTACTGAGAGCTATTATGGGATATTTATGGGACATTTTTGGGGGGTCTAAATGACAATTTTGGGACATTTTACATAATTTTCAAACACTTTTTCAATCCTAAAGTATAATGTAGTGGAAGCTATTTGTGGATATAGTTTTAGACATTGTATTAATATTTTTCAGACATTCCACTCACATTTTTTTAAACATTTTTTCTCAGATATTTAACCAGTATTTCTTGGAAATCTTACCAATATATTTTTTTTTATCTGTATTTTTTTGGAAATTCTTCTGATATTTTGGGGACATTTTTTGGATATCTTACCAATATTTTTGAGACATATTCCTAATGTTTTACTGCAAACTTTTCAGATATTTTACCAATATTTTATGGACATTAAATGGACATTATTTTTCTGACATTTTACCAGAATGACTTTGATATTTCACTTGACATTTTACTGATATTTATGGGACATTGTTGGGATGTCTAACTGACAATTTTGGGACATTTTACTATTATTTTGCATAATTTAAACACTTTTCCAATCCCAAAGTATAATGTAATGGAAGCTATTTAACAGTTTGCTGATATTGTTTTAGAACATTTTCTTTGAAGTTTCTGTGTTTCCTGAAGCAACTAAAAAGTAATTGTTCACAACTATCACTCAGCATTTTATGAGTAAAAGCGCTAATAGAAGAAAATGAACAAAAGCAGCTGTTAGTCATAATGTGCGCTTAAATCAGGACACATGGATGATTTTTTGGAATTTTTTGAATCCCTTTTGGGTTTTATGAATGACGGCTATTTCTCCCACAGTTGTCCGCAGCCTTGTTTGATGTACGAGAGCGAAGCTGTTTCTTGTTTGTTGCCTTTGACGTGGCGATGAACCTCACAGATAACTTAGCGGGAATTTAAATTTTCTTGTAAACATGTACCAGGATCCCATTGTTCCCTGTTGTTTGAATGGTTTCTGAATTTCTCCTTTAATTCTACTCAGAAATTTTAATGGCCTCTCCAGACTAAATCTTCCGGACCGCATCATGATGTCACCAAACAACAATTAGACAACAAATGTTTGTCTTCTGTCAAACTCTACTGTCTTTTCAATATGCGACCTCTGTGGTGGGCTAATGCTCGTAATAACAGAGAAGGAACTGGCTGAGCCACCGCAGAAAAACACGGACATACACACACGCATAAAACACATCACTCAGATGCTGTAGCTCCCTTCCTCTTTTTCTTCCTCTCTCATTCTTTGCAGGAATCTGGACCAGTCTCATCCCTTCAGCATCAAGATCTAAGATTACAGCTGAAGTACCACAGACTTCCAGGGCGGGGAAGATATTAAGCTGAAATGTCTCTCCAGCTGCGTAACTTCTCAGACGGATCTAAGACAATAAATTTGCAGGACAAATAATTACGTGTCTGGGGATTTTGAGTAAAACAAGACTCTCTTTCTCGCTTATGATTTTATCTCGAAGCTGGATTACAGCAGAACAATGTCCCTCTTTAGTCCATTTAAATGGATAAAGCCGTGTTCTTTGTGTAACCCAGTGGACATCAAGCATAAAAGCTGGTCCCTTATAATCTCCCTATCAAAGCCCCTGAACGACAGAGGAGCCAGTAGACCTGCACTGCTCGCAGAGTGAGAGGTGCAGAGGGATTTTCAATGAATGTGTGGGTGGCTGGGTATCGCTGTGGGTTTGTTAATTGATAACTTGACCCCCCACTAAGACTCTAATTCTTTAAACACTGGCAGTTATGCAACAGTGCCTCTGCTGCCACAACATTTTGTGACAAAGTTCACTTGGCTGTCACGGTTTCAGACTCCTGCTGAGATCCTTGTGCCTCGTAACTGTTTCTTCTGCACAGTAAACATTTGTGATGAGAGAGCACAAATCCAGTATATATAAGAACAGCGAGTTGACATGTTTTGACAAACTGGATCTAGATACTCTAAAGCAGGGATGGGCAACTGGAGGCCCGGGGCTGCATCCGGCCTGCACCCTCACTTGAAGTGGCCCTCAGTACAACTACAGGCATTTAAGCATGAAATCTTAGAAGTTCAGTGTAAAAATGCACAAAATGACTTCTTGCAATTAATGTTGGTCTGCTGTTCTTGCACTGAAAAAAAAAGAACAGTAAGTGGTTCATTTTTATTTGCTTCAAACCTTTTGTATTCCTATTTATACTGTTATACATGCATTTGAGCGTGAAATATGTGGTAGTGTGGCCTGTTTGCCCTGTGGTAGTGTTGATGAAAAATTGTGGCTCCCTCCAGCATTTAAGTTGCCCATCCCTGCTCTAAAGGCACTACTCACAGAAGACTCACAGAGAGCTGACAATCAGTTCCGTACCCCAACAATGCTCTTTTAGCCTCTTTTAGCTCATTGTTTTGACTGCATGCAAATTATACTCTCCCTAACAGGTGATAGTAAAAAACTAGTAAATGTAGGAACTAGTTGCAGTTTACATTCATATGTGACCAGACTCAAATGTAGCCATAACAGTGGAGAAATGCTTAAAAATGGATTTTGCTGCACAAAAGCTACAAATTCTAAAACATGGATGCTTCACTGACAACTTCAAACAGCACAAAAGATTGATTCAAGATTTAGAATCAATTGAGTATCCGGCCAAATGGGAAATGTGGTCACAATGTCCCCTTCTGTGTTTTGGCTGAACATTATGATGTTTTCTTTGAAAAATCATGACATCATCCTGTTATCCTTTTGGACACATTTGTGTGAAATTTGGTCAGAAAGGACTGGGACAGACAACCAGACATAATAATTCTCCCCTCAACAGCTGTATCCAGCATGGAGGCATAAAAACATAAAAACACCTCTGACTCGACTTATCAGGAGGCACTGTCCAGCTAGTTGGTGGAGACCAAAACAGAGATACAAGAAATTAGACTTAAGTATTTGTTACTACAGACAGTGACCCAGCAAAGTTAATCTGCAAAGTACTTTTGTTCAAATATTTTTGTCAATTTGTACAACTAAACTATTGTACCTGGTAAGTGAGTGTTGAACCCGACCCTATACAAGTGAATCTGCTACTCTGTTGAAATAAAGGACTGTACGTAAAACATTGGGTTTTGGACATTTTAGCATTGAGTTACGCAGTAAAGCAAACCCTGCTTTATCCTTTATTTACTGTAAAAGGGACACATTTTTGCAAAATGAAAATCATGCTGCATTGAATAAAAGAAACCTAAATATTTACTTAGGTAATAAATAAAATAAAAGTGAAAAGCTGGGTCATTTTCTTATAGACTTCTACACAATTTGACTTCTTTTTGTTGCCATTGGAGTCGCCCCCTGCTGGCCATTAGAAAGAATACAGGTTTAAGGCACTTTTGCAATTTTTTTTTTTTAGACTCATAGGTTGTTGCTTGGTTGTAATGTGTAGATGTTGCAGTGAAATATCGTCATTTTAAACGTTGGTGTCCGCCAAATTTCCAGACACAAGTGTTCAGTATTGTGTAACGGATTATAGCCTTTGGAAGTATCCATCTCCAACTCATGCAAAAAAAAAGGTTGTAACGGAAGCAGAAAAGTGTACGGCGGCAGGTGGTCGTCTTGGCATTACCACAATAGAAATAAGGTATTCATGTGGGTGGTCAGAGGAATTAGCAGCTGCATGGCCTGATCCCATTACGATAATATTAAACTGAGGTATTTCATCATGCAGCCTGTGATGGAATGACCTTTGTAACTTCTGTAAGTTGTGTTTTCTTCTCTCTCTGTTTCTGCCTCGTAGTGGCTGACAGGACCTCACGGCCTCTTTTGAAGATCCCCCAAAAGCTTTAAAAGTGTTGAAAGAAAGAGGAAGTTGTTCTCCGACATCTACTCTGTTTTTTCCTCGGCTCTGAAAAGTGATGGAGCCGCTGCCGTCGTCTCTAAGCACAACCTGTCATTGTGGTCCACATTTTCCCAAGGATTACTGTCACTGGCCTCTTCCTTTTGGCCAATCATGGCATCACTCACACTGTCCTTGATTACAGTGGCTGGCAGGTCAGCGTGGAGATAATCGCTATTCACTTTCTAATCCCTATTCTCATATCTGAGAGAGAGACAGCTCAGTGGATCTTCTCACCACCCATCACTCCGCTCACTTCTCCTCACTTTCTTTTATTTCCGTCTGTTCTCTCTCCCATGCCGGTCAACTGCACAACAGGTCCATTCTCCTCGCTGTCCCTCTCCCAGTTAAATGCTTGGATAGGCCATTAAGTGCTTTAATGGCGCACGCAGGCGTGAATGATTTCAAAGAGAAGCAATGTCACCTTTGAGACTTGTGAATGTGTTTAATCACAGATTTAAGGTCTTAAAATCCCTCTGATGACAATATTAAAGTTGAATCAAAGGTAAACTGTATTCTTACATAAAACTCTTAGTGGGATCAAAAGTGCGCGGCCGTGGGAGCAAAAATAAATGTTTTATCAGAGCTCTGATCTCCTTCCAGGGCTTCTGTTTCCGTTATTACGACTCCACGAGACATGGAAAACAAACATATTAAGGAATTTTTCTGAACCAGCAAATAGAGGACGTGAGTTATGTGACAAGTAACACATGGAAACAAGGGTGGATTAGCAGTTCCCATGCGCAAATTACACGAATAGGAAATAGGGCTGTGAAAACTGGCCAAAAATATTGGTCAATATTGCTTCTAAAAACACTGAATATTGATTTTTACACATAATTTTGGAGAGAGTAAACCATTACAACGAGAGACATAACTATTTGTACTTGTATACTATACTTATATATTATGACTTTTAAAATATCTACGTACCTTCACATTACAAAATAAACAAATGAAATAATCTTCTATACATAAAACAATTTATTTAAAGACTGTAGATCTCTCTCTTTCTGGCTCCGTCTAAATGTTGCTTGAAAGCATTGAGGATAAGGAGTTGGGCTTTTGTTTTTGTTTTTTGAAACATTGGGTGATGCCATTGGATTAGCGTTAATACTTGAATTGGATGTGTTTCCATTTACAACGGTGGAGCACCCTGGACAAACTGTCCTTGTCTTTAATACTCACTCCTGAGGAAAAAAATACTGTACTCGCGATGTTTTTTATTTGGTTGTCATAACTTAACGAGTAATTGACATCCTGTCACTGTTCCAGTTTCTCATCTAAGTCATTTAGAGAGTCAGAGTCGTTTAATGTAACCCTATGACGTTACATAAACACCTGAAACTCACTGCTGCTAAATGTAAAAAACGGAAACACCGACCTCGACACTTTGGACATGTTTCCATTCACATCCCTTGAAAAGCTTAAGCGACATGGATAAACCGTCCCACTGCTGCAAAATGTATAGAATGGAAACAGTGACCCCTAATTTACGGACATTAGGGAAAAACTCTCACTTTGCTCATGTTGTTTAGTCATATTTTGCTATTTTGGCTGCCAACTGCAATCATCTATGAACCCTGATCTGATGCTGTTAGTGCTGACATGTTAATGAGAAAAAACAGTACCGTGCAAAAGTTTTAGGCAGGTGTGACATTTTTTTTCAAATATAGAAATGTTTATTAAGTTTATTTGAATCAATTAACAACATGCAAAGTAAGTGAACAGAAGAAAAATCTAAATCAAATCAATATTTGGTGTGAACAGACCAGCATTAATTCTTCTAGGCATTTTTTCACACCTGCCGAACAGTTTTGCACATTACTGTATACAGGAAAATGAGTTAGAGTTATTTCATTGGATGTTGTTACGGCTGCATGATAAAGGGTGGCTATTGCAAATCTACTTATATAGGACAATAAATGAAGAAGGTTTTAAGGATCTGTTCAGTCTCAAGCTGATAGAAACTACATGCAGAGTGGAAACAAGGTCAGGCCAGCTGCTCTCTCTCTCTCTCTCTCTCTCTCTCTCTCTCTCTCACACACACACACACACACACTTACAGATAACTTGTTTTAGCTCAGCATGGCACCTCTACTGTCTTACAGTTGACACTGTTGGATTAACCTTATCTCTCCACACACACAGAGCGCCATCAGCGGAGCCTCTCAGCCTGTTAGGAGGTGAAGCAGCAGTGATTGGTCTGTCAGCTCCCCCTCTTCTCTCCAAGTACCGACACACCAAGTGCACCCCTGAGACAGACGAGACCGATCTGTCTCCACACACACACACACACACACACACACACACGCGCACACAGACGCTGCAATGCGAGCACTCAGCCTGTAGCACTTGTCAAGCCTGTGGCACCTGTTAATAGCTTCCTACAGGAGCTCCTAATAAGCCTCCAGTCAGCTGGAAGCACACACACAGAAACATACAAACACATGTGCTGCACAGGTTGTTTTTTTCAGTGTGTGCAGAGATTAATATGTACATTTCAATCTAGTTTTTGAGAGTTTTTACTGACACTTTTACGAGTTAAAAGATGTCCGATATCAGCTTCAAACGGTAGGAAGAAAAACAACTTCCTGTCTGACACGTTGGCTTCACACTTTGCGGTCTGTCTGGCGCTCTGCACTGCAGCACAGGATGCCCCTTCAAAGACTGGTAATCACAGCCCTAATGAGCCGCTTATCCTGCATTATATAATCAGCATAAAAGACTTGAATGTGAGAGATGGAAAAACACACAAATAATGAAAAACAGACGTGGCAAAGACAACAAACCCTGAATGTTAAGCCGATGTTTGTGTCTCTCTTTGGGTGTCTGTGTGTGTGTGCTCAGCAAATTTGGGAATGTGGTAACCAGAAAGGTTGTGTTTCTCTCTCTGGTAGTGTGGTTTTGGTATACTTGAAACATTCATTTTGCCAGAAACTCATGTTTCAGACTGTTATCTACCTCTTGGTGATTAGTATTTCACATTGTCTAGGTATCATAGTATTTTAGCAAACATGCAGATATTAAATATGTTAAAATGTTCACACGTTCTGATCTAAAGGTAGAAGTGCTAAAAATTTCAGAAGATGAGTTGAAAATATAATCCAAAAATATCCATTAAAACCTTTGTGTCTTTGACCATGAACACAACCTCTGAACCTTATTTAAGAAAAGATTTCTTCTCTCCAAAAGTGACTTATATGTGACAAATCAGGGTCAGGTTCTGTTCTTAAAGTTAAACGAAGAAAATACCTGTAACAGTTATGGAAGGACCGTAGTCGTGGTTAAGGTTAGAAAAAACATCCCCATCACCATCATTCATGCATTTTAAGTTATTACTACTATATAATAGCCTGGGTATACCCATACTGCCTTACGCACTCGAATTTCATTTCGAACCTCCAGGCGGTCTGGCAACCAGAGAGGTTTCTTAGCCCTGTTTTAGGAATCCAATCACAGAGCGGGGAGGGACGGCAAGACAATGACGCATACTACTCGGCACTTGGAAGCTTGTAGTTTTCTTACTGATCCAACATGGCTGCAGCAGACGCGAAACTCTCTTTAGCTGTAGATGGTGTTTTAAATAGTTTAGAGCAAAAGTTGAAAGGCGAACGGTCTCTCGGCGGCTCCGCTCTGTCCAAACAAATGTACCTTTAGTTGTACCAGGCATTAAAATGAACAACATAATAGAGAAAACAAGGGTGGTCTAATAAGTTCTTCTATGACTCTATATTGACCTGGCACAGGTGTCATTTGTCATTTTAAGCCCTGAAAGTGAACCTCGGGGGCGGTTGTAATGCTGCCTGAATGTTTAAGAGACTTTCCAATAAACAAGAGAAAGAAGAGATAAAACTTTTTTTTTTCTCAAACTAGGAACCAAAATGGAAAAGGCTAATGGAGCCCAACCCGAGTTAAAAGCCTTTATTATGTGTTGATGACTCATCCACCCACAGTGTCTCACCAATGAGAAGAGTTCTACCACAGTGACCTTTGACATTAAAATGTGCTCTTATCTCCTGATATTTCCTGTGTGGAGGAATGTCTGACAAATTTTAGGGAGCTCATCAAAGTTTGCAGCAGATGAGGTCAGTGTTCGCCTCCAGTGAGGCTGTTCGACATTGCCCTTCATACAGGAGCTTCTATTAATTCAGCCCACTTCGACTCTTGTACTTCTGCACGTACCACAGCTGCATAATTCTGCTGAGCTCAGCCTGGATTCACTCATCCCAACCAGGCTCAGGACGTCTCTACGTCAGCATGGCAGCTCCCTTCACTGCTTGAGCCCACCACCAGCTTCTTGGGTTGCCGCCACAACAAGCAATGGCCACCTTCTGGAAACAGAACCTTGCAGCTGTTTTCATGATGGAAGTTTTGAACTGGGTCCACTCTGACGTCGTGTCCCCGAACTCCCTTTAAAACACCAGCCAAGTTCGCTCCGAGGTGAGAACAGAGGCGTAAGTGTGGGAGATTAACACATTTGGGCCTATGGTGTCTAGAAACCAAGGTTATTATAGTTAACGAAAACTAACAAAATAACGAAAACTAGAATTGAAAAAACATTTTTGTTACCTGAAATAAAAATAAAAATGAGAGCTAAAAAACAATAACTAACTGAAACTGTATAGTGTGGTTACAAAACTAACTAAAACTAACTAAAATTATTGTGAAAATGTCCTTAGTTTTTGTCTTTGTCAACTTTTTTCATATGTAAACCTTTTTGGTTGATATGAAATCTATTTCATCTATCTGGTTTTATGACTTAATAAACTTATTGGAGCTGAGATGGATCAGACAAAGGAAATAAAGGCAACATTTATTATGACCTCTTCGAATCTCGCACCGAACAAAGACCCCATTACAAAAAAACTAAAACCAACACTAAAACTAATAAAAACTAAACTAAAACTAAGCATTTTCAAAAAATAAAAACTAAACCAAAACTAGCAAACTCAACTAAAACTAACTGAATTTGAAAACAAAAATTCACAACGAAATTAAAACTAAAACTAATGAAAAATCCCAAACTATTATAACCTTGCTAGAAACCTCCAATCGTGTGACCCAACGCACCATCAGATGATGATCACTCTGCAGCTCCACAGCTCTTTTCATTTGATTGTCCAGAACATCACATTTTGGCTTAGCTTTTCTTGAACATGCCTGATGTTACAGTCCCTAACACAAGCCAGTGAGTCTATTTCCAAGGCTACTATGCTCTCTAATGTAAAGCTGTTTCCACTGGAGCACTGGCTCTGTTCAGTATTAAGGTAATCTATATGTTTATTGGCCACAACTACAATTAAATAAGTCCTTGCTCTGGGCTGCTAAGCTGGTTCTGTTGGCTACAGTTTTAACAGGAACCTGTGTCCTGCAGCAGGACTACAAATTACGACACAAGCTTCACATCACATTGCATCCATTAAACTCATCAAATGATACCCACAGGACAACAGACATAACCTGAAATCTTCCAAGATCACATTTTATTTGCTCTGGCAGACGCATCTGGTCAGTCTCTCATTCAGACAGATTTCCACCCATCCTGTCCCGGACGGGCCGATCACAACCTTTTATCTAATAAGGAATGGGCTTGATATGATGACTGGCGGCCAGCCCAGTGCACCAGGCTCACAAAACTCAGATTGAACTGTCAAACTTTGCAGCGCTGAACAAATATGAATCAAGATTGTGTTACTTCAGTGCCTATTTCCCATCTAAAGTGTTTCTAGAAAAACATTTTAATGTATTGTCTAGCTGTTTGAAAAGGTTTCTTGACCAGGCTGCCATTTTTTCTTAAGGTGTAACTCAGAAAGGAAGAAAGCAAGGTCAATTTTTGACTTTGCCATATATGCAAAATTTGATCTGACTGCTGATTACTCAAGTTAATACATTTTCTGATATTTGCAGCCCAGGGTGAATTAACTTCTAGTTGCACCCTTCCATTAACTTTGAATGCAATCATGCTGCCTCTACATTGCAGAAAACGGGTAAATAAAAATAAGATAAAAACTATAAATCTGAGGGAAATTATCTTGCTGCATGGAAAGATAATTTCACTTGACAAGATTTCTTGAAATCTACACTTAAAATAAGAAATTAACTCTTAAAACAAGATAAATGATCTAACACTTCTAAATCTAAGTGGGTTTTTTTATCTTGGTAAGAGCCAAATAAATTGCAGTCTACAATTCTCTATGTGTCTGAACACAGAGTCAGACGTAAAAGAAACCTACGAAATCTATGGTGGTGTGTAAGGGCCCATATATAGGGCCTATATATTTTCTTTCTGTAAGTACTTTCTTTCTTGCTGCTGAAACATTGGGGAGCTACCATTCAAATTTCATTGTATTATTTTTGTACTATGACAACAAAGCCTCTTAATCTTCATCTTAAAAATTGTATTTGTTTGAATTACCAAAGGCTACACAAGTTTATCCTTTCATGACGGCATTAATATCAATATCATATTACAAATTCTGGAAGAAACTTACAAATTATTTGGCATGGCAATCAATTATGAAGACCAGTTAACCTTCAAAGACCTGTACCACTGGATCCCTAATGCATTTAAATGTGTAAAACACTTTCAGTTCCAAAGAAGAACTGTTTTCAGCGTATCCATCACAGCATCGTGGTCTGACATGACCCACTCTGTTCAAACAAGGTGCAGTCCAACCCTGTTCTCTCATCCATAAACAGACTCCATCTCTGGATACATATAGAGCGGATGGCCCCATTTATGAAGTGGTATTAGGGTTTATTAAAGTAGCGCTGTTGTGCTCTGGAAGCCCCCTCTGACAGAAGATGGAGATTTGACATTCCAGCCTTTGATCTCGGTGCTAGTTTACCCCGAGAATACTATATGGGGAGGAATGGAAAAACAAGCCCCAACGTAATTATGGGAGAACTCATTTCTCCTGGCTTCCTGTTATTGAGAACAAGCTGCAAATAGGCTGACGGCACGGTATCAGCGACATTAACAATGTTTCCTCTGACTGGGTGACTGCCTCTTTGATCTGCTGAGAAATAGTCACACACACTGCCAGTTCTGCAAGGATTAGAGATGGAGGGATAGATGGGTATATTAGAGAGGGAGGAAGAGGGCAAAATATGAGAAAGAGAGAGGAGAAAAAGAGGAGAAAAGGTGCAGAGACAAAAGAGTTATTAATTCATTAAGAGAGTCGAAATTACTTTAAAACTTTGCTGTTGATGTCTTTAATCCAACATGGTCTCACAGGAATCCGTGAAATAGCCACGGATTTGCTTAACTGAAAATCTGTGGAATAGCCACGGAATCACTCAAATTTCCGTGAAACTGACCGGATTTCGCTAAAAATGCAAGTTAATGACAGTCATATCCTGTGGCTATTTATACATACAAAGTGATTACGTACATTCACTGAGTGAATATTTAGAAAATGAAACATATATTTCTCGCTAGAAATGTGATCAAAATCCATTTTTATGCAGAAACTCAGTCAAAATATTGATTTTTTTTAAATAAAAATTATAGAACTGTCCGCCATGTTTTTTTGTTCTGACCGCCGGGACCTTGAAAGTCACGTGACTTGGAAAAAACCAATAGGAAAATTTTGAGTGATTCCGTGGCTATTCCACTGATTTTCAGTTAAGCGAATCCGTGGCTATTTCACGGATTCCTGTGAGACCAGGTTCCAACATCATAATGCATGTCTACAACAAGGAAAGAGGAATGAAGTATCCAGATCCTTCTCTTAAGAAATTGTGAAAAAGTCCAACATTTAAATCTAACAAGCATGTAATATGAGCAGCAAAATGTATTTACAACCCTGATTCCAAAAAAGTTGGGATTTTGTGTGTTGTGTCAAGCATGCACAAAAATAAAAAGCATCAAATTCAGATTTCAGAGATTATATTTACAAAAATTCTGTGGTTTGACAATAAAATCTAACGTCTTTGTCCATTTTTTTAATTAATATATGTCAAAAAGGTTTAAAAAATTATCACACGTGGTAGTGATAACGTTATATATTTGTTTTAGGGCTGAACAGTGATGATCCTCTCAAACACACTGATTTCTGGTTTTATTTTAGGGACAAACTTCACAGAGTCAACAGGCAATATTTTACAAAAATCTCCTCGACTCATGTTCATGGAAATATGAACATGGTTTGGTACTGAATTCCAAAACAATGCAACCAACAAGGGTTGGGACTGAAACATTTACTGCAGCTGGTAATCTGTGGCTGCCGGCTTAAATGGAAAATGATAGATGTCGCGCAAAAATTAAGTGAAATATAAAAGGAAAAGGCATATCCAAATATTTATATTTAATCCCAAATTGATATGTTTGTGTATAACATTTCCCCAGAAATTGTGGCTTCCCACTGCTGCCTGGAGCGAGTCAGAAACGATGATCCAATGCTGTAGTGGCACGCAAGCTGTAATTTTAATGCAAACACAATTATAAAAGTGGTATCCTGCACTATCATTAGTGGTGAGAGTCTGAAAGACAGCGACGTGTGCTGCGCTGTATGTAGCCGACATGACATCGCTGCAGAATGAGTTGTAGTTGTGGAGTTGTCTCATCTGAGACTGTTTGGGGCTGCTATGGTTTCAGTAAGCCAATCATCCTCAACATCCTGCAAGTCAAAGACAGAAGGAGCAAGAAAAAATAAAGAAAAATGCAAGACAAATTTGAAACCCCAAACTCGCCAATTTAAATAAAGTCTCGGTAGCAAACCGGGTTTAAGAAAACATGGTTCATCGGTGCAGTTCAGCCTCTGACCGTCTCGTAGGTTTGTTCAGTTTGTGGTGTTCAAAGTCTTGATTTCTGCAGCAGAAGCGTGGCATCTCCAGGCATAACAGACATTGTTATCATTTTTATTCTCTGGCAACAGAAAACCTCACACAAAGAGACCAATCCAGATCTCATTAGAGGCTGCAGGTTTAGAGCTGGTTCATAAACCGCGGAGTCATTAAATGTAATGTCATGTAATAAAATTACATAACAAAAAATTTCATACAGGACGGAAACTGAACTGAACTCGAACTGTCCGGGTGGTTTGCTAAAAACGGACGAGTTCACAGGATGTCTCAGCAAATATGATATATTTTTTTTACATCTGCAGTTGGAAGCATGCAAAGTTAACGACTGCACATTTACATTTCTGCAGCCTTCTTCCAGGCCTTTAACGTTGAGTGTTTTAAAGCTTTTTAAAAAACAAACCAAACTGACAGAAAACCACTCAAGGCCTGAACCATTGAAACGTGCGGGTGAATTAAATCTGTAGAGATTTTCTCTTCTACACCTGTTGTCTCAACTCAAGAATCTATTATCACATTGCTCTCGCCCATCATCACTTTTAATCCTTAAACTGAGAGATGCTGCCTCTTTTTGTGATGTCATCCCCATTGGGTACATATTAAACTGTCGTCACTTTGACTGTGTGATAGGAGCCGCAGGGAAGACGTATTGGCGTACAGAGAGTAATAAATAAACCTTGGTTCCGTCTCATCTGCGAGCCCTTAATAAGAGTGGGAAGAAGCTACCAGCGATGAAAACACCACCAAGGCTGCTGCAAGAACCAACTGCAATGTGAGCAATGTGACACATGCCACTATATCAATGAGCACTAGCAGGTATAATTGACCATTCTACCAACACAGATTATGCCAGGTAGACATACAGCTAACAACTTAGCAGCTAAACTAGCAGTGGAGACTTGTGGACAATGCATTTAATCTACAATTTTACAATGTCATTTAGCAGACGCTTTTATCCAAACGACGTACAAATGAGAGTTAATACAACACAAGCAAGGATGAAGTCAAGAAACATAGCAAGAGTAAGTGCAGTGGTTTAAGTTTGAGTCCGTTAGGACACAAGTGCTTTTAGGTCACGAGAGCAGTCAGTCAGATACTTATCGTAGTCATCGGTGTAGGTCAAGAGTGAAGGTGTTCAGTAAAGAGTTGGTCTTCAGTCTCTTCTTAAAGATTGAAAAGGACTCAGCAGAACGGATGGAGTTTGGAAGTTCGTAATCTATGTAACTGGGTCCAGTAGTTAAGTGCATATAAGCCCAACCCTGTTCTTTTACCCTAACCTTAGTCCAGTGGTTTTATCTTTTAAAGGAAATAATTTCCAGTGAACAGAAAAGTTTAATTTGAAAATTTGTTATTTATGTAACTAGCGGAAAGCAGTGATGGAATGTAACTAAGTCCATTTACTTAAGAACTGTACTTAATTCTGAGGTACTTTCCTTGAGTATTTCCATTTTCACTTTATACTTCCACTCCGCTACATTTTTAGGCAAATATTGTAGTTTCTACTTCACGACATCATAGCTGCCAGCTTTAGTTACTTTTCAGGTCGAGATTTCACATGAAAAAATGTATTCTTTTCTCAATTAAAAATAGCTCATTAAAGTATATTAAGTAGTTTAAATGAGCCCTACCTTGAGAAATAAAGAGACACTGCTTACATAAATGCATCAATAATATTATAAGATATTATTGTAAAATCCAATAATATATTTAGTATATATGAAATACTATATACTATAAGAAATATGTAAAACAATCTGAGTGGATCCATTCTGCATAACAAATAATTTTACTTTTGATGCTTTAAGTACATTTAGATGCTGATGCTTTTGTACTTTTATTTCAGTAAGTTTTGAATGCATGACTTTTACTTGTAGTGGAGTAATTTCACAGTGTGGTATTAGTAATTTTACCAAAGTAAGGGATCTGAATACTTCTTCCACCACTGGTGGAAAGTGACATACAATCCTTGACTTGTCCAAACCGAAGCAAAGAGGTACCTTGTGCGTCGGTTTTACACACCAAGGGCGGTGACAAGTTTGGATGAGAATGCTATTGTCTACTGTTGTCTGTGAATGTGGAACACAAAGTACGTATGAGCCTGAACTCTCCCTGACGAGTCAACTGGGATTCAGTTGACTGCTTGTCTGTTAACGACTAATGATCGGTAAACTATCAGTCAGTAAAAAACAGTCCAAATAAACATCCTCACAAGACGTAAAACCATGGACAAATGAACAGTTGTGGGTGACACTTTACTAAAGCATAAGTACAGACAGTACATCAAGTCCTCCTCTTTGCTTTATCGGTTTGGGAATCTATAGAATTCTCCGGAAATGAGCGAGAGAGTCATTCCCATCAGGTAATATCAGGACTGAAGCTCTGGTCTTAGGATGGCCACTGATCTCTGATCCTGTCTGCCAGACTCTATTCACAGCAGTCACGCATACCACAAACAGGAGTCATCAACAATGAGCTGCACTCACTGTTTTCTCCCTCTCCGTCGCCATCTTTCTTTTTTTTCCTGTCTTGTTTCTGTCTCCTCCTAATTAATGACCTGTTGTCAGCACAGTCATTTGCATAGCAACTGTGAGGGCATCTTCAGCTAACTTTCTCATGGATTTTAATGCAATTCCCAACATATGACAGGCCTGAGAACCAGCATGAGTCATTCAAAATAAAGTGGGCGCGAAGCTATTTGCATTCCAACTGCTGCTAAATGAACTGTCTGCTGCAAAATGTTTCGTCTCGGGGCCAGCAACGTGACCGACGTGCTTGTACGGGCAGGGTGATGGAGGACTGTTACAGGGATCTCACCCAATTAAAACATGGTATTTAAAGGGCACCTGCATTTTGAATTACTCACTTTTCATCAGTGGCAGAAATAACCTTACTGAATGATAAGTGCTGCTCTGAATTCAAAGTAAATTTTCCCATTGTCAATCCGAGTTAATTCCTGATTTTTTCTTAGTTTATCTGGGCTCGGAGGATGTGACTCAATGCCATATAAAAATCCATTCCTCAAACCACTGCTCAAAATAATTAGTTCCTCTATTCAACAAGTTAAAAAAAAGCAATCTATCCACTTTTTGCCAATGTTTCTGTCCAACAGTGTGTCTAGTTCTCTGACTTCTTCTTCTTTGAATTGTTTTGGTTGTTAAAGAGTGAGTTCCTTTGTGCACCTTATTTGTTTCGTAGCACCAACATTTTTATACTGTATATTCATATTTATTCTGCACTGGAATTCTATTCCACTCCTTAATACATACTCTTCTTTAGACACTTTATTTTTTATTGTATTTTATTGTATTTTTATATTTTATTGCTTGAAGTATGCCTAGTTGTTCTTTTTATTTAATTGTGTTGTCATTGTCTCTGTGTGTAATGCTGCTGCTACGCTGTAATTTCCCAGCTTGGGATAAATAAAGTATATCTATCTATCTATCTATCTATCTATCTATCTATCTATCTATCTATCTATCTATCTATCAACCACCAGTGTTTATTTCAAACCGCTGCTACGGCTGCTAAATGCAACACTTCCTGTGTGACAGAGCTCCCAGATGGGCTGTTTAGACCAACAAACGTGAAATCTTTCCAGTAGAAGAAGAAGCTGGACAACTATTTACATGAAAATGCCTCGGATTATTGTTTCAAGTGGCTCAATTTCTCACAGTCTTGAGGTACTTCTTACACCAACACTGTACTCAGAAAACTATGGGGGGAAACTAAGCTTCAAAATCTAGACATTCACTGCTCCAACCATAACCGTGACAAATCTTCGGGGCATCTTTTAAATCGTACCATGCATGCCAGTTGCTGAAATCAGCAATGAGGTGAATGAGGCCAGTTTTATTTCAGGACTGCAGAGGCTCAGAGGGCACCATTATATGCTCCTAGCACCAGGTATTTCAGGGTTGACTCTGAGCAGATGAGGGGCAGACCGTTCTATGTTTCGGTTCACTGAGTTCATCTTCGTATGAGCTTCATTTAAAGGCTTGAGAGACATCAGACCCCCTGCAGAGGAAGCCTCCACACCAGCGTGGCAGAGCTGATTTCTGCATCTCTACTTTTCAAGTCTTTCCACAGCCTTCACAGTGATAATGTCTCCCCACTGGTTTTGCACTTTTTGACAGTGAGTGGCTGCTCAATTTGGCATTCAAAAGTGTCAGAATGAATGATTAAGGAGAAGTTTTTAATTTAGGCAGGACTGGAAAAGATGCACTAGAAACACTGTGGATAAGTATCCACTTAATATATATAAATATAAAAATAACTAGGACTGCAAGCAGTACTGAACGGGCCCTCGCAGAGTGGAGCCGTCGGGGGAGGCGCCGTCGGGGGAGGGCACGTCGGACGCGGCGCTGTTGGCTCAGCCCCTATGTGTACCAAATTGCATGTCTCCTACCACTGTGCTCGTGGTTGGTGCATATCATGTGACTTCCTGTAGCCAGCAGGGGGCGCTATGACTGTGTGTCAATATTGACACGTGGGTGTGTTTCGGGCTGGACCCTAATCACGTGTGTGAAATTTGGGACAGATTGGACAATGTATGGTGAGGTTATACAGTCTTGTGTGTTATGGCGAGAAGCCATATTTTGCCGCCATACCACGCCCACATAGTGTGACCGTCGGTAAAGATTTATACAACGTTTGATCCCTAAGGCCTTGTGATGGTACTGAGCAAGTTTGAAGTCAATGGGATGAAATCTGTTGGAGGAGTTATGTAAAGTACGCAACGTGGTCATTTTGTGAAAGGGGGCGTGGATAAAGCATAAGGGGCGGGGCTTTCTGAAATATTGTTATTTAGAAGTGTTGAGGGCTGGACTCTGATGAAGCATGAGAAGTTTGGAACAGATTGGACAAAGAATGTGGAAGTTATAACGATCTCGTATTTTATGGCGAGACGCCATATTTTGCCGCCATGCCACGCCCACATAGTGTGACCGTCGGTAAAGCTTTATACAACTTTTGATCCCAAAGGCCTTGTGATGGTACTGACCAAGTTTGAAGAGAATTGGATGAAATCTGTAGGAGGAGTTCGTTAAAGTATGCGGCATGGAAATGGGCAAAAACAGCAGGAAACGCCATTTTCGATCCAAGATGGCCGACTTCCTGTACGTTTTAGGGTATGGGTTCTTGAGACTTTTTGGTGCGTCTTGCCATGATACATGTATGTACCAAATTTCGTTTCTCTACGACATTCCTGTGCGAGGGGCTGAATTTTCTTGGCTTTCAAGGGGGCGCTGTTGAGTCATTTTGCCACGCCCATTCCCGGGACCACTAGAATATGTAAATTTCAGTGGAGATTTATGTATATTCCAAAAATGGTGAGTTTTTGAATATGATAAAGCCCCCAAAAAGCCGATTTTAATTCCAGAAAAATAATAATAATAGACGGACCAATTACAATAGGGTCCTCGCACCGTTAGTGCTCGGTCCCTAAATAGCACATTCTCACCCCAAAAAGGACTCCTTTAACAGAATTTTGGGATGGGAAGGATAGTCTGATAGACTCCAAAACTACTTGGTAGTCAAGTCAACTCAAACTTTATTTACAGAGCACATTTAAAACAACCAGGGTTGACCAAAGTGCTGTACAGATATCACAGTTGCAGGAAATACGGTAAAAACGAAAATACTAAAATACATAAACTCAGTGCAACAATAGAATAAAATATAATAAAATACATAAAAATTGTTTGGGTTCGTAAAAGATTTTTGTTTGGGCGAAAATAATTGTGTTGGTCTCACAAGGGACACATTCACTGGTCTCCCGGGTCAAAGTCGCAGGACATGAACAGCTTTTTCCTGGGTGAAAGTCCTGAGTTTGTTTGACCCCTCCATGTACCTTGACTGTCACACTTTATACTACATCACCTGACTTTCTCTGGCAGCCCTGCACGTCAACTGAGTTGAGGGTGATAAAGGGTCCCGGCACACTCTGGGTCTATCTCAGTGCATGCTGGAGAGATTTTATTTGTTGTCTGGTCTGGGAACTCAGCAGGGTTCCCCAGGAAATGCTGGAAGTTGTGGCTGGGGAGAGGGACGTCTGGAATATTTTGCTTAGCTTGCTGCCCCCACAAACTGGCCTCGGAAAATAAGAGGAAAAAAGGTTTCTGAATCTTTAAATTTTCCAAAAACTACAGCTCTCCTTTTGCTTTGGAGTGGGCTGTGATTATCTAGCTGCTTCATTGCAATGCAAAAAGATATTTAACAAGCAATGCTAGCAGCTCTGTGAGGCTGCACTCAGTTGCAACATTGCTTTGAGCTAAATGCTAACATGCTCACAATGACAACACTGTCATGATGATGCTAAGCAGCTCAGTGGACAGATGAGAAACCCCTGTCTCTGCAGAAAAGACAGACTGTATGTCTGGTAGGTTAAAACTGTCTGTGTGGGCCGTCTCGATTCCTATCGCATACATGCAATGGATACTTAATTTAATTGAACACGTAAAGACGTATAGAAAGATGGGGATTCCCAGCATCTATTCTCTGAAATGAAGACAGCTTCAAAGGTTGCCTGGGACACATTTTATGAGCACCTCTCATTCAGGGACAAACTCAGACAGCAGACATTCTTTGCATTCCTGCCCCCTTCCCAGTAAACACCAGTTGGGTGTTCAAAGTGGCGTTTGATTTCTGCTCAGACTTTCTCTGACAGCAGCCTCACGCATCTAATGACTCATGTGTCCATCGTTTGTCTGGGCTGCTGCGTCTTTTATGTGCCGCTCTGTATGCAAATCCACACAACAAGAAGCTGGAGCTGGGAGACACATGCGGGCCACATGAGCTCTTGAATTTCATTCTTCCGCTCGATCGTCCTCTCTTTATTTTCTCCCTGTTTTCTGACCACAATTGGCTTCTCATTTATGTAATCACTTCTCCAGTGCAAACCACTGGAGTTTCCCAAATATTTGCTTTTCCCTGTGCAGAGAAGTGTCCCTTGCATGCTACACCTACGCTCAGTAAATCATAGCCAGCATTCTTCAGAAGTCCGTCCATATGCAAGTCATTCAACGTCGGCACATTCCTCAAAATTGGATCTTTACATGCTTCATCACTGTGACAAATATCCTGCATACCTGTGGGGCTTATCCACCAGGGGTGTAAATGGCAGGCTGCAGAGAAATAGGCTTACCTGCACATACAATACCAGGGCCGAAGGCCTTGTAGTAAATCACTGAGGTCCAGTGGCTTAACACAACTTCCCTGCTTACAGCAACAGTACAAACCCCAAAGCTGCTGAGTGCAATCCCTGATGTTTATTGGTAAAACAGTTACTGAGAACTCTCTGGATTTTATTTAGGTCTCTTCTGTGCTGATGAAAAGCACCAATATTTTAGAAACTTCCTTTCCAATTTATAGATGTTAGAGAATGGGGAAAAGCCATTTTAAAACTGGCAAATAAAGTAAGATATTGTTGTCCAGGACTAGAAAGTGGTCCTAATATATCAATGACAAGAGTTTTCGGGGGGTTCTGGTTAAGATTGGTGGTGATGTAAAGATTGGTATCAGAGCTGATCTCTGCATAAGGACTGTGTTGGCTGCCACACATAAACTCCAGTTACCTGAAAGTTAAATGTGCTGCATGACAAATTGATCCACCACCGTAACTCATGTCTATGTGGAGCACACTAGGGCACACTGCTTTCTTTATTGACAATGAACATACTGATCCCAAACTGAACATAAGTTGTCAGGTGCAGAATGGAGGTTTGCATCAAAAAATTGCTCTTCTCCACTGCACATCTAAATGGAAGAGCACTGCACAATTGATAGAAGTCTCTAGTGCGCTTGATCTTGGGACCTCCTGCAAAAGGTATTTTTTATGCACAGAAGTTGAAATTCTTTTGGCTTCATGCACCACTGAACAACTTTCATATGAATGAACAGGGCCCTGCCTCTAACTCTGTCTATCTTGAATGAACATCGAAAAGCTTAGAAAACAGAAAAAATGTGCCTTTATAGCTGCAGAATCATGTTTTTAAGTTTTCCTCAGGATCAAAATAATCATGTGATGGTTTTCTTTATATGATACACAGTGAACAGGGACTACTAATAGGTAATTCAGCATACTTTTTATGGTGCCACTTTGGTGTATTGGGATTCCCATGGAGCCATCACTAATGGTATTAGCAACACCTTTAAGTTTCCTATTAAGACAAGTTAAAATGTCTGCCATTAAAAATAACTGGTGTAGAATTACCACTGCTCACTCATAAGGCTGATAATGATCTATCTAAAGATATATATGATTTTTGCAATGATTTGGGTCATATTGAGAGACTATACTGACCCTCTGTTTCATGCTGCTGCTCAGTCCTACACTTCAAAACAGCTTTGAAACTTGCTAACAATCCTTCAAACCAAAGGAACCGCGTGTGCAACAGCTCAGGACTTCTCTGGGAATTACTTGATGCTGAACAGACTCAAAGGCATTATGATTCTTTGAACTGTGCTGATGGCATCCTCTGTCAATTAATTTGAGTTTGTTGCACAATTGCTCAGACTTTTGGAATTATAACCATGTGAAGACATGTTTTATGGTAGAACAGCCTAAAGTCAAATTTTACGAGTAACTACATACTTAATGTTAATACAAAAAGCACAAAATTGACCAATAACCTGCTTGTAATCTGTTTTCATTACGAATGGAATGTATTAGATATAAATAATGATGCTTTACATGAACTGGACATATTGCATGCCTTTTTGGTTTCCCAAAGTGCCTCAATTTAAAAGGTAGAAACAACAGATGCCAGAGTAAAACGCCGTATCACCATTAAAAACAAGCTGAACAGCTGGGACACATGTGTGTTGGTTATGTAATAAGGTATCTATCAGTGAAGGTATTGCTGATGTGTGTGTTTGAAGCCAAGTAGTGCATCAGAGATGCTGATTCAAGATGTTGGACTTTGGCGAAGGATGGCACTGAACCTGTAACTGAGGACACGACCGGCTGTAAACACATGGAGTAGGTTTTTCTTTAGATGTTCCAATAAAGGAAGAGATGGAGAGAAATCAAACCCATATTGTGTTGTTGCCTCGTGGCCACGACCAGCTCGTGCAGTTTGAGTGCTGTCTCATCACAAAAAAGCACATGGGGACATGATACAGTGAAAAATGTATTTGGTTATTCACAGTAATGTAGAGATAATGCCTCAAAACCAAATATAAAGCTATAAAAAATGGTATTTTTTACTAGGGTGGACCTTTAATGAGTAAAAAAAGTCCTATTATTGACATTGTTTGGGTATGTTTTCCTAAAGGACCACCAGTACCAGTGTAAAACATCCATAAAATAGGAAATTTAAAGCTGAAGTCAGATTTCTATCTGCAGGACAGAAATTCAATCCTTGAGTCCTCGCTATAAGCTAAATCCCTCCATAGATGTGGGTGAAAAACAAGCCACTTTTAACCACAAAGTATTAAGATTTGCTATCTTTCCATCAGGGCTGCTGTAACCCGATAGAATACACAGGACTGTGTTAATAATCATATCTCAGCAGGTTTTCCTATCCTCAGAGTCAATAAACATTCCTTAGCTGTGACCGTGACAGACTTTAACAGAGATCAGGATGGCTCCCAGAGCCAAACACAGCCCTAACCTAGAATCAGTGATGGCTTCAACTGATGCAGGGAAGCAGATAGGAGGCCCGGGGCTGTGATAAGGGCATTATCTTAGGTGTATCAAAACAGCCCAAACACCTGCAGAGAGTATGATTGTAGGATTAAAAAGGTATTGGAGTGGAAAGGTCAAAGATTGTGGTAGTCCCAGATGGATGCCTGCTGCTACTATAGTGGTACGAACCCAAAATAAACAGATCTTGCCATAATTTGATTGCAATAACTGGATCGAAAGAATGCCGAAATATTTACATTATGATGCAGATTTCTACAAAGCTTAAATTCATGCTTTGTTAGGTACTGTATGTCCACAAGATGACAAGCAAGCAACTTTTAAGATGCTTGTTTTCTGAATGAGGTTTGGATTGATCGTGGCTGTGCTTTGCAGGAATATCTTTTTATAGGCTTGCGTCATGCGAATTTCTTGCTCAAGCTGAAACATTTTAACTTTGTTGCTGGCAGTAAAGTGTAAAAGTCTGAATTAGGACACTGCCAACCTCCTTGAAATCTTGGCGCTTGGTTATCACATTATCTCTGCTGGGACATCCTGTTATTCGACATGATATCGAAGGTACATGACAACGATATGATTGTGATGTGACTTTCTGACAAGATCGTCTTTGTCAGAGTGTTACTTTATCTGAAGTAAGTAAGTGATATAGTCAGAAATTCACCACAAAATCTCCCAGGAGTTAGAAGGAATTCACTGCACATTTAACATTTTAGTAATTAAAGAAATTAGCAAATATGTCTGAAAGGTTTTCAGTCAATAAGTCTCTTATTTGGGGCACATTTCTGGCCTGCAATTTACTCTTGTCCTTTACATCATCACATTTTGATCAACATGGTGCTTTTAGTGCAGCCAACAGCCTATCAGCCACCTCTGTTTCAACTCATCCTCCGTATCACAGCAAGGTCGAGCTATTCCAGCTCTATTGTTTCTCCTCGAGGCGAGATTACGACTTGTTTATTTTGACATTTCCATGGAGAAACGCAAAAATGACAGATTAGAGGAACTCAAATAGTACTCGAAGGGGGGAACAGTGTTTCCAAATACGTCATGCTGCTCTAATGTCAGGGACACTGACTGGTCTCGAGGTATTTACTTTGAGAAGTCTTATTCCAAGTTTTTAAATAAATCTTACTTGATCATTTCCATAATCAAAAGAAAATGAATAAAAGAAAACCTTAAATTGGGGGAAAGTCAGCTGAAGGAAAACATGACCAAAAAGTGTTTTGAGTCAGGAAAAAAATTGGCAGACAAATACATAAATATGGTATGTTTTTGTTTGTTGAATTCATATCAATGTTTTGAATCCACAAATATGCTTATAGCGAGGAAGGTCATGTCAAAAGCTTTCCCAGAAGCCCACATTGATAAAAACCTGGAACGTTTAATCAGATGACAACACAACTATGCAGGAAAACATCCTTGATTCCTTATATTATATAACTGTTTACATTTACTTTAATACTAGTTAAAACCTGCAGTTACTATATGAGTATTCAAAACAATTTACTCTCAGACTTCTTTGAGAATTACAGCACTCTTGGGTGTGATACTGTACAGACTTTGACATATGACTCCCCCCAAATTGAAAAATAACAAACACTAAATAACCTTTTCATTTGCAGCCCGACTAAAAAAAAATTCCTGCCCTGTTAATGAAGCTTGTCAAGAAAGCAACAGGGAGCCTGGCAGAAACAAATTCAACCTGCACCCTGTGTCACACCCTCCGGATCAAAGCGGAGGACTTGACTGCTATTGTGCCGTAAATCCTGTTGATATCCACACAAACATGACCCCTGTGACTCCCACAGTAGAGAAGCAGGGCCATAAACCCTCTCTGCAGACGTTTCCATTCAGGATTTGGCCGCTGGTTGGGGCCGGGCCAGAGCACCATGAAGAGTGATTATTTTGCAGCTATTTCTCACGAGACCCCCGCGGAGAAGGTAGAATTGGTCGGATGCCAAAGGAGGCTGCAGAGAATAGTGCACAGTTGTTTTGTCACTCAGCAGGAAATATTAAATAAACAGTGCATTTGTGCAAAAGGGGGATGATGTATCACCTATTAGCATGTGAAAAATGAGCACAACCTAGTCAATAAGTTACTTCAACTGATTACATTACAATTAAGACCATGAACTCATTAGTAAAACATCTACTGAGGTTATAAATCAAGTGAGAAGTAGGGTAATTTCCTCATAGATTCCATACATCAAAAAATAAATAAATTTGCAACCAGTTCAATGAACATCATGGTGTATTTAAGATGACATGAAACTAGAGATTGAGACCATAAACTCACAATCAACTTAGAAGTAAGGTAATTTTCTCATAGACCTTTATACCATTTGACTTCTTTTTGCAACCAGTGGAGTCGCCCCCTACTCGCCATTAAAATAATATGGGTTTAAGGCACTTTTGCATTTGCTTCACTTTTCAACAACAATCAGAACTGTGAAACTTAAATTTGACTGACAGCTTGGATGCCTCACATGCATCATAAAAGTTTTAAACAAAAATCAATTCTAACTGATATAAACCATGTCAATGAAGTAAATGTAGCTGCTGGGCCTTTAAAGCCTTAAACCTGGATTCTTTCTAATGGCCAGCAGGGGGCAACTACCCTGGTTACAAAAAGAAGTCAGATGGTATAGAAGTCTATGAGAAAATTACCTTACTTCTAAGTTGATTTATTACCGCAGTAAATATTTTCCTGATGAGTTTATGGTGTCAATCTCTAGTTTCAAGTCTTCTTCAACAGCATGATGTTCATTTTGTAAATGATGGTCTAACTGAAAGTAAACTAGACAATAAAGGGTGTAACTTCCTTGTAACTGATTCGCTCTCTCATCCACATAAGGTCACTTCTGGCTCCAAAAACGAAGACGATGACTGCCAAAATGCCAAACTCAAGGTTTTAAAATGTCCAACAAGGTGACGTCATGGTGGCTATTTCCACTTCTTTTGTACAGCCTATACTCTCATACAGCTTGCAAGTTGTAAACATGCAAATCTTTTTCATCTTGCATATTCCATGTGCAATATTGCAATATTCAATAAGATTTAAATTTAAATTTTAAAAATGTTGATATCAAACATTAACAAAGGTTTTGCAGCATCGTCCAATATTGACATTCTGGTCTGACCACTGCATTATAACTACATTTCAGAGTGTTGATCTGCTGTATTCTCTGTTTTATAATGCAAAACAGACTCAAGGTGTTAGCTAAAACTAGGGTGTTGAATAAGTAACTGTTGGTATTTCTCATGCACGATACCTGAGCAGTGATCAACCTTTACTGCAGCTCTGCACAAAATGTTTGGTCCTCAGCCAAAGAACAGTGGTAGCATTCCCTTTTCAGGAGTTACTATAGTGTCAAAAACAGATAAATTCATCAGGGCTGGGGTGTTTGGGTCACAGACATTCCATGGAAGAGTGAGAAAAGTTAATCTGACTGTAAGAAGTCAAACAGGAAACATGCTTTCAAGGACAACAAATACATTAAATTGAAGCATTGCCTTTTGAAAGTAATTATCATGTGAGTGGAAAGAGGCTCTTCGTTCCAAAGGCTGTAAAAAAGTGTTGCACAAAACCACGTTTACGCCAGCAGCCATTAATGAGTTTCTGATTGTTTTTTTTTTTTGTTCTTCTTTCTGTTGAAGTTCAAAGACGTATTTGAGCCACTCCACCCAGTCATATTTACTAATGACTCTCCTCAGGAATGTAATACAGAGGAACCCAACAAGAGAAAAGAACATGCTGACAACTTAATGGCAAAACACAAAGACGTTTACATAGCTTACTGCACGCCTCTCTACAACACTCTGTTTTATAAACCACATTCTTATTGAGGTCAAATGACACTTACAGGGCTCTGTATTCAACCCATTATCACATTTTCTTTTGTGTATATTATAAAAGAAGCAGTATAAGTATAAGTAGTATGCAGCTTCATCTGTTGTTTAATAAACAACGAACTTCTTATGATAACGAACAGGCTTGTCTTCTTTTTCTTCCAAATAAACAAAAATGTAAGATACATCACTTCCTTTTCAGCAAAGGATATTTTCCCATGATAGACTAACCAAACAACACATCCTTTAACATAATGCAATAATAAAACAGATCAAAAATAGTACTGGGCAGTGCTGATGAGGAGATGATTGAGGAACGCTACATCTGGGTAAACAGGACTGAACAAATCTGGAAAGTTATCCCATCTAAATCATGTTCTTCTTGGTCTGGATGACTTTGAAATAAACAGAAGAAAATATGCTGTTGGAGTTAAGAGTAATTTACCAGGAATGCAAGCTTGTACAAAATGATGAGTGACGCTGTATTGCACTGCTGTTGTTGAGCGAGGTTCAACTTTGTGGCTGGGTGGTACTGTGTTCTTTTCTGAGCTGCCACCCCCACTGAGCCAATGTAGTGGTTTTATTGAGATGATTGAGGAGGAGATGCTGAACATCGCCTAACGCCCCATCTACTGACTGCAGGAGAGGATCCCCCTTCTAGGGCCTGGTGGGTCAAAAACTCCTTTTGGTTTGGAGGTGTTTTTGCAGCCAGAAGTGACCATATTTGGGTGACGGTGGAAATGAAAGGGTACCTACACAGTGCAAAGTTGCTACTAATGAATTTAGCTTTCCAAGTTCACAGGTGTTTAAATGTCAATCACAATGTAGCCAAGCCCTAAAATCTACCCCACAGTTTACAAAATGAACACAATGCTGTATTGAAGAAGACTTGAAACTAGCGATTCAGTCCACAAACATATGAGGAAAGTTTTAAATAAAGTTAGAAAAAAACAAGTGAGAAGTAGGATCATTTACTCCTACACTTCTATACAATTAGAATTCTTTTTGCCACCAGCAGTCGCCCCCTGCTGGCCATTAGAAAGAGTGCAGGTTTAAGGTAGTTGTAAGAAATCCAGATCATAATCCTAACGTGGTGACATGATGATAAAATCTGCAGTGAATGATGAGTGTAATCATAGTCCCAGTGAAGTTTTGTTTGTTTACCACAAAGGGGTTCTGGTCAGAACCCCATTCTAGCTCAACTTCTGGTTGAGACACTGCTAATGGGCGAAAACGCACAAACAAATTGAACGATTATTTTTAGTGTCCAGCGTGTACGGGGTCAGCCTGTACAAAATCCTCATGAATCCACCACTTTTCAGACTCAGCCAAAGCACCAATCATTAATCCTACAAAATCGTCACAATATCAATATTGAGTTATTTGGTCCAAAATATTGTGATATTTGATTTTCTTACTTGATTGATTTTCCGTATTGCACATACCTACCATGCGATGTCATAAATAAAACAACAACTGGAGTTGGAGGAGGACACTGTACTTGGACAAACTAACCAAATGCGCAACATCTTGCAGTTTTTTAGCTATATTTTGCAAAATCTACAAAATGCAAAAGGTTTGAAAGGTTCAATACATTTGAAGCTAAAGGAACCAATTTTGTGAAAAGAATCCCCTCAAACCCCACTTCTTCCCCCTTTGTTTCATCCCATTTTTGCTCTCCTCTCAGCAGCTGGGTACACAGACATGTTCTTATTATGGTGCAGGAAAAGAACTTTGACATTAAATAACCTTTGCTGCTTCAGCTCGTCATAATGCTGAGTGTGACACACTGAACTCATGACCTCAAGATGCCTGCAGAAATGTTGAGACGGGTAGAAAGACAGGGAAAACAACCAAGACAGGTGGTGTTGTTTGTGTTTCCCAAGAGAGGTCAGAGCATCATTGGTGGCTCTGTCAAGACTGACTGACCATAGAGACAGTGAGAGAGGTTTCATGTATTTAAAAACAAAGAAACTAAACAAGTCATTTAAAAGAATTACAGCTTTGTCAAATCATGTATTTGAATGAACTGCTGTCACGTTTTAGTGCGTTATGGTCGGGTGAGTACTTGTAGAAACCATATATCAACAGAAACATGCCATCAGGAGGCTCGCAGGAGATGAAAGTAAACTTGCCTGACATGTTTTCAGTGTCCCAGATAAGTTAAGGAGCTTAAAACTGGACGACTGACAACAACATCTAAGCTGTGAAGTTCTACAAAGTTCACTCACGTGCTCAAGATGGAAGACTAATGTCAAGAGGGTCAGCGTTTCTACTTTTTCTCCAGAGAAAAATGCTAAAAATTTCAATATTGGGTTATAATCACATTCAGAGTAACAGGATTCAAATAAAATATATTTTTTAAAAATAACACTACATGTTATCATTGCAAGTTAAAAATACAAACAATCATAATATTTCATTTATAATAAGAGTTTATTCAAATTTAATTAATCGATTAAATATATTTATTCATAAATATTAATTTAAAAATAGAAATACTTATCATCTCATGTTAATGGGATACCAGGAAGTAAAAAAATAGAATAGAAAATATGAATGTATAAAGTTTTTTAAAATTAACTTTATAGGAAGCGTTTATTAAAATTTTATTATCATTTAATAGATATTTAATTTATTTAACCAGTAATTGTTAAAAAAAATATATACTAAGTTTTAAAAATAAAAGAAATATGAGCATAACATCTCAAGTTAATGAGATCACAAGAAATTTAGGTGTTGGTGTTTTCATTTATTTTTATTAATTTCTAAATATTATTTTACGAAGACATTTTCCCCCCATCCATAATATGTGAAAAATGTTTATTAGCACACAAGATAACTCTTTAGACTGCCCATTTAGTCAGAGCAACAATCAAAAATCAACCATTATTTGATCTATAATGATGGAAAATTAAGAAAAGTAAAATACTATGTTTGAAAAGCTGTATCCAGAAAATGTTTAGCACTTTGGCTTGATAAAGGACGTAAACATGAGAGATTATAAAACTTGTGGAATAAACTGATCACTTCACTACTACAATCTGTGTCTTTCTTGTTTTTTTATAATTAAAATCTTTGTACTTTAAGAGGATTTTGTGGAAAAGCAGCTTTAAATACCAGAACACACCAGACCCACATAGCATTCGTGTTGGTAAGATTAACTTTTACGATTAATTTTCTACACAGGCCGTATCAATTAGGACTTCTTGTGGAGTTTAGCGAGTTCAAGCTCAAACTCAGTTTCTATTATCTTTGAGACAAGACAAGAGAGGAGTGTGTACATGTCAACATCTCAACGTATCTCTTGGGTCCTTTTCTTCTGGGTCATAACCCTGAAACAGCTCCCCGTGTTACCCTGAAGTCCCTCCCACGTCCTCCCTGTGTTCCGCTGTTGCTCGGCAACCTCCTCAACAGAGCGGCTGATTGGAGTCTGGTTTATATCCACTGTGACTCAAGAGGAAGAACTGAATGAGATATTCTGGGGAACATTTATAACATTTCCCTTGAAAATATTTTGACTATTATAAGGAAAAATGTTGTCATGATTTTGCCAAAATAAGCAGCTGTTTAAAGCGACGTGACCCATCACTGTTGATGAAGTATGTAAATGGTCAAGCACTCAATCAGTTTAATATTTCCTGCTGCATTTTTTACTCAAACGCTGTCCCCACAAGACCCACAAAGCCAGACATTAAAATGTTTTATCGAAATAAACTGACACAGGATGAAAAGAGAGAAGCATTAATGTGACTCAAAGCTTCAGAAAAGATGAATACAGAAAATAGAGTCATTTTTAAAGTAACTTGTAGTTCTTAGTTATCTATTATTGCATTGCTGATAAGTTTGTAGTCGTTTATATGTTCGATTTGTGCATGATATATATATATATATATATATATATATATATATATATATATATATATATATATATATATATAATTGTATTGTATTGTATTGTAATCGTCCAATTTATGTGTAATTTTTCATGTTTTCCCAAATGATTTTAATAAACATCATAGCAGATTGCATTTGGACTGAAAGAGATCAAAATAAACAAAAAAATACCTACTCAAATATTGTCTTAGATGATATGCAGAGCTGAACATACAGCAGTGAGGCAGAGTAAACGATTGTGAAGTGTGTTAAACATCTGGATGGCTGAAGAGTTTTTCACATGTGGTAAAAAAAAAACCCAATCAACTTCCACATAACAATAAGAAAAGCGTACATTAAGGGGAATCTGAATGGTCACGAAAAAGTGCTTTCACACCTTTCACCTGTTTTGTTCAGTAAAAATTAGCCATGCTATTCAGCCCAGGCATCAGCAAAAAATGTTGGTATTGTAAAGTATGTTTCTGCAAACCACAGATATGTTTTTTCTGTCCAGTGACGAAGCAATATAATGTTAAAACTTGCAGAGGTCAGAGGTCAGAGGTCGGGAGGGTTGGGAGCGATGGAAATGGATTGGACCAGTCAACCCGGGACTATAAACTGGGACATCAGTGTTCACGTCCCGTTGTTGGAAGATTTTGTCCGGAAAGTGTTTTTGTAACCTGTTATTAAAAAGTTATGTCTGGAATAAGTGTGTTTAAACTAGGGCTGGGCGATATGTACCAAAGGTCATATCCCGATATATTTAGGTTGAATATTGTGATATGATACAGTGTTTCCCTTAGGTTTACAGTCTAGGGGGAGGGGTATTTTCTGACGCGCATGCTTGGCTTGGATTTTTCTCTGTGGAAAAGAAACCGAACGAAGGGAGAAATGCTCCAAGTATACAAACTCATCAACTGATTGGACCATACCAAACAAATGAAAGGTGTGAAAACGCCCTAAGAATGGATCATTTAGTTCTGGCACCAAAAGAACCTGAAGCAGCATCTGAGCAAGTGAACCATGAAGGGTCTGTCGAGACCTGCAGCAGCTGGAAGTCACTGAGTTCACTGATTCACCAACATAAGGAAAAACTTCCTTTTCTTTACAGTCGATCATTTCCACACAGAGCAGAGGCATGACCCCGCTACTAGCTTCCATAAGAAAACTGGTAAATTTAATTAGCGTACAAGCGGTAAAAATAAGCCAGTGCTCTGACTGTTACGTCACATTAATCCCTTTACTTTAAGCCTGGATGTGAGCCAGCTGAACAGTTTTTGTTCGAGTTTCAATGTCACAGATGTGAGAAAGAATAGCCGCTTCCAGTGTCTGTCAGTCACTTTAAAAAGTGACTTTACAGAGCCCCGCTTCTCCTTTTTGTAGCTGAATGAGTCTAAAAAAACAACAACACTGGAAAAAGCTTGCCTATATCGAGCACAGTTTTAATGCTAAAGCCGCAGGATAGAATACCAAACATGACACTACAAATAGGGAAGCTTTAAGTAAACACTTCAATGAATGACTGCGTGACAGACATGCTAACAGCTGTTTTGTCAGACGGATTTAGTAAACAAAGGATTTCTCCGTCTGAGACCAAACACACCGAGAGGTTCTCAGCGTCAGAAACCCGCCTCACATAAGCCTTTAGACATTAGACATTAGACTCCCGAACATGTACACATTACCTCTAATGTCCCTCTGAACCTCCGATCCCACTGATAACATGAAGTAACACGACAGTCAGGATGTTGCCTCCAGCTAGAAAACACCTTGATGCTGAATAGAGGGGGACAGTTTGCACGTATGTTGACGAAGTCGAAATACACAGTGGTGTTCACGAGTATTCAGATCTTTTATTTGAGTAAAAAGAAGCAATACTAAAGTGTAAAAATACTCTGTTACTTGTAAAAGTCTCTCATTTAAGAGGGATTGGCATCAAAATATTTGAGATTCAAGAACTTTATTGTCATTGTAGCGGGACAATGAAATTGCAGGTGTGCCATCCCTCAACAGGTGCTTTAACTCACACAAATAACATATATAAGATTTAGACATAAAGCAAAAAAGAGCAATAGAAGATGAGTAATAAGAGTGTTTGAGTGCAAAATAAACAAAAGTAAATACCCGTTGTCCAATATTCAGCAGCAGACACAGCAGACACAAGTTCAAGTTCTTCTTAAGCTGAATTGTTCACTGCAGAATTATATTTATGTAGGGTCAATCAATTGAAAAGAAGAAGAAATTAATGCACAATTTGCTGTGATTAATCTTTTTTTTTTTTTTTTTACAGTATCTGGACTGAAGCTTGTAATATTAGTCTGTAAAGGGGAGACTGGTGGGGACCCATAGAACCCATTTTCATTCAGATATCTTGAGATGAGAGGGACCTCATTAAAAATGTCCATGTCAGTTTGTCAAAATGTTGCCTAACTTTGGGGCGTTATTTCCCCCTATCAGGAATACATCGCCACATCTTACAATCTTGTGTACCATACAATGCCATATCTTCAGTGAATCTTTACAATTTGGCCTGGGACTACATATATATATATAACTAAAGGTAGCAATTAGGGTTGGACAATAAGACAAAATCTTAATTGAATTCCCTAAAAAATGCAATATATCATTGCATACACCACAAAAAAGATGTTGTAGTAGCAGCCATCGATTTTCTCAACATCTTATCCAAATTTGTTCATTGTTAGAATGACTCAGAATATCCTCACAAGCAGCATTAGTCATTTGTTTAAATGCCTTAATTGATGTTTACTAAAATGGCCTTTAGTTGTGTGAATCATAACATCCCCAACCTTTGACATGTTTTACATCCCATTTCCCACCAACAGCCAAGTTCAACTAAACTATGGTCTTTCTCTCATCTTAAACTTCTGGCACCCAACCCAACCAACCAGACATATGAACAAATTAACAGTTTTGGGAGGCAAAAAGCAAAAAGATGCTGTCCTGGAACATCAGTTGAGTAAATGTTCAGAATGATTCTTTCTGAAAGGTGACAAATGATATATTTTGTCATTTGCTTTGGAGCGTTTGTTGGAGTGACTGCTGGGACACTAATGACTTACAACAAGTGGCTCCTGAGTGAGCAGGTGCTCCGAGGATCCATTGAACTGTCAGTTGTTCACTCATGCACTAAATAGTTGCTGAAAGATGTTTTCTCACTCAGAGACTCTTAACCTGGTGGCTGCAGCCCTAAGGGGCGGTCAAATACAGGTCAAAGGAGAGGTTGTGGTTCAGACAAGTCCATTTTCAGGCCTTGATGTCTATATTGTATTTAATATTTCTGAGGGTTCTAGATACATTTATTACTGGTGTATGTTATGTTATATCCACTAATGTAACCTCCTAAATATGTGTTGTTGTTTATTACTGCAATGAGATATTTATAATATATTTATAAGGACCTAATTAATTTAATATTTGCAGCTCTAGGACTAAAATGTTGCAAATAAATATATATATATATATATATATATATATATATATATATATATATTTTGCAAGTTAGACAGTGTGCAGCACTTTGTTTGCAACTTTTTAAAAAGAAATGACAGAAATCAAGGGAAATGAGTGTGCTGCAAAATTAATTTGTGTGAAATTATTTCTCTGTAGCAAAGGAAACAGGTTGAGATGTTGTGATGAAGTCTTTGATTCAGAATCATATTAGTAAAGTTAATTAAAATTACAAGTGCATCTCAATAAATTAGAATATCACAGACAAGTTTATGTCAGTAATTCAATTCAAAAAGTGGAAATAACACATTATATAGATCCATTACACACAGAATGGCACATTTAATGTCTTAATTTATTTAATTTCTTCTAATTATAATGATTATGGCTTACATTTAATGAAGACCTAAAATTCAGTGTCTCAAAAAAACTGAATATTACAACAGACCAATCTTAAAAAGTATGTCTAATATGGAAATGTTGAGATGCACCTGTATTACATATTTAAAAGCAAAAGCATCCTTCTAAAATGTTGATAATAATATGAAATGACACCAAAATGGCCAGAAATATTGCAAAAAAAAAGAACAAGAACGACTGGGCGACATGGCTAGTTTTCATCTTTAAAAAAACTGCAAAATCTATGAGCTTGTCTGTATATTAATTACTTAAAAATGAAAAAAAAAATCAATGAAAATGAAATGCCATTAAATATGATTCAGTATAATTAAAAACATTCGAATAAAAATGACAGCTAGTAATAGATTATGATGGAATTTTTAGAATGAAAAGGTCTTATGTAACCTCAGGATGTGATCTCAGTCATCCCGTTAGAAGCAGCCGCCTCAGCCTGGCTTCACTACACTCTGACAGAGCAGAAGTGACAGATTTGACTGTAAGACAACGGAGGTGTGGCACATATCCTTCAGTAAAACCATTACACCTGATGTAAGCAATCCGAGGATGTTGGGATGATGAGATAGTACGCTGGCAGGGCGTGGAGTGCCCGTACCTGCACGAGGTGTGCAAACAAGCCCTCACTTTGCATGTCACTGCCAGGCCCTGATCCACGCCTGTTCTCCCTAACTGCTGGCACATGAGACACCCATCTAATTGTGTGTTGCTTGATTTCGGCTGTGCAGGTCTGGACCGATCCCTCCCTTTTTTTCTCTATGCCCTGGTGGCTCAGTTTCAACACACTTCAACAACTGTCTGGGAAAGAGCTTCAAAGATATAGCAACATTTATATCCAGATTGTGCAGAAAAGTTAAAAGTCGTCCCTAAACAAAACCATGTAACTGCGCCGCTCCTGACAGCAGATCAGCTCTGTGAAAACGTCCCCGTTTGCTTTCACTGATGATGCAGGACAAGGAGGGCCATTGTCGAGCCTCTTGTTGTGTTGAGTGAGCTGAGAGGCAATCAGAGTGATTTCTGTCCAGCTCTTGGACAGATTAACAGACAGGGCATATGGAACAAGGCTCCCGGGATATTTATGTACGCTAAAGAGGTATGTGGGGAATTTAGACGTGGCAGATGACCTCTCTATATTTCCAAATAAGGCTGGCTGACAGTTGTTTATTGCTGCTTTTTGCCCAGGTCACCACAGTTTGTGTTTGTTTACCGGAGGAATGTGTGTGGGGCCGTAAAGGCACGACCACTGTTTGAAATTCCCCAAAAATTATGTCTATGGTAACAAAGACACAACTGCTGCACATGATGCATTTGTGTCTGTGTGTGTGTGTGTGTGTGTGTGTGTGTGTGTGTGTGTGTGTGTGTGTGTGTGATGCATCATATGCTCAAGTATAGAGCCTGAGGATAAGTGATTTTCCACTAGTGATAATACATATGCTGTAATCTGTTGATGGTGCCTCAGCAAACAAGTGTACTGAACGTCAAAACAATTTCAAGTCAATTCAGATATATCTCTTCATCTATCAGGAACAGGAATATCAAGTGATATATTTGTGATATACAGTTGATGCAGTGTTTGTGTGGCTTTACGATTATAGGTTATGTTGCTATACACTGTATAAATGTATCTTAATAAATTTTCAGTTAGACCCTTCCTGCATACAATCATACTAATATGATGGCTCTAGTAGTGTGTGTAACATATGTCTGCATTAAAAAATTCTTGTTTACATCCATGATTGGTTTCTGTTGGATCGATTTTAAACTTCCAAAAAGGACATGTCACATGAATTTACTTTACTTCTTTACCCTCTCTTTACACTCTTTCCCTGTTTTGTGCACTGTCCAGATATTAAAACACACAAACACACAATCACTCAGCAGAGTGGTCTGCAGGGGCGTTGTTTCAGCAAAAGCCAAGGTATTGTCGTGTTTCCATCAATGAATTTCTATGTGCATTTTGAAGATTTGTATGAGAGAAGCTTGATGGAAACACCAAAATTCAATACAACTTTTGAAAATGTGCATAAAAGTTTTAACGCTCGCTTGAGGTAGTTTTTGTCTTTTTCTGGAAAAATGGGAGATGGAAATGCTTTTTCTGAATAAGTTCTTACATATGACTTTACATTTACATTACTTATATGAGTGATCAAAGAGAAGAAGAAGAAGAAGAAGAAGAAGCTGTTTCCGCTGTCATCAGTAAATTACACTGCCATCTTCTGACGAAAGTACGTTCATGCAGCTTTGTTTATTTGCTCTAAACATTTCACAATTTTGCTTCGACTTCAATGGAAACACGGCTAATGTGACATTTGACAATATGTCGCTAACACCATGTTATATTTGTGTTTTGTGTGAAAGTACTTGATTGACAGAAACAACAGTATATTAACATGCAAATTCATTTCACAAAAAAACATTCCAGCGTTTAAAGACCTTTAGGCATCTGTGGAAAAAGATGTCAGGCATCTTAACTACTCCATCAACAGTGTGTGGAAAAAGTAATGGGAAAAAAGCACCAATTAATATCAACAAATTCAAACTTCTTGTGTGATCTGTCTGCTCTTGTTCAACAGCATCTCCTCCATGGGGATAGATTTATTATGGGAAATGATTTAGTAATGAGTGAAATCAATAAGGCCTGTGGATTCACAACATTGCTGCACTTGATTATAATAGCATATGTCCCTCATATTTAATATGTTCAGTTTATATTGAAGCGAAATGACAGCAGACCGATTAAAAAGTTCTCCTTCCCACGCTGCTGCCAGTGTCACCCACTGTTCTGATCATCTTTTTTTAAACAGCTGGCTAACAGCTGCAACACTGCTTATGGTCAAGACAGGTCTCTGTATTAATTTGCCAAAATTTGGGGAAAACATTTTAACTGGAAGCTTCATTAGAATTAAATAGAATCTGCAGTTACGCTCTCAGCAGCAATTATATCAGATGATTCAGAACACCCAAACGTCTTTTTTCTCCGACCCGCTGAGCTCAGGAATGCAAATTACATTGTCCATGGAAGCCCATGAAAAGAAGCTGGCACACCGTGACCTCGTAATAGGCTGAAGATGGAACTGGATCCAGTGTACATTCCTAGACACTATTAGATATTTAGAAATCACTGCGTGGCTGAGCCTGTGGCAAGCAATGTCTTTTCCCAGCTAATGGTCCTGGCTCGGGCCCAGCAATGTCATGGGTGAACACTCCAGTGAGTAGATGGAGCCCAGTGAAAGAGACGCTCAGGTGGTCATCTGTGGGTCCGCATCGCCGTAAAATGGATTTTGAGCGCAAGAATGCATCAGATCTAATTGCATCTGTCCCGCATGGACTGAAAGTGCAAACACTCATTCATGGTTTTGTTTTGTTTTGCTGACAAGTGAATGTATATGGGCATAATTTGGCCATTCAGACTCTGTGTTTGTGCGCTTTGTGCTGGTTAATTGCCGTAAAGAAGCAGAGGGTTGGAGCTGTATGTGTGTCTGTCTGTCTGTCTGTCTGTCTGTCTGTCTGCACACAGCAGTAATCTCCCATGGGAGTGTGTGACCTCAGGCAGAGTCTCCACCAGCTGAACAACAAACACACATTTCAGCACCTGTACAGCTCCATGAGGGGCTGCAAATTACCAGTTTTCATTAATGATTTATGTGGCTATTATTTTTCAGATTCACTCAATAACTATGTCTCATAACATATCAGAGGAGGGAAGGTTTCTATTGTTCTTTCTATCTACAGAATGCCTTATGTGTGTTTTTATCATTGTTTGTTTTCTTTAACTGATCCAAAAGCCAAAGATGCAGTTATATAAAACAAAGACAAAGCACCATACTCATCAGGACATCCAGTCATAAATGTTGTGCAGAACCTCACGTATGATAGTAAGTGTAATTTTCTTAAAAAAGGAAGAAAAAAAATCCCCAAAAATGTCTGCATTTATCATAGTCAGGAACTTTAAAAACAGAAATTATCATCAGATTTTCACGGTCCACAAATTAATTATGTGTGATGAATGCTTCCATCAGTAAAAATAGCCAAAACTACACTTAAAATAGTGATGTTTCATCAAAATCACTTTATTTCACATCTTATTTTTAAAAAATTGCCAAAAAGAAACTATTTGCAATCACTAAAACCTGTAAAAAACATTCAATTCTGTGCTCTGCAGCTCAACTGAGAAGCCATGAATGACTCGACTGAGTCTGACTGAGTCTACTGACAAACTAATTACTTGATGTCTGACATGATGGATGTGTGCTCTCGTGATCCCGCAATTCTCAAGTTATCTTGTGATATCGTGAGAATGGGTAAGGTAAATCTCTCCTGGTTGCTACAAAGCAGCAACAAGAACACTGACAGCTTACTGTAATTTTAAGAAACCAGTGATGAATCTATCATCTATCCATTCCTGGCATCTTTGACAAAACATTAACAAGCTCACCACAACACAGTCAATCATTGATTTTTCCAAGAAGGTATGACACAACTTCAAGTGTAAAATCAAACCCAGCAGATGACTGGAAATCTGACTTTGACAGATGACAGGATCATCTTTCTGTCAACTCTAACAATAAAAAACTCTCACATTTCGACACCTTTGAAATCTCACACTTGAATCATCAGCTCAGCGGTGCCAGTTCCCCGGGAGCAGGCCCGGGTCAGGACCTGTCACGAGGCTCGATGATCTCTTGTAGCGGGATTCAGAGGAAGAACCGCAGCTGATGACTGTGTTCAGTGATTGGACTGCGAAATGACATGTAGGTGCAGGTATTTCTCCTCTTCGTTATTCTTTCATCTCCTCATTACTCTAGTTTCACCTCTGTTTTCTCTGTTTAGCACATTATTATTCCACGTTTACTCTCCTCCTCTCCTTACTTCCTTTCCTTGTGTCTCCTCTGCTACTCTCCTCCTCTCCTTACTTCCTTTCCTTGCATCTCCTCTGCTACTCTCCTCCTCTCCTTACTTCCTTTCCTTGTTTTTCCTCTTCTACTCTCCTCCTCTCCTTACTTTCTTTCCTTGCTGCTACTCTCCTCCTGTCCTTACTTCCTTTCCTTGTGTCTCCTCTGCTACTCTCCTCCTCTCCTTACTTCCTTTCCTTGTTTTTCTTCTTCTACTCTCCTCCTCCCCTTACTTCCTTTCCTTGTTTCTCCTCTGCTACTCTCCTCCTCTCCTTACTTCCTTTCCTTGTGTCTCCTCTGCTACTCTCCTCCTCTCCTTACTTCCTTTCCTTGCATCTCCTCTGCTACTCTCCTCCTCTCCTTACTTCCTTTCCTTGTTTTTCCTCTTCTACTCTCCTCCTCTCCTTACTTTCTTTCCTTGCTGCTACTCTCCTCCTGTCCTTACTTCCTTTCCTTGTGTCTCCTCTGCTACTCTCCTCCTCTCCTTACTTCCTTTCCTTGTTTTTCTTCTTCTACTCTCCTCCTCCCCTTACTTCCTTTCCTTGTTTCTCCTCTGCTACTCTCCTCCTCTCCTTACTTCCTTTCCTTGTGTCTCCTCTGCTACTCTCCTCCTCTCCTTACTTCCTTTCCTTGCATCTCCTCTGCTACTCTCCTCCTCTCCTTACTTCCTTTCCTTGTTTTTCCTCTTCTACTCTCCTCCTCTCCTTACTTTCTTTCCTTGCTGCTACTCTCCTCCTGTCCTTACTTCCTTTCCTTGTGTCTCCTCTGCTACTCTCCTCCTCTCCTTACTTCCTTTCCTTGTTTTTCTTCTTCTACTCTCCTCCTCCCCTTACTTCCTTTCCTTGTTTCTCCTCTGCTACTCTCCTCCTCTCCTTACTTCCTTTCCTTGTGTCTCCTCTGCTACTCTCCTCCTCTCCTTACTTCCTTTCCTTGTGTCTCCTCTGCTACTCTCCTCCTCTCCTTACTTCCTTTCCTTGTGTCTCCTCTGCTACTCTCCTCCTCTCCTTATTTCCTTTCCTTGTGTCTCCTCTGCTTCTCCCCTCTTCTCCTTACTTCCTTTCCTTGTGTCTCCTCTGCTACTCTCCTCCTCTCCTTACTTCCTTTCCTTGTGTCTCCTCTGCTACTCTCCTCCTCTCCTTACTTCCTTTCCTTGTTTCTCCTCTGCTACTCTCCTCCTCTCCTTACTTCCTTTCCTTGTGTCTCCTCTGCTACTCTCCTCCTCTCCTTACTTCCTTTCCTTGTGTCTCCTCTGCTACTCTCCTCCTCTCCTTACTTCCTTTCCTTGTGTCTCCTCTGCTACTCTCCTCCTCTCCTTATTTCCTTTCCTTGTGTCTCCTCTGCTTCTCCCCTCCTCTCCTTACTTCCTTTCCTTGTGTCTCCTCTGCTACTCTCCTCCTCTCCTTACTTCCTTTCCTTGTGTCTCCTCTGCTACTCTCCTCCTCTCCTTACTTCCTTTCCTTGTGTCTCCTCTGCTACTCCTCTCCTCTCCTTACTTCCTTTCCTTGTTTCTCCTCTGCTACTCTCCTCCTCGACTTCCATCATGAGCTCGTGAAAAAAACAATGTGTTTAATCCTTTTTTCTTTTTTTTTTACCATTTCCCAGAGTTGCTAGAGTTACTAGGCTGACCTTGGATTTAACTTAGCCCGGAAATCCTTTTTGTTGATCCCTAAAATTGGAATATGACTGGAATATTCTTGTCATTAGCCATGTTAACAGCTTCGTAGTGGGGTTTTTTTTTCCAGAAAAAAAGGCAAAAACATGCACATAAACATAGACACTTTCAGCATATCCTTTCCTATTTTTTCATGTCCTTTCCTCTGTCCTTGATTCTCCTCTTCTGTCCACTTTGTTTTACCTCTTCTTTCCTTGCTTTTTCTCTCTTGCCATTGTGTTTCCTGTCCCATCCTGTCCTCCCCTTGTGACTACAAGTAATTAATCCTCATTTCTGATTTTTCCTGTCCTCTCCCTTCTTACCACTATTTGTTTCTCCTTTTCTGACCCTCCATGTTTCACCTCTTCTTTTATCATATCATTGCCTTGTTTTCCTCTCCTTTGCTTATTTTTCCATTCATTTCCTTGTTTGTCCTGGCCTTTCCTGTCCTCATTATGCATTTTATTTCCTCTTTCTTGTTCGTCATTTCCTCTGCTGTTTCTCCATTTCAATTGTTTCTCCTCTCATTTGTCTTCTCCTCTCCTTCCTTTGTTTTTTCCTCCTCTGTTTCTAATTTCTTTCCTTGTTCTCCTCTTCTTCATCCACCCTTTCCTCTCTTTTCCATATTTTCTCTCATTTCCTTTTCTTCTCCTCTCCTCCTTGTAGCAAAACAGGAAAGGATGGAAAAAAGGAGAAGTTGCATGGTGTGCATGCTCACATCTCCACACCAGCAGTGAATGTGTGTGGCAGCATGTGTGTATTCAGACAAATTTCCCCTTGATCCTTTTATTTATGTTTTCTCCTGCCAAAAGCAGTAGCACTTTTTTTCTACACGTGCTTCCTTCTTCACAGCTTCAAAATAACAACCACACACTAGCATGAGACTTAAATGACCTCCCAAATTGTGCATCACTCAAACACGACTCGGCCCATTTGCTCTCTGAGGGCAACGCCTTCCCCAACTGACAAATCTTTATCGTTTCATATTTTTTACTATAGACTGTTTAACGTCCCTGCACCTGAGGCATTGACAGTGTTTCTTCCACAGGCTGAGACAAGCCACCTAAAGTCTCCATCAATGGTCCTGATCTGAGACAGAGACTCGCAGGCACCAGAGGAGTCAGCTCAGCTCTGACCTCAGGACCCTTCAGGGCAGAGCTTCCACTCCCAGACGTCTAAACATGGACCTCCAAACACCAGCACACACTTCTGTTAAACTCGTAGCTCTGAAACCTGTTGCATCAAAAATAAAGGCATGTGTCTTATGCGTCAAATAGATGGATTACACTGCAACATAGAGCCAAAAGGAGCTTTCATTTCTCTCTTAGTGAACTGCAGAAGGTAAAATTACTCATCTGTCAAAGGTGGATCTGTCCACAGTCACCAGCTAGTCAAAACACTGTCTGCTTTCAAAGAGCAGAGGCGGTAACATCTGCTGCCAATTCTTGCTCTTTATTTATCATTAATAACTCTTTTTCTTTTTCTAAAGTAAAAAGTGTATATGACATGGCTAAATTTCATAACATATTGACAATATGTACTACATGGCACGGTTCTGTAACCTTTTAACAACATGAAGGGTCATATTTCACAAATCTGTTGAAGAAAATACACTGGTTTGTTTGTCCAATTGATCCACTCTGACCTTCTCACTAAGTGGACTTTGTTGCTCTTTATACTACGTCACCTGACTTCCTCTTCTGCTCACAGCACGCTAAACAAAATTGATTAAATGAAATTCAGAGCCATTTGCAACATAACTGAAAAGTGGAAAAGATACTAAAGTGAGAGAAATTAATGCAACTGCAACAGAACTACACCTTGGTCACTACTGGCTACATATTGTGTGACATTTGATGGACTGGTGTTTTTCCAATGCTTCAGCAGAAGCACTTAAGAGATATAAATTGAAAGTAAAGCTGTGATACAGTGAATAAATTCATGACACCGTCTGGTAAATAAGAAGGAAATTTTCCCTAACAAGTATAAACAGTGATTTTCTTAGTATAAACAGCTTAGTGGGTGTTTGGTTTAGATGATACTGCCACATGAATGTGAAAAAACAGCACACACTAAGTCTAAATTGCCAAAGGAAAAGTTGTTTTTACACTTTTTAAACACTAACTAATGCTGCTTTGTGTTTAATTGATGCTAGTATGAAAATTCATTTTAATGTGCAACTTTTCTGTACAGGAATCTGTGCTGTAAGCTGTAAAACTTAACTTAAAAAAAAAGTCTTACCACTGAATAAAACAGAGGAAAGGGTGAAAATATGTTTTAAACATTATTTTTTTGTCCAGAAACTTAACAAAAGCAGTGAAAATGTGAGTGTCAGTTCAGGTGTGCTGCAGCACTAACAGCCTCAGGCACCTCTCCAGTGAACTCACGTCGGCTCCTAGCGGTCAAAGCTGGAACTGCAACAAACTGAGGATTAAAAAAAACTGAAACTCACCACTGTTAAAACTGATATGTGATCTATCTGACATGGAGATACACTGTTTTTAAAACAATCTCTAAAATAAAGACAAGTAACTCTTTACTACATTTAAGTTTATGCATCTTTGAGGAACATTTTAGGCATTTATTTCATGCATCAGTTGAAATAATGCAAAACAAAAAATACCCCAAATAAGTTGCAGATGTGCATCACGGACCACATGCATATTGTGCATGAGAATATTATAAGAATGCTGCAGCTAGTGACACCATAAAGGCTCTAAAATAATATTATTTAGTGAAATATTGAGCAGAACTTGCTGTATTTTTGTCTTTTTTTCTCACTTTGCAAACTAGAGAGACACTTGAGCAATATCACAGGAATATTACAGTACGGTTTATAGTATCTGAGATGGAAATGCTGCAGAAAACTGATGGATGGACGCTGTGAGAGGAAACACTGGTCCATTAAAAGTCTGAGTGCGACACACTGAAGTTGGTCCCTCGTCGTTAGTGGAAAGCGCTATTTTCCTCCCCTCTCTCTCTCTCTCTCTCTCTCTCTCTCTCTCTCTAAGAGGATAAGCTCGTCCCTTTTTCTCCCCTCACCGTGATTGGACGAGGCCACTTCTTAGGAATGGCATCAAACTATTTAAATAGCACTTTGTCCCCCTCGGCTTAAAAAGGGAGTTTTAGCGGCCGAAAGCAGCGAGGAAAAGTTTCCAATCAAGACAGAAAAAAAACAAGATTTTTTATTATACAGCTTATTTTCGCGGTGGAACTTTTTTATTTGAAATAATTCGCCATAAACTCTTCACTCTTGAGGATTATTGCTGGATTTCTAAATATTTTTACAGGATTTTATCACTTTTGCTCTGCTGTTTTTGTCAAGCAGGTGAGTTGCAAATATTCTAAGGAATGCGTCTATTTCTGCAGCTGCACTGGCGTTAATTCATGATTTGACTGTAATATTGTTATGTTTTCAACCTGTTGCACGCTTACTTTGTCTGACATTGACATTATTAATGTGATAAATGGTTAGATTACTGATGTTTTGTCGTTATTTGTCGCAGGCAGCAGGTTCACCATGAAGTTGACAGGGATATTTTTGCTATTGATGTTGTGGACCTGCGAGGGTGCGCGAGTCGCAGGTGAGTTTGGCCTCAGAATATTCATTCTCTTTGCACATATGAAACTTTTTTATGAACTTTTTAAAGTTCGCAGTGTATTGAGAGTGAAAACACCCATTGCACTGCCACACAAAAGACTCACTGCTTATTATTATTCACCCGCAGAGAGTCGAGATGACAATAGCGTGTATGACTTGTTTGAGCTCGTCCAAGTCCCGAAGAAGAACCACGGGGTCACCCTGGTGAAAGGAGACGACCCGTACAGCCCCGCCTACAAGATCCTCAACCCGGACCTGATCCCCCCGGTCCCCGAGAGCGCCTTAAGGGACCTGATCGACTCCATCCACGCCGAGAGGGGATTCCTCCTCCTGCTCAACTTCAAGCAGTTCAAGCGCACCAGGGGCAGCCTGCTGACCGTGGAGAAGCTGGACGGCTCCGGACCCGTGCTTGAGATCGTCTCCAACGGCAAGGCGAACACCTTGGACATAGTTTTCTCCACCGAGAACAAGCAGCAGGTGGTTTCCATTGAAGAGGTGGATCTGGCGACGGGCCACTGGAAGAATATCACGCTGTTCGTGCAGGAAGACCGCGCGCTGCTGTACGCGGGATGCGAGGAGGTGAACACCGCCGAGCTGGATGCGCCCATCCAGAGCATCCTGACCCCGGAGACCCCGGCCAGCGCGCAGCTCCGGATCGGGAAGGGAGCCGTGAAAGACAGATTCATGGTGAGAGCACGGGACAGTATGTTATTATTATATCGCCGAGGCAGTTAAGTTGTGCCTCTTTTGAATGTTATGAGTAAAACGCAAATGCGTAATTGGGTCCAAAAGCGTAAAAACGTACATATACAGCAGAACCGAGTGATTATTTTAAGACTGATGCAGTGAAAAGCAGTTTTATTTCTTGATGTTTAAAGCCTAAACTGAACGTTGAATTTTGCAGGGGGTCCTCCAAAACGTCCGGTTTGTCTTTGGGACATCCCTGGATGCTATCCTGCGCAACAAGGGCTGCCAAAGCTGTAAGTAACCACATGTTGTTGTATGCTTACTCATAACCGAGCTGCTTCATGTACTGTCAAGTCCTTATCAAAGAAATGATTCAGCTAAATACTTAATTTGCATTCTGATTTCTACATGAAAACGCTGTTCACCACTTGTCACACAGGAATGCCACTTTACAAATACCTCAGGGTGCTGTGGTCTCATGCAGTATTAACTTATTACTTTTCATTATGATTTAGTGCAGTGTGGGATGTGTAACACTTTGAGAACAATGCCCTCCCTCATTAATAAGTCAACCATAACGATGAGTGTGCAAATATGTGGTTTGATTTCCTTTCAGCCATGACGACTGACACGATGATGCTGGAGAACCTCAACGGCTCCTCGGCCATCAGAACAGAGTACACTGGACACAAGACTAAAGGTAAACACTGACATGATCTTCTCCTGTTGTACTGGCTCATGTCTGCTTGTTCGGACTGAGCAGACTAGACTTATAATGATTGTTTAACCTGCACTGTGTTTCTGCCCTGGTGAAGACCTTCAGATGGTCTGTGGCTTCTCCTGCGAGGACCTGGTCAGCATGTTTAAGGAGCTGAAGGGCCTCGGTGTGGTGGTCAAGGAGCTGTCCAACGAACTCCGCCAGCTGGTAAGGAGGAAACCCAGCAGACCGTCTGCTGGCAGTCTGCCTGTCTGCTGCCTTTGTTTGTGTTTGTTAGAGCTCTCTGTGTTACCATCACCACCTGTGTTGTCCAGCAAATAACTTAAGACACATCATTTATATTTACCTACAGAGATGTGTCACATTGTAAAACTGTAAAAGCATATTTATTTGCTAAATAAATGGGGCTAAAAATACTTTCAGTTGGATCCTGCAGAGGCTTTTAAGGCTTAATGCAGTACTCTTTTAAATCCAGTGATGACCTGCACAACTATTGAACTCAGCTGCAAAATAAAACTTTAAATATCATCTTAAATTATTCATATGCACTCCGTTTAATGGCATTAGTTCAAATCTGTTTCCAAACTTACATAAAGTTCCATTCAAACATGTGTTTCCTGTGCATCATATATTGCTTGCTTGCATGTTTATGGTGTATTAATTATGAACTCTTTGACCTGTTGCATATCCCCCTTGCATTATTTTTATGAGCACATAAACAATTCTATACACATGTTTTTTTTTACAGTTGTATTAACTAGATGTGATGCATAAGGTTAAACATATGTTAATTATACAGTGCATTTTAAGAGGAAAAGTAGCTTTTGCCATGGTAACAATAAAATAAATAAAATAATCCATAAACAATGTGTTTTTTTACGGTTTCTTCCCTCCCAGACAGATGAGAACAAGCTGATTAAGACCCACATTGGCATCCACAGCGGCGTCTGCCTCCACAACGGCATCGTGCACAAAAACAGAGATGAGTGGACCGTCGACGACTGCACCGAGTGCACTTGTCAGGTGAGATCTCAACATTGTCTCTTAAGTACTTAAACACACGCGTGGGGGGATGCACTCAATGCTCTGACTTGCTTGTACATGCACACACACACTAATGCAAAGACAACTCACACACACACACACACACACACTTACCACCACTCAACTCATCTGGTCAGTAATTAGTGGTGTGAAGGCCTGGCAGAAGGCCAGCAGCCTTTACTGTTGTAATGAGAGGTCTGTTGACAGAAGTTCAACTCTAGTGTGGCCTTGAGGGACTTGACCAGACTTTAAGTGATGCATTGTAATTAAGAACAAGACCTTGGCTCTGACAAGTGGAAAGACGGGTTCAGGTGCAAAACACTTGGCAGGAAACATTCACACATTTCACCATTATTTGCTGATTTTCTGTCCCCATTTCCCCTTTTCTTCCCTGTCAGTGATCAGATCCAGGAGGGGGGACATTAGCATGCATAGTTAGAACCAGTTGTTATCCCTGAGTCATTCACAGTGCACCCACACAGGTTGTGCTGCTGGCAGACTGGCTTTACTTGTTTGGGGCTCAGCGCCCAGTCCGGCTTCAGAGTCAAACCCACTTCCATTATTAGGGCTTTGGCCTCATTCCCACCCTCCCCTGACCCAGTGGGCAGGTGTCTGTCTGCGGGGTCTCCGTTCTCAGCCAGAATCCTGCTTTTTTTTGTTTTTCTGGCATGGTAAATCTGTGTAAACTCAGATGTTAGGCAGTGAAGTTTAATGAGCTGGTTGCACGGAGATGGACTAAGATTTGGAGAAAAAATGACCCTGCAACATGCAGTGATTTAAAGAGGTTTACACAACAATCAGCTCCACATTAGTGTCACGGTTCTGGAGTGTCTTAATTCCGTCTGGGATTTAAACCAGCACCTGGACATAGTTTGGAGGAAAACAGCAGAGCCATTTGGTGGATATCCTTATTTGAGCATGTTTTTAACCATTTATTTGATCTCCATGCTTGTGCAGAACTCTGCTATTGTGTGCCGCAAGATCTCCTGCCCGCTGATCCCATGTGCTAATGCTACTGTTCCTGATGGAGAGTGCTGCCCCCGCTGTGGAACACGTAAGTATTTCTGTTTTCTAAAACTGGACTCATTGTCAGAATCTGCACAGCTATAGGAAAGTACACCATCCATAATTATATTTATGTAAACCTGCACTGTAAGCTGCTGTATAAATGGCCCCTGTAGGCCAGAATGTATATGTTAACAGACAGAGCATTCAAACACTGCCCCATTCACAGAAAAAGCCGTCTCTATGTTATTTGCCGTATAAAACAAAAAGCCACAAATATTTCCCTGGATGTAAAGGTTTCTATTCAAGAAAAAATGTTAACTTTAGAGATGATTTAACTGCAATAACATCCGAGTAAATGAAAGAGCGCTTATGTGTTTGGAACATTGGCGCTTTGTACTCCGAAAACATCTTTGAAATGGCCGTAATTTGCCAAATTGGTTAAAGCGGGATGGAAAATTGGTTGGCTGTTTAGTGAAGCCATCTTCTACATGAGGAGAAGTGACATGTTCTTCATACCTATGCAGGCTTGGCCGCAATGCTTCCCTTAAACCTAAATAAACAGAGGGAGCCGCATTCATGCAGACCTCAGCCACTTGTTGAAGTCATTACACACCCAGGGCCATGTTTGTAAAACCTGTTTCCTCTTTAGGAAAGCATAAGCCAATGGGGCATCCCTGTGTATCGTGAGGACAGTGGCTCTTTCTGTTTTCTCCAGCTTCTCTCGGTGTGTTAGTCTCTGCCCTCCCTCTCAACAGACGGCCTTCTATCTGTCCAAGTCCAAGCTAAATCCACACTATTAGCCCTCCGCTTTAAGAGCTTTCCCTCCTCATTTAGGCTCGGGGGTGTTTGTGAGGGGGTGCTGCCTCGCTGGAATAGCTCTTTTATTGTCTCCCTCTTCCCCTCTCTCTCGCTCATACTCTCTCCCTCTCCCTCCTGCTCAGCGAGCGACTATGCAGAAGACGGCTGGTCGCCTTGGTCTGAATGGACCCATTGTTCCGTATCATGTGGGCGGGGCATCCAGCAGCGTGGGCGCTCTTGCGACCGTATCAATAACAACTGCGAGGGCACCTCGGTGCAGACCCGCGACTGCTACCTCCAGGAGTGTGACAAACGATGTGAGTTAACACAACACACTCTCACACAAATAAATAGACCCTGTTAAGCAGCCAGCTGGGTAAACATGTGATTAACCACAGCCACAGTAGTCGATTGCTTTGAATCCCGATATCTGACCTGTGACCTTTCTTTGCGGCCTTCAGTCAAGCAGGACGGCAACTGGAGCCATTGGTCACCCTGGTCATCCTGCTCCGTCACCTGTGGTGCTGGTGTCATCACCCGTATCCGCCTCTGCAACTCCCCCACCCCTCAGCTCGGAGGCAAGGACTGTGAGGGAGAGGGCCGGCAAACCGAGAAGTGTCAGAAATCTCCGTGCCCCAGTGAGTCTCACAGTCAGATAATCCTGCTTCCATTTCTGTGTTGTACAAAGCAAGGATTTAATTTGAATCATGCTTTCTTCTCGTCTCCCTAAGTCAATGGCAACTGGGGACCCTGGTCACCATGGGACACCTGCACTCTCACCTGTGGAAGCGGCCAACAGATGCGTAAACGCCTTTGCAACGACCCCGCACCAAAATACGGTGGCAAAGAGTGTGTCGGTAACGCCAAAGACCTCCAGATGTGCAACAAGAAAGCCTGTCCGATTGGTGAGGCCAACATTAAATTCCATGTGTTTGTATTGTATTAGACATGCTGTTTTTAACTTATATTCCTGTTGGGTTTTTCTGGCATCTTTTTATATATCAAGCTTTAATAATTTACTTATGTTTTTTATGTTCTGACATCTCCCTTCACAATGAGATCATTACTGGAAGGGGATTTAAGGGATTAAAAAAAAGGTTACATCTGCATAACACCTTTGATGTTGAAAATGATGTTCTTATAATGAGCCCATGTTGCTGTTTTCAGATGGCTGCCTGTCTAACCCTTGCTTCGCTGGAGCCAAATGCACCAGTTTCCCTGATGGTTCCTGGAAGTGTGGAAAGTGCCCAGCTGGCTACACTGGCAATGGCATCAAGTGTAAAGATATTGATGAGGTAAATTCCTTCTATTATGATTTAGTCACGTACAAATATGGTTTGATGCCTGTTGCAAAATCTGCCAAATGTTTTGTATGTGAACGGTTGTTGTTTCTCTCCTAAAACAGTGCAAGGAGGTCCCAGGCGCCTGCTTTGAGTTTAATGGTGTGCACCGCTGTGAGAACACAGATCCTGGCTACAACTGTCTGCCCTGCCCTCCCCGCTACTCGGGACCCCAACCGTTCGGCAGAGGTGTGGAGCAGGCGACTGCAAAGAAACAGGCAAGTGCAGTCATGTCTTTGTGTCAAGCAAGAGACATATGATCAATAAATAAGTGTGAGGTACAAGTACATCCACATCTCCAGGGCAGGACAGTGTTCATTCATTGTGATGAATGTCTGCTCGTTCCAAGAACAGAGTGTCATAAGTTTGAACCCTGTACAATCATTCTCATCACTGTTAAATAACACTATGAATCCCTTTTCCACTCTCCAGGTGTGCACGCCACGTAATCCCTGCCTCGATGGAAGCCATGATTGCAACAAAAACGCCCGCTGTAATTACCTCGGACACTTCGCCGATCCCATGTTCCGCTGCGAGTGCAAGCCCGGCTATGCTGGAAACGGCCATATCTGTGGAGAGGATACAGATCTGGATGGATGGCCCAATGCTGACTTGGTTTGTGTGGAGAACGCCACCTACCACTGCAAAAAGGTACATAGCGGTGAAGCAACAAATATGTTCCGTGAAGCAAAGTAACTTAGGTATGTTTGTCTTCATGTGTCTGACTGTTGATGTTTTTCTGTTTTCCAGGACAACTGTCCCAACCTCCCCAACTCTGGCCAGGAAGATTACGATAAGGACGGCATTGGAGATGCTTGTGACAATGATGATGATAATGACGGCATTCCTGACGACAGGGTAAGAAAAATTCTCCAAGAATGGACAAAGGAGTGTGTGTGAATTTTGCATTCATCATTCATGCTGTCTAATAAGAAGGCAGGTGTAGAGGGGGAGGGGAGGGGAGGCTCAGCAGGAAAGCAAACGTTGCTCCCCAGGCCTGAGTCAAATCTTTAAATTCCAACACTGAGGGACAGCTCTAAAGAAGCTGCAGTGTTTATTAGCTAATCCCAACATTAGATTTGGGACACGGCCTAAAAATAAAGCCTTTTCATTCCACATAACTCCCTCAGTGTAAATAAATCCACTCTGGCTCAGATGGCAATTGAAAAGCACCGCACCTGAAAAGTATCCTCAACTCTTTCTCTTCCCCTTTGTCTTCAGGACAACTGTCCATTCGTGTACAACCCCAGGCAGTATGACTACGACCGTGATGACGTGGGTGACCGCTGTGACAACTGTCCCTACAACAGTAACCCAGACCAAACAGACACAGACAACAACGGCGAGGGAGATGCCTGTGCTGTGGACATTGATGGAGATGGTGAGGATTGGAAACTTTATAGAAATCGGTGTCTGAATTTCTGTGCTGTGAGTAATATTTTGTACTATATAGTAGTGTTTAATTTCTTGTTGTTTCCAATAATTCCACAGGCATTCTGAATGAAAAGGACAACTGCCCCTACGTGTACAATGTAGACCAGAGAGACACAGATCTGGACGGAGTGGGAGACATGTGTGATAACTGCCCTCTGGAACATAATCCTGATCAGGTGTGTGGACACACACTCACACACACCGCCCTTTCCCATTTCCTTCCACCTCACCCACCAACAATAATCCACATTCATCTCCGAGCAATTCTCTATAGCTCAGCATATATCTGTCTTTCAATTGAGACAGAGCCTCAGTGATTAGCCCTGTGTAGCTGTCTAAGCTTTATCACGCCATGTAAAGGTAGAGCAAATCCTGTATGCAGCTCAAGGGCACATTAGTTCAATAAGGCGTGGTGGGGGGCTAGGGGTCTTTTCAATGGCCCATTGACGTTAGCTGGCTAATGTGAGGGCAGAGGCCCGAGGCTGGATATTACTGAGGAATGGGTTGGCCATGGGCTGTGTGCAAGCTCTGTCTGCCCACCGCGGGCTGGCTCAGTCCACCTGTTCTATGCTACACTGAGAAATAGGAATGTGTTGAACAACGGGACTGAGGAAAAGGATGGGGGAAAGGAGGGGCAAGTCTAAATATACAATGATGTGGTCTTTAAAAAGTGAATTGAGAGAATGAATAAAAAGCGGATTGCACGCTGCAATTTAAGGCCCAAAGAATCAAGTCTGGACTTGGATGTTGCAATGTTACTTGCTGTTCCAAAGACTACACAAACTTCAGAAAAATGCCTCGTCAAAAGTTGACGTCTTATTGAGATCTTTGACAGCAGAATTATGGTTCTACACAGTTACCCAAATCCACAAATTGCATTCCTGCCTCCACCCTCCATCTCCTTCCATTCTTCCCCATTGCCCCTATTCTTTGTCAGTGCTGCAGGGTGCATCTAGTCCTGCCAAGTAGGGCTAGCATGACTTCGCTCTTCACTGCAGATGCTGGAGGTGCTCAACAAGCAAATTGTAGTAGGAGGAGCAACAGAGTCCTGCAGAGTGATGTTTGATTTTCAGTAGCTAAAACCTGTTGACAGATCTAGGACAAATTGGGCTTGGCAGCTTTACAAGTAGCAGAGTGATTCCAGCCTAAGGAAAGTCGTTAATGAAAGCAGGAGAGGACAGATGACAGAACAATGGTAGCAGGAAACACTGCGCTGAAAGTAAATAAACAAGGTGGAATTCATCACCTGTGTTAGAGTGCTAATTGCCCCCTCAATCCATATATTAACTCTGATGTCAAAACATTGTTACAGACGGACTCAGATGATGACCGGGTGGGAGATAAATGTGACAGCAACCAGGACATCGATGAGGACGGACACCAGAACAACCTGGACAACTGCCCATACATCCCCAATGCCAACCAGGCTGACCACGACAAAGATGGCAAGGGAGACGCCTGTGACCATGATGATGATAATGACGGCATCCCTGATGACAAGGACAACTGCAGACTGGCCTTCAACCCGGACCAACTGGACTCTGATGGTGAGCAAAATGGTTCATGTTTCAACCATAAATGGTTTCCAAGCTAAAATTCAGGCCATAGCAAGTCCAGAGACTAATAAAAAATTATAATGTACATTTTTCAGGTGATGGTCGTGGAGATATTTGCAAAGATGACTTTGACAGAGACAACGTGCCCGACATCTACGATGTGTGTCCGGAGAACTTTGACATTAGTGAGACAGACTTTCGCACATTCCAGATGGTTCCTCTGGACCCCAAAGGCACCTCGCAGATTGATCCTAACTGGGTCGTCCGCCATCAGGGCAAAGAGCTGGTTCAGACTGTTAACTGTGACCCTGGCATTGCTGTTGGTAAGGAAAAATAATGCGTTATGATTATCTTCAAAATGTACCCTATTTAATAAAAAAAATGGCATCCAATTCTGGAATCTAACTTGCTTTTTTTCTTCAGGTTACCACGAGTTCAATTCAGTGGACTTCAGTGGGACTTTCTTCATCAACACAGAGAGGGATGATGATTATGCCGGGTTTGTGTTCGGGTACCAGTCCAGTTCCAGGTTCTACGTGGTGATGTGGAAGCAGATTACTCAGACGTACTGGTCGAATAAACCCACCAAGGCCCAGGGCTACTCTGGCCTGTCCATTAAAGTTGTTAACTCCACCACTGGCCCAGGAGAGCACCTCAGGAACGCCCTCTGGCACACAGGAAATACCCCAGGACAGGTAAGACATTTGGTGGACTTTTGGATGGATGAATTTCAAATAGGAATGTGTAAAAAGACCAAGCCATAACTGTTTTTTTTCCTCCATGTTTTAGGTCCGCACTTTGTGGCATGACCCTAAGAACGTTGGATGGAAAGACTTCACCGCCTACAGATGGCATCTGATCCACAGACCGAGAACAGGACTTATAAGGTGGGCAGAGGATATTAACTAGTCCACATAGAAGTTTACTCTTCAGCTCACGCTTTAGACCTCACAAACTTTCTCTCTTTTTTCCACTTCCTGCAGAGTTGTGATGTACGAGGGCAAGAAGATCATGGCAGATTCTGGTAACATCTATGACAAGACATATGCTGGCGGCAGGCTAGGTCTTTTTGTCTTCTCACAAGAGATGGTATACTTCTCAGACCTCAAGTATGAATGCAGAGGTAAGGATTCATGTGAATTCAACTTCCCAGAAAGTATTTGATGTTCTTTTCTTAAAACCTTGGCCATATCCGATTCCTTTTATTTATTATGTCTCCTTCTTTTCACAGATGTCTAAATGCTCGGCGCAGGAAGCTCTGAGGAATGCACCTTTTTTGTAAAAAGTATGAACTTATGTATTCTGATGCAAAGTCCAGGGACCGATTTATCTCCGCAACTCTTTCTTCTGCGGCACGCACACTCGGACGATGCGAAGGGCATGTGGTCAGCCTCAGGGTAACTTGAAGCTGTTTCGGGCAGAGCACCAACCAGTTGACTGCCAGTTGAGGATCAGAGAGCCCCTTCTCCTTCCCCACCCTTAGCATCCACGAGAGCAGGGCAGAGCTGAAGGAAGAAAAAAAAAGAAAACAAGCCCTCATGCCAGTAGGACACAAACACCTTTCTATTCCAGCTCTGCCTGCTTTCTCGCTCTCTGAAAGACCTCATTCATCTCCGTGCAGGAACGGCTTCCCATAGACAACTATGCACTTCCAAGCCTTTACATCTCTCTCTGTCTTTGTGTCTTACCTCTTCAGCCTGTGTGCCTTTCTGCCTTACCTTCTGGATGGACATCCCAAAGAAAAAAAAACTGATTCCCTTTGCTTTACCAGATCTGCCAGGACGTAGATTCTGAACGATACAACTTTTTAAGGACTCAGAGGATGAAGACAGCAATAACATTTTCTAGGGATCTTGGTTGTTGAGGACTTTAAGAAAACTGTTGGGAGTGGAACGAGTTAGAAATAAGGGGAACATGATGTTGTTTGTGGTCATGCATGTACTGTATGTGGAAGACTGGAACAAGAAAGTGCTTTTACTTATCTACCTAAGAATCTCTGTAGAGAATACAAAATTAAATTTAGGTTAGCTGTCTTTCAAACTTACAAGTGTCTTTGTTGATGCTGTCTGGTTAACTAAACAACTCTCAGGGTGAGATGGAAGTGATGACCTTCCCATATGAAACCAGTAAGAAAAAACACATTTTATAGTAAATAGCTAGAGCCAGTGATTGTGAAGCCAGTGTTCCCTCCAAAACACTCCCCATCGTACATCAATCCCTTGGTCACTGAAGAGATTTATCTCCCTCAGCTTCTGAGGATTTCAATTTGAAATTATGTAAATACATGTAATTTATTGACTCTTGCCTACAATGTAGGCAGCAAAGGAAATTTAAATGCTTTGAAAAAGTAAAGAAAATCCATCCAATATCACAGTGAAAACTGATCCAAAATCAGGTACAGCCAGGTGTCAGTGTCCATTGTTCCCCGCTGTACAAAGTCAATTAGGTATTCTTCAGATAGGGCTATCTAGCATGAAGTGTATGTGACTTGTGTGCCTTTTCTTCAGAGAGAGATGAAAAACAAAGGAAATCTTTGATGTACAAATATTACCTCATTGCTGTTGTATAATTTGATCGAACAAAAACACAACCTAAGTACTTTTTCATATCCTTTAAAATGATGGACATCTTAGTGCCACTGTAGCATGAGCTGTAAATAGTACGACATTTCATATCTAAGAACACAACGAGCTCCCAAACCCGTAATCTATCCCAGTGAAAGAACAGTACGATGGGAGATTTCTTTTTTTATAAATAATTTTTGCTTTATCATGTATGTCCAATGCTGTTTTTAGCAGATAAATTATTGTTTGTCTTAGCTGTTTGTGAGCGGTTGATTATGTGTGTGTGTGTGTGCGTGTGTGTAGATAAATGCTATTTAAATAATTTATCAGGATTTGTTGCCTTACCAAAGGCCACACGTCCATCTGTATAAACGGTTTGCACACTGACGTGAGGATGTTCTGTTCTTTATCGTTTTTACCTTCTTTGTTATTGTGTATCAATTGTTACCATTATTTTTGTACAATTAGTTTTGCTTGTCTGTAAACATTTTCTTAGTTGTACAAAGCAAAAATGCTGTTTTTATTCATAGCGGTTATTTTGTTACATACTTCAAGACAATAAATAGTTGTTAAAATTCTCCAACATGTCTGTGCTTTTGTTTATCACATTGGATTGGGTTCACTGTTGTTTTTATGCAGGTTTAAATCCATTGTTTATTAAGTGTAAAATATGTTTTTATATTAAACATAAACTGGTGGATGACTCGGACCAGACTTGCTTAGGCCTCCTGGAACCAGATCACAAAATCTCCCCAATGCTCAACACTTAAACATGCTCAGTCAAAGTCAAAATGATCCCCCACAGCACAGCCTTGTACTTTCAGGCCTTTCTCCCTGCGGAGAGGCACAGATCATCTCTCTGTGATGAAGGCCACATGAGGAATGTGACACAGACGTCTGCTCCTCAGCTTGATCTGCCTGACCTTTCTGTGATCTGCACTGACCTCTTTAGAAGCTTAAACAGCATGGAAAGCAAATATTGGACTGACTCAAACCTTGACATTGGCTGACAGGCTTCGGGACACAGAGGTTAAACAAAGAAAAACACAACAAGACCACAAACTGTGATCTCATATACCGTTATAGTGTACAAAAACAAAATCACACCTTTGCAAATGGTATTGCTGAATCTACTGCACAACTTTTATACAGTGTTCCTGTTATTTTATTGACTTTTTTCTGCTTGTTGCACTTTGACAATTTATTGTGAATGCTAATCTGTGACATTTTGTGTTTATTTTTTTATTTTGGTGATACCTACATAACACAACTATTGACTGCTATATAGCCGTGTGTACATTGTTTTTTTTTTTTTTAAATATGCTTTGTGAAATATCAAATTAGAAGAGTTCAATGGAAACGGCAATTTTCATACAGCTTCCATAATTGCACAATCAAATTTTATAAGCTCAATTGAAGGGGTTGGGAGGCGGGATATGGAAACACCTTTATGGAATAAGTTCTGACACAGCAAAAATTACAGTCACATTACTGATCAGCTGTTTCCACTGTCTGAATCTTCCCTGATACAGTAATATTTATTACAAATTACTACAAATTCCTGAAGACCTATCTCCATGTTTCTCTCATAGATGGGTTAGATGGACACGGCAACTTGTTAACTCCTCTATAATATTTACCAGCAGATTACAGCCATGTTTAGCCTATACCACAAATTCTGTTAAAAATAGTAGCCTACTTTATTTGCTCCAGATCAGCTAATGAAACAGGCTAATTTCGCTTTTCTGTATTGTGACATTTCAAAAGTTTGCTTCAATTTTGCTTCACAATTGAATGTAAACGATCACTGTAAAAAGTATAATGGGCCTAAACGTTAAGAAAAATAATCTGAAACATAACTGTGGAAAACCTACTTGAACCCGACAAGGATGTTAGTGGCGGCATGTAACGTATGACTGTCAATAGTTGTATTGTGACGCTACATATAATGTGTGATTGTACATTGACAAAGTAGATCAACTTAAAAGCAAAAATTAAGGATTAGTGGAAGTACAGTTTCAAGAAAATTTACAGAGGGTGAGGAGAGATTGGTATTTTTTAATGACAGTAATACCAATACAATTGGCTGCCCAGTACTCCACAAACTTGCTTGTTTGTTTGTGTTAAATTGTATCCTATGAAGTTTTTATGGCCCTTTGGAAAATATTTTGGTCGGTACATTTTTTTTTAGTTCACCAGCCATTGGCAGATAGATCAAAGGGTTAATTCAAAGGGTTAATTTTAGTTTGGATACTAGGAACAGACTGTACCTATGGAAATAACTGGTCAGCATGTCCTGATGCCTTCTAACATAGACTTTGAGTGTCTCTGACTTTTTTGCAAAAAAAACAACAACAGCTCTTTTTTAGTTTATTCTAAAAAAGAGAGAAAAACACAACTTTCTGAGTGCCAGGAAAGACCAACCAGACATAGTGTTTTTAGACATGTTCAATAAATGCTTTTTATGAACTGAGTATAGGATGACTCACTGTTATTCTGAAGCAATCAAGTAGAATGAAGCAAATAGACTTTTATTGGCTACACTGTGAGATTTGAGCCTTTTTAATCCAGGAAGTCAATTATAAGCTTGTTCTTATTAATCATGACAGCCCGGCTTGAGTTATTATGGATTATTACAATGTGGCAACACCGAAGGCTAGACATCTTAATACCAGCTGCAGTTCTCACATGTCTCTGCCAGCTGTCTACAAACACCCACATGTTTACTCCCAGACCTTTTTTAGGCTGCATGTCAGGATGCGAGTGTTGTCACACTGACAATCTCCACCACTTTAAAGACAACTCACTGGGTACACAGACAATTCTGTCTTCTGGTAATGTCAGATTGGAAATAGATTATATTACATCTTGCTCATGTTTGGGAAACTGAAATATATACAATATCAAACATTCTACTGTCGCACCTAGAGATCGTTTGCAAAATTTGTGATTTTTTCCTAATTTCTCATTATAGCATCATTTTGTAGGCTGGAAACCAAACAAATATGCCAAGCTTATATTTCATTTGCTTTGGCAGGTGGGTCTGGTCACGCTTGCATTCAGAGAGATTTCCAATCAAAAGTTTTATTAGACGACTGGCATCCAGCACAATTTACAAAACAAATAATCAAGTATGAATCAAGATTCTGTTCGGTTTAAGTGTAATATTTAGCTTAACAAAGTTTGTGACCAGGGCCCGATGTTTTTCCTGCTTGAAAACAGACCAAGCAGCACCGCCCATCTGATGATGCCAGTCTAATCAATTTTTATATAAAATTTCCCAAATTAAGGGAAAACACCCATCTTAGTTTCTCCATAGCCTAATGTGACATATTCAAATAGATTGTTGTATAACTTACAATCCAAAATCGAAAAAGATTTTGGTTACAATCGTACGTTAAAAAGAAAACAAGAAAATATTGATATTTGAGTCGCTTAAGCCGGCAAATGTTTCCCATCTGTGCTTAGAAGTGTCTGATATCGACTAATACTTGTTGTTTGAGCTGTAAATCAAAAAATCTAAATCAAAATGACTTTATTCATCCCCAAGGGGAAATTCAGTTAGTCTGGTAGAATCTCTTGAAGAATGAGACAGCCTGAATGCACAAATACAAAGAGACGACACATTTTGAACACTCCGTGTCTTACACCTGTTTTAACCACCTTTACCCTGATCAGAGTTAGAGAAATTGCTGTAAGACTCCTTGCTTGTGAATATTTATGGAGACTACAGTGTATATTGTTGCCCACTCTTTTCCCAGAAAGTCCAGACCTTCAAACTGGCCTCCATCCGGTTGCAAGTCACGACCATGATTACTTACCACAAACACACTTGTGGAATAATGACAGACCCCCGCTGAAAAAGACCCACCCAATTACCTCCAGCACCTTTAATGTGTGTGCAAAAAGCACCTTTTGCAGTAAAAGGATATAGACATTAGCCTTGAAGTGTAGTGACTAATGCGAAGTGCTGATGAATGGAACAAAGACCATCCACCCTGGAGTTACAACGGCTTTATTTAGCTCCTGTAATCCACCCGGGGAAGTGGAGAGACTGCGCTCCATTTGCAGAACCCGCCACCACAATTGGCCTCAAACCTCAAACTTTAAACCTGAAACGCTACATTTGATCTGGCCTCCCTCCTCCTCTAGTCTGTCATTCAACACCTTTGTGCTTCACGCTGCGGTGTATTGAGGTGTTGAAGTGTTATGTTAAGATGGAGGACCCCCCACTGAATACTGCAGCTTTTACCCACCATGCACATCTGTAAGCACGGGAGCTGCACCTGTACATACAGTGTTTGAGACGCCAATAAGAATAGAATAACATCTTCCTTAACAATAAAGACTTGGTGAAAATAAGCCTGGAATGTGGTTTAGTCAGGGCATTTTCTTTCTATTATAGTATTAGTTGGGTGTGTAGGGTGGGATCAGAATAAAACCCTAATGACACCTGCAGTTTACAGTTTCTCAGAAAAAACAGCTGCAGGCACCAGAATTGTTACCGCTTTAATCACCCCAGTTACATAACATCTTGAGTCATCTGTGCTTTTTGGTTCTACACATGTTCGGCTTTGCTTTTACTACAGCTCTCGGGCCTTTTGAAGCCTCTAATATGCAAAGCATCCATATATAGACTGGTGAAAGCCAGATTCACGTCTATTACCCGAGGTAAAAGTAATGCAAAATATTAAAATACTCCATTACATGTGAAAGTGTTGGGGTCCTCATTATAGAAATTTAGAAAGTGTTACATCCTAGCTTATCTCTCAGGATTAAATTTAAGGTTTTTTGGTAATACAGAAACATATTTCTAACTGCATTTGGGAAAATCTTTTCTTCGGACAGGAATATAGTTATTAAAGAATCATAAAACTTAGGAATTTCCCGAGTTAGGAATCCAAAATAGGATGGTTTAGACTCTGTCCTAGGGGCTTAGTACTTTCCCAGACTGTGTATTAATGGGTATTTATAATAACTGCCCAGACATTTATTTCAAATTTGATTTACGTGCTTCAGCTCCTAAGAGGCCTACAAGAAGGCCTTCAAGAAGTCTGTGTCTGTGGTCTTACAGACAACAAATCCACTTTTTTTTGCTTAGGGTGCGATTGCAGGTCCATGATAGCAAACTAGACCCATTGATGTCATGACTTGTCCATCTCAAGTAGCCTATTGTACATTCCAATCAACAATACAGGCATGACAAGATAAGTGCCAACTGAAGAATCACATACAGCTAGGATTTCTTAAGTTAATAGGAGGTCTGAAACAGAATACGACACAGACACAAGTTTAGGAATTGATTCGGAAAAAGCAAGATAAGATTTTCAGGATTTTCAAAAATTAACATAAGAAATAATTACCTGGTTATTCAAGATAATCTAAAGACCTTGTTGTGAGCAGATTAATGTACAAATTATAGATAGCTCCTGCACAAAAGTGCTCTGTAGATTATTTTGAGTTGTTTTTTTATGTTAAATATTAATCTGCAGTAGTAACTTGTAACTATAGTTGTCCTATTCATGTAGAGGAGTAAAATGTACAATAGTTCTATTTGAAATATAGTGGTAGGATCTGGAAAAAATATATTATGTAATATATTTATTGACCAGTTTATTAAATTATGATTAATTCATATTCATAATTCTAAGAAGCCTCACCAAAGCTAAACTGGTTTGTTCGCTTTTCTCCTCTCTTTAACTGTAAAGAGTGCTTCATACTTACTCATAAAAATCTTTCCTTGTGAAGCTTTAAGTGTCAACAGGAACTCTATATCAGTGGTCCGTATATAATGGCTTTATTTGGGGCCCTTGCTTTAAGAAGTACGAGTTTCCGAGCAGCCACAAACCACAAATGCGGGCCGGTTCAATGAGTTTTACAACAATAATGGCATCAGTGAAACAAAGTTCTTTTGATTATGTCAGACTTGGTGACATAATTGCGTTATAATCACACAAACATGTTGGCTACTTTTCTATAATTCCCTTCTGTAAGCCCTCATAAAATAATTCCCCAAAGAGAACAATATGGTTTCTGTGATTGTTGGCAGTCGTGATGGGATTCCTGACTGGGATGTGCTGCGACCTCTGACCCCTGAGCTGGCTGCACCTGGTGAACTCCGACAGGCAGTGAATATTTTGATGGAAAACGGTGACCTCTATCACCCCTGGCGCATAGCGATAAGTAAAAGAGAACATCTCCAAACATCATTTTAAAGATGTCATAAATCTTTGCTCTCATGGCAGCATTAAGGTGACAGGTTATGAAAAGAGAGTTCACCATTAAAAAACAATGAGGTGAAAATGTGTTGATCATTTTCAAGTGTCTGGTATGAGAACCATGCATTCAAATCACACACATTTATCTGAAGCTTTGACCGAGACGTGTCATACATGTTTGCTCGCCTCTTGAACCCCTTCCCATCTGCTCGCTGTGTTCTTTGCGCGTTACTACTGTTTGTTTTTCCTCCATCTTCTTCTTTTGGACACGAGTGTTTGAACAGGGAAAAGATGAATGTTCCAAAACAACCTGAAGAGGACCACGTTGGCAACACAAAGTGTTTGACCAGAATTCCCCCGTGGATTAAAATTTGTTCTTGTTCCCTATTTTACAGCTTTGAGACGAAGGCCAAATGCCTGCTTTTACTCTGCAGTGTGGAAACACCGAGCACATGCTCGTCCTGACTTTAACATACTATCCGTCTTCCACTATCCAGGTTAACCACAGGGAGATGAAATCTCTTTTTCATGTGTGGCTTTTTATTAGAAATGTTGAAACATAACTCAGCAATCGTGCATGTTTCCATGGAGAACACCTTGCATCCACTAAATCTTTTTATTTCCTTTAAATCATTATTTATTTGAAACACGTGGCCTTAGGTTCTTTCCTAACTTTTTTTCTTAATAATCCTTGTTTTTTTCAAAGGTTTTCCAAGTTATTAAAGTTATCCGGTGTTCATGTGCTAATTGTTTTTAATTTTCTCTTGCTGTATGCAAAATATGGCAAAAAATCTTTTTGGAAATTATTCTCTTTGCTCTCGTTTCAAGAAGACGTTGCAATATTTCTGATGATTTATCTTGAAACACAGGGATTATACAGTGTACTGCTGTGAGTCAATGAATGAGGCAACTGTCTGTGGATTTTCAAAAAGTCATTAAACTATAATAAAAAATCTAAAATAGTTTATGGGACTATCCTTTTATCTTTATGGGACATTCAGTTTGGCTCTTTTCCGCACACAGACAGTATAGAATATTCACCAGTACTGTGAGATGCTACTGAAACTTGCTTTTTTTCCAAGCCACCACACATTCAGAAACACAGCCTCTGATTGACTCAATCCAAGGCATAAAGGCACCAGACTCTGTTAACTGTTAAGTCTGTTAAGTGCTACATTGTTGTTCAGTAACCATTCAAGTTGAACTTGTGTGCTCTGATTAATTTGGCGTGCAGTCAAGACACCAGTCATAATTTTGTTGTAATGAAAACTCAACATTCTTACATTTGCCCCTGGCGTTCTTCACTTCTGTCTTGGAAGATGGAAATAACAGGAACAGACGAAAGTACTTTAAAAGTGACCTATTTTCTTTTTAAGTGCTGTGTGGTTGATCTTTTTTATGCCAGTGTGAAGAGTGGTTCGTGTGGATTTCGAAAAGTAGGTTGATCATATTTAAAGAAACTTGTAAAAATTTGGGAAGGGAACTGAATTTGGTGTGGTGTAATTGTTTTGTTTTTTACAACATAAGTGAGGGAGGTGTGGGTGAAGCGATTGTCACTAAAGCTTCAACCACTTTCAAGCAATCCAGTCATATCTAGAAGATTTTCTTTACCTCTCCTGACTGTGCACACATATTCTGTTTCATTCAGAAATACAATGACACAATACAGAAGATAAAGAGGCCCTAACTGCTGTTTCACTATGACTTTATCTCAGGGGCTGATTGTTGAAATTACAGGTTTTAAGAATTTGGGATATCTGATCCCATAATGTAAATAACAGGATATAAAACAGCCGTATTTCCAATTTGTTGCAACAATCACTGACTGCAAGTTTTGACAATGCACCTACTAACCACAGCAAACATTACACGTGCTGATACACTGTAAGTATGAAGGTGGATGTCTTATGCACACAACAGTAGAAAAGAAAAGACCCCAGACACTGTTAGTGTGCTATTCATTAACCAAACTGGCAGCAGATGAGAGAGGATAAGGAGACTGAAGGAAGAAGCAATGGCTTTTAATTTCCTGAAGGGAGCACGCCCTGCTGCTGCTGCTGCTGCTGCTGCTGTACAGCTTCTGTTTATGCGATGGCCTGTAATTCCTTCTGGCCTCTGCCTTGTGTCGAGTTACAGCTTCAAACAAATATCGTCCCTGCCACAGCAAAGACAGTGTGTGCCCATACAGTGTACCTCCACTATCTGTACCAGTGTGACTCAGCTGCACATTAACGTCACTACAACCACAGGCTCTAATGACCATAATATCCAGGGGACCAGCTGTGGAGGCTAAACAGCACTCCTCAGGATCATACAGATTCAAATAATTATACAGTACACTTATGGGCATGTACACCACCAAATATGTGTAAAGATAACAACCAAAACAATCCATTTGGCCCATCAAAAAGTTCCGATGTTTTCTTTACGAGCTGTGACAGCATGTCGATGATATTATTTTCGCTTTGTGAGTCTTTGCATGTGTCATCATGGCAAAATGTGATCCTGGAGACATCTACTATAGCGGGAACTACCACAGAACTGTACTTTGCCAGGTGTTTATAATTCTATAAGTCTGTCTGTGGACCGATTTTGTCTCCACAATAGGGTCACAGCTGTAAAAGATGCAGGCCCGAAATGCTCGAGGTCAGTCGGTCAATCGGTCCGTCTACAGATATTCATGTGCTATGTCTCGGTTTGCACACTTCTGTATACTTGCTATTTTAAGTGCATGAAGAATATTCACACTGTCAGTATGGAAAAATGCACTGCATGATGAGTACCTGGTTGATGTACTCATATTGGTCAAAAGGTTGAGTTTGTAACACTGGACATTTCATAGAGGTGGGAATCACCAGAGGCCTCACAGTATGATTTTACCCCTATACTTAAGTCACGATACAATATAATTGTGACATGGTGAGTATTGCGATACAATATATTGCGATTTACTTGTTTAACTGCATGGTGTGTCCACAAAAGTAAATTCAGTCAAGAATTGTTTTGTCAAATAAGAGAAAAGGCTCAGTCTACGGCCCGCTGCTTGATATCGATACTTAGCGGGCGTGAATCGATATAATATTGACATGCAAAATATTAAATATTTTGATACCATGCTGTATAAATGTCACACACATCGATTTTTCACCCACCTCTTCTTCTCACCCCAACTATACAAATTTAAGCACTGCATGCATTTTTTTCACTACGCACCACTATTCTGTAGTTTGATGAAAGCCATAAATGGGTTAATTGAACAATTGCAGATACAGTCTGATGTTCGTGGCTGACTATCACCAGCTGATCTACAGAGCTTCTTGTAAGTGAATAACAGTTTGTGGAAGTGTACTAACAGAAGTATCCAATTTGAGACACAGCTTCAGTCTTAATTTCATTAAACTTTACAACATTTCGTTCCTGAGAACTTCATCAGGTAAAACCAGATAAAACCTCAAAGTTTTTGCAAATAAAGGACAGTGTGCACAAATTTAATCTATGTTAAAATAAAAGAGGGTATATGATGTATATAAAAATGAAAGAGGTCATGTTGGCATTGCACATCATTAGGTCACCAAAAAATCACTCAATTGCATAATGGTTTGTGGCGTGAACCCAGACAGCTCTAAAGTTGGCTTCAGGACACAGGCTGTGCCCTGAAAATGGACATGAAGTCTTCTGTTTGGACGCTCACACCAGTAAATGAAGGCCGACCCAGTGGAAGTCAAGTCCTCTCTGTGTTGTTGACCACAAATCGGCCGCCCCCGCTCTCCACACAGAGGCGTGAAATATTAGAGATAGCTGCGGCAGACAGATTTCCACACAGACACTAAACTTCCCCACCGGCCGGCGTTGCGTGAGAGACGGAGATGTAAACAGTCGAGATAGAGACACCTGTGTTTCGTTTATGTGTCGCTGCGAGGATGAAGTCTGATACAAGTTGAGACTTATTTGAATTGACACATGTTATGATGTGGCAATCTGGCTGCAGCTCACCGGCTTGCACAAGTAGATCATTTAAGTCAGGAATAACCCACTAACCCACTTTGGTGTGCAGTTATTTATGCTGTTTTTTATTGCTTTTAGCTGCTTCTGTTTTAAGTCTTCAGGGTTCATAAAACAGCATGAGTGTCAACTGGTTGTAATTCTTCTTAATTTTACCCAAAATATTAAACAACTTATTGTTATTTCTTTAGAACTATGCAGGAAAATAAGTGTAGTTTACTGGTTATACAATTGTATAACTGTTTTTTCCCCTTTTCCTCAATCTGTGTTGCTATGGACACTTTGGTTCTACACCTTTTTGAGATTATTACGTTTATGTAAGTGTCTTTCTTTCTTTTTGGGAATAATTTGGTTATTAGATGCAATGCAAATTTCTCTTGAAAGACTATTTCTAGATAAAGCAATGACAATAACTTGAAAATTTAAACGCCACCCCACCTGTTTGCACAATGACCACTTTTGAGCTCTCATTATGTCATAAAGCGCAGATTTCTAGATGGCTGCTAATAAAGCTGAGATTGCAGATTCCCCTGGCACATTATAGTCAGCAGGGATACACTTTAAAAATCATTCCATCTTCGACGGCATCACCCAAATGTAGCAATTAGAGGAGCAAAACAAAAACAGACTGAAATAATTCTTCTCCCCGCAGAAGTCAGACAGCCTCCCACTGCAGATTCAGACCGTTTCAAAGTTAGACACGATGGAGTGTTTATTGGTGTTTATGCAACCACAAACAAAGCATATTGTTGAAGTGCATCAGCCCTGCTACAGTGTGCATTTAACTGTACATTTGACACTGTTTCCTTAGAGCAAGCGGGCATCAGAATATCACGTTGCATTCAGTTAGGACACTGTGTCAGACAGTCAGTTGTGCCTGCACTGTAATGGTGGTTTCAAGGGGGGCCGGTGCTCCTGTAATATTTAGCCTGGACTCCCCCCTAGTCCCACTAACTAAGTTTTAACTGACATGACTTATAAGAGACAGTAGCGGGCTCTGTTTCAAAGCAAGATCATGTATAGAAATACATTTTAAAAAATTGTTTCCAAGCCCTCTGGATCAGAATGAAATCAAAGCATGAGTTGTTAAGAAATTCACAACACTAATTCCTTTGGAGGTTTATTGGGCCCGTTCACCTGGTAGGAGACCCCAGGATAGACCCATAACAAGCTGGAGAGATTACATATCTTTTCTGGCTTGGGAAGGACTTGGGTTCCCGCAGGAGGAGCTGGAAAATGTAGCTAAGGAGACGGGAATCTAGACTACCTGGCTGAGCCTTCTGCCACCGCGACCCAGATAGGTGACAGGAAATGGATTGCTAGATGCATTGACAAATCACAGCTTCCGACTGCACATACAGTACACATTCTCACCCGTACTTGAAATCCTGCCTTTTCAAACATTTGACGAGATAACATTTTGGCTCAAGTCTGTTTTCCTCCGCTGCCGGGCCCCTCAGAGCAGAAGATCCTCTGGCAAAGCCGAGGCAGAGACAGACGGGCAGACCTCCAGTCTCAGGCTCCTGCCGATGCTACGACAATGTTTGGACAAGTGACTAATGTGAGCTACTGAGCCAGACCCCAGGTTTCCACTCAGGTAGCAAATGTGCCTCATATGGGCCAGAGCAAGGCTGTGTGACACTTGAGGGAAGTCGATGAGAAAAAATGCTGCTTCTAAATGAGGCCAACTGACAAGTGGGTGCCAATTTGTCAGTGGGCATCACAGAGGAAAATCACAGACCTGAGACATGCTTTATGGAGCCATCGAGTCAAGGGACTATCTATGCAGTATTCATACAGAACCGTGACTGAAATGGAAGAATCTTGTCTATTTATTACCTTATTCGAGTAGGTTTATATGTTTCTTTCCAGTCCACATTAGTTGCCCAGAACAACCACAGTCTTCACTTGTTCACTAGAAGTTAACTGTGTTGCCTGAGGGACATTTACTGGCAGTTGCTAAAGGAGAAGAAGGCAGGAGTTGCTTCAACACAGCAGCTCTGTCGCTTCACAGAAGAAAAGAAAGGGTTGTGTGTTGAAAGAGACTTTCTCTTGAAGTAATGTGAGGTTGAGTGTGTTTGAAGCAGCATAGCATCTGCTGACTGACATATATATATAAAGCAGGAAGGTAAATATAGTCCTTTGAGGTCCTTGTGAAAACTGAATCTGTATTTTAACGCAGAAAACGGACAGTTCACCCCAAAATCAAAAAAGACATATTTTGTTCCTCTTACCTTAGTTCACTTTATCAATCTAGATTGTTTTTGTGTACGTTGCCAAGTTTATGAGATACTGGCTGGATAACTGGGTCATGATTCCTGGAAAGAGATCTTGCTGTTGAGTTTTGCGAATGTGTTTTTAGTACCATCTAGTTCCATAATATTCAATAAAAGGCAGACATCTTTCATTTCAAATGGAAAAATATGTCTTTTGGGGTAAACTCTCCCCTTATACAGTAATATTGACAGAAAAAGATATAATCTGTCATATTTTATGAAGGAACTATATTTACAAATGCATGAAGTCACACATGCACATATCCAGATACACAGAAATCCCTTCAGCTCCTGAGCATTTGATCTCCCAGAAATACTGTATCCCTTTGATAGTGAAGGTCAGATTTGGTGCCACACGTATCTGATGGCAAATCTGTGTTTACCGGCAACATTCCTTCACCAAAAAGCTCCACTTACGGGCCTCTGCTGCGATTGGCCTCTGTAGTATCCAGGTCCGATGCCTGCAGAGCGGAGCTACTCAGAGGAAGGTATTCTGCTCACATTACTAGGTCAGTGGCATTTCTTTACTGGGCAGCCCACCTGGGACAGTTTCAAGTGTGAGCGGGAAATACCTATTTAAAGGTTACGGTGAGACGGTAGTATCTCATATCGGGGTAAAGTTCATGGCTATAAAAGTTGAATAGGTATGTAAAAAATTGTTTTTTTTGCATGTTGAGTTTGCTCTATGTAAGGGATGCTAATAAAATAGCAAATGTTTATATTGTCCAATGTGAGAAGCTTCCCTTTTTCTTCATTCCTGCTTCCACAGGAGCGATGAGAAACGTGAGGGCGCGGTGTTGGGTTCCCTCCAGACCCATTTTGTGTCCTCGATCGGTGGCGCGAGACAAAAGGACCACAGAAACCAGAGCTCGAGGTAGTGCTGCACTTTTGCCGTGAGTCAGGAGGGGCAGAAGAATGGAGTCCTTTCTCTGTCCGGCCCGCCTGGCTGTACTGTACACCTTGCAGGAGCACTCAGCACTGAGGGGGGAGATGGGCTGCCTTGATAATGGATGGACACACACACACACACACACACACACACACACAAGCCTCCTCTTCAGGATTCTCTCGGCTTGCCAGACTCTGCTAGAAAGAGAAGCGAGGGAGGGTTTGAGGCATTTTGTGTTGGTGTGAATTCACCTCGCTCGCTGTGTCACTACAGTCACATTTGTGTGGTGGAAACACAAACTGTGAGAGTGAGAAAAGCATCGTCCTCGTCTCATCTGACACCGAAGCCTTTTGTGGAAAAACAACACAAAACAGACTGTTCATCGCTGCTTTTTGTCATTTTTTAGTGCGAGTGGGAGTCTTGACACAAATACAGCACTCTGAGACTCCTTTCTATCCTGTCTTTTCACACATACAATGAAAGCGCTGAGAGAAACTGGCACACGTATTGTACTCAAAACCCAAGAAGAAAGTTCTGCAGAACATCGTGAGCATCCCATGAGGACCAGGCACTCTGAACAATGGCCCTTGCATCAAAGAAGCTTGTACTACAAATCAGTCAAAACAAAAATGAGAAATTGCTTCGTGAGTCCTCAGCCAGGTGGGCGAAAGCCAAGTGCTCAGTCGAAAAGAAAAACAGAGAATCCCCTGGAGGAGCTGCCTTAGAGTACGGACTATTAGACTCTCAGGTCTGCAGGAGACACTCAAAGGGAGTTGATAGACATCTCTGAGTGCTCTGTCTATCACGGCTGTTGTAAAGCTTTATATTTCTATCAAAAACACCTGTCCACATTCCTGTTTCTGTCTACCGTAACATTAAAGAGAAGGACGTTGTCGGACTGCCTGGATGAGGAGATCCATATGTGAAATGAACTGCTTACATAATTGGGAATGTGAGGAATGCTCAAATATCAAGCTAGATTTATGTCTACCTGTTGAAAGAAGGCACAAGTAAAGAACAATGGACTTCTTATCTCAACATCTTGTGGTTGCTTGTGTTTCTTTGTGTCATTTGCTACATGGTAGCAGTTCACTTTCATGTCTGCCAAGGAGGTAAGGTCAGTTGGGTTTGTCTTTTTGTCTGCGGGTTTATAGAAAAACGAATGGCCTGATTTTCATGAAACTTGGACGGCTGCAGCACGGGCCAGTGAAGGAGCCATTAAACTTTGCAGTGGATCAGAACCACAAGGGCTGCACCAACCCAAGACAATCTTGGTCAACTGAAATCATACCTACTCCTCAACAAAAAAATCTGCATTTTATCTTTCTAGATTAACTATTTTAGCCACATTACACAAAGCAATCCTTTGCAATGTCAGTGCTGCATATTTACACTATGATACGAATACCAGCAGCGTGACGAGGCGATGGGCATCTTTGTCTTGGGGTTATTTCTGGTTGCAGAGAGATGAAAAATCACAAGTTTTATCATGATATTCTTTAAATGACAATATGATGGTTGCTGATATTAATGTGTTAAGTCTGTCAAGAGACAATGTCGATTCAATTACAGGCACCCAATCCAATTCGAGATCCTGCTCATCACCTACAAAGCCCTCAATAATCTTGCTCCCCTATCCATCACACATCTCTTCCAACGTCACTCCCCCACCCGCAACCTCAGATCTTCTGATGCCAACCTTCTGACCCCCATCACCAGGACCAAGCACCGCACCGTTGGCGACGGAGCCTTTTCCACAGCTGCCCCAACCCTCTGGACCTCCCTCCCTACACACATCCACAATTCAGACTCAATCCACGGCTTCAAAAATCCACTCAAAACCCACCTTTTCAAGATAGCTTACCAGACCTGACTCCCGCCGCCAAACCTGAACTCACAATTTCTCATCTTATCTCATCTTTTATTTTTTCTGCATTTTCTGATTGTGTGTGACGCAAATTTGTTATCTTAAGCGACTTTGAGTACCTTTTAAAAGCGCTATAAAATCAAATGTATTATAATTATTATTCTAATTCTAATTCTAATTCTAATTATTATTATTATTATTATTATCATTATGAGCTAGCAAGTACTAAAATTATCCTGAAAACAGGAGTTTAGTCAAGTGGCTTTACAGGATGTGAGCAAACTCTGCAACTTTGAGACCTTCTTGGATTGTGCATTGTTGTAATTTGATAACTGCTCATAAGCAAACAATTTGTATAGAGATTGACTTTGGGTAAGTAGATTTCTGACCCACTTGCCAGACTGTGGAATTGAAAAACAAACATAAACATTGAACCCTGATGTTTTATTTTTGGCAATTCATTATAAAATAAAACCCAGTTAAGCTCATTGAACCTAGTTTCCTATTTTTTCTCACACCCAAGTTCTCATTAATATTGCACTGTAAATAACAGCATCTGCTAAATGCCTTAAACTGTAGCAGCCCCATGCCTTTATACATTTGCTATAAAGTATACTTAACTTTGGTTTTCCATTTGTAAAATGCTAATATGAGCCTTTTGTTTCAACTTTGATTTGACAAAAGCCAAATCAAAGTGAAAACCTCTAACCTAATGGCTTGTGCAGGCCTTTCGTTAATTAAAAATAGAACATTTAAAGGGTTGTGTTGCCTTAATATCCGCTTTATGGTCTGTTTATCACCATTTTTTAACAGCATGTTTATGTTAATGCTGAATCATTTATTCTGCTTTTCTGTTAAATGCCTCTCAGACAGCCCTATACACTGTAACCTGTTGATATGTGGCTAGCTTTAACGTCACAATAAAACCAGTCTTTTAGAAAGCCATAGTGCAGACAGAAGACTTTCACACACCGATAAAGTCTGTTTTCCTGCAGATTTCCTAAAGCTTGTGATTACTGAGCTAATTACTAACATTCCTCGGAGAACTTACAGGCTACTGCTCAGATCATGGCGGCTTACGAGAACAGTGGGCTCCTTTTACGGACGTATGTACACAGACAATATGCTGTTCTGTCTTACAGTAACTTAGGATAGGAATATTTTAATGTCTCCATAAATCGCCAAGGTTATTAGTTATAATCTGAAGTATATACAAAATAAAAGACTTAATGGTGGGAGATCACATTTTTTGGCAGTCCTAAAATACAGTCTGACAGAATGTGTGTCCCCTTTTACTGCATAAGACGTGCTTTAATAAACTATGTACGGTTAATAAAAGAAAGAATGTAGACAGAATAGTATACCAAGTGCATTGTAAAGCCATATAAAGCAAGACTTTTATGAAAAAATACACCAGTAATAACCCAGATAACAGCATGAGGTTGGATGAGAAAGTCATCTTTTCTCTAAAGGTTTCTGCCATCTTTGTGCTGTTGATTTTCCTTTGGTTAGAGTTGTTAAGATGAACAGACTGATATTGGAAAACCAATAAAGGAGTCAGAGATATAGCTATGTTTAAAGTTGGAATATATTATAGTAGCTTTAGAAAGTATTCAGACCCTTTCACTCTTTGCCGATCAATACACAATTCCATAATGACAATCAAACACCAAAATATTTACTTTAAAGCATTCAGATCCTTAATTCAGCACTTTGTAGAAGCCTCTTTGGCAGCAATGACAGTTTCAAGTCTTCTTGTATAAGTCTCTATAAGCTTTGCACACCTGGATTTGGGAAGTTTATCCCATACTTCCTGGCAGATTCTCTGAAACTGTCAGATTAAATAAAAAGCGTCTGTGACCTGCCATCTTCAGGTCTCTTGCCAGATGTTCTATGAGGTTAAAGTCTGGACTTTGGCTGGGCCAATCGAGGACAGCTCTAGCATTGTCTTGGCTATATGCTGCAGGTCATTGTCATGCTGAAAGGTGAACCGCCGCACCGGTCTCAGGTTGAATGCAATCTGGATCAGGTTTTCTTCAAGGACCTGGATACCTACAACTGTATTGGAGGTATCAGCCAAGCGATGAGCAGTGTCTGGTGTTCGCCAGACGTAGTGCTTGGAGTTCTGTCCAAAGAGTTCAGTTTTTATCTTATCAGAATAATATTTTCCCTCATGCTCTCAAAGTCCTGTAAATGCAATTTGGTCCAAGCGGACCGATGGATTGAACAATTTGGACAATCTGGAACACTCTCCCTCCTGACCTCTGCACCTGTCAGGTATCACAAAATGGCAGGCAAGAACCCAATAGCACGACACAGGGAACAGTTCAGGTGAAGAATAAACGTTTAATACAAGCAGAGGTCAAACCAGGAAGTCAGTCCATGTGGCAAACAAATCCAGAAGGAGCAGGCAAAAGGGAAGGTCCAAAGTCCAAAACAGGCAGGTCAGTACACGAGCAAGCACGATCAGAATCAGGGTAACAGGATGCTGGAGAGCTAGGTTCACACACTAGACAATCTGGCAAAGAACTGAGGGAAATGGACCGGTATATATACTGAGGGACTGATTGGCAGATGAGGAGCAGGTGAGTATGGGGGTGGGGCAGGCCAGGTGAATGAAATCAGCAGGTGACGCAGAGCAGGAGGGAGTGGCCGAGTCTGAAATGATATGAAAGTTAGTGTGGCAAAACAGGAAACAGACAAATGAAAAACTAAAGCCTGGCAGAAGTTGTGACAGCACCATTGACTCCTTGCCACTTTTCAAATCCAGACTCAAAACTCATCTGTTCAGACAAGCATACACCACCTCGTCACTCACTCACCATGTCAATACTGTTCGATGTTTTATTTTGTTGCCACTGTTTTAAAATTATTTAATGTTTTGTTGTAAAGTGACCTTGGGTGTTCTGAAAGGAGCTTATAAATAAAATGGATTATTATTATTATTAATTTGGAACCGGTTCTCAACTGGAACCAACTGTATATGATTCCTAGGTATTTAAATTCAAAATATTCAGGATTAACCTCATGTTACAGCTTGGAGACATGTGAGGTTACGTGGTGTAACTTTAAATGTCCTAATAAGATCCTGATGCTCGTGAAATTGTTTTAACCTCACCGATCCCCGTAGAAAACTAAAGACAATTTGACAAGAGAAACTACTCTGTAATTTATATTTATAGTATTATAAACCACCAAACCAAACCCTGATCTGTGTCACCAGTTTGCACAGAGATAGCACTTCTCTCAGTGGAGGTATATTGCTCTTGATAGGATGTCTAACCAGTAATATCCAAAACTAATTGCTCCCAAAACTACACAGAAGCGTCATTTTGGCCAATAAAATTGTGGGATATTCTGCCCTGCAGCTGACTTTAACCATTACAGTTTTGTGGATAAAGGCACAGCATTAATGACTACAAAAAATGTAACCATTCAGTTTAGAGGCTGGGAAATATAAGTGTTTATGACAGAAAAATGCAACCACTATAAAACATTACCCAATCGCCTCCATATAGGACTTGATTTGATTCCCCATCTGTGAGTCTTCTGCAGTCTGTGGTTAATAATCCAATGCTACACAAACCAAAACACTGGCTGCTTCCCATTCACAGGCGACAGACACTGTGACCTAATTCACAAGCGTCCGGTGTGGGGCCTTTGAAAATGACAGGGTAATGTCAGTACAACCCAAAGATGGGTTGTAATGGTACAATCCTGAGCGGCGTCTTTCATCTACTGTACGCTTTGGTGTTTGTGTCATCAAACAGCTCAGTAGTAGAAAACAAGAACAAATCTGACCTTCATTTTGAAGAGCCACTAAACTGTTTCAGCTGTCATCTGCTTGAGTGGGACTCCCCTCATAATTACATGGAGGCTTGGGGAGTTAATGACCATGTGACGGGGGGCCAGGTGAATCAGTTGGGGCATGAAAAGTTTAGTCTGAATGCAGAGAAGGTAGAGAAGTGATATTTGGGGAAGATGCTGTTATTACCACAGGCTTTGGATCAGATGTCCATCCAACATTAAATAAAAAGCAAATACATAAACAGTTTGATATTTGCAGACCACCTACGCTGAAATCACATTTATGACATAAAACACAACTTCAAGCAAAAAAACTGAGGAAATATTTTACAAAGGAAATATCATAGATGGATACAAAGAAAGGTATTGAGGTATTGAGTACCAAGATCAAACCCTATTGTTAACAGAAAACTTTTGGGATATAGTTATAATATTTAACCTTGAACTCTGATAAAATGTGAGGGTATATTTTTTACATTTTATGACATTTTGTCAAGAAAATAATTGATGAATATAATCATTATTGCAGCCCTAGACATTTTATTTAATCTTAAATCAGGGGTGAGCTTTCAATTACTGTTGGAATCTTTTAGATAGCCATCTAAGAATTCATATAAAGCCACAATGGGGGGGACAAAAACTAAATGCACCCACAGACTAATTTAGAAGAAAGATGGAGGTAATAGGAATAAAAAATAGCTCACATAAAGACTGCAAATTTGTATTTTCTTTAAGTGTTTGCATAATGTTTCTGCCTTCATTTCAACAAATCTGCCAAAAAAGCATACATACTTGCTATTTTTATCACTAAGGTTCCTGTAATTACACTTTGTAACATTTAAAGCGTTCCGCTCACTTACCAACCATGTATTTATGCTGTTATCTACGCAGCAATTTAGGAATTAAAGAGTTTTAGGATGCCGACCACAAAAAGGCAAAGAATTGCTCTAATTTTTCCATCATCTAAAGTATGCGTGCAGCCTTTTGCTTTAAAACGGTGACCAAAAAGTAACAGTGTGCTTAAAAGTGCAGGGGAGTCAGCATCCCCACTAATGAAGCCATTTAAAGCACACTGCCTGATGAGGCTTAAGCCTGGTGTAACCATCATGTCTGTAAACTTGTCCAAATATATTACACTCAAATGTGTCTAAGGTCTTAACGAGGCCAAAGAATTAGATTTAATCTGCCACGCCGATCTTGGTTTGTGATTATCAGTGTGGAAACGATCCATTTAAACATAGCTGGTTTGTTCGTGTGAGGACGGGGGTGCATCCAGAGCTTAGCCGGGCCACGCTGAGGGGAGTGGGTGGTTTCAGTGCACCACAAATAAGCTTGATGGGGTTTGTAAGAGCTAAAAACAAAACACAGCTGTCTGCCAGAAGTGTGTGGTCCCAGCTTTTAGACAAATATGAGGGACCAGCTAAACTCCCAACTAAATTTGTCTGTTTGAATTTAAAATTACTGTATTTATTTGGGTTTACGAGAAAATGTTAATTGTGTGAAAATTAGTTCCCAAATGCAGACCGGCCTACATCCTTTTTTTCGTTGCTGAGCCAGTTTGACATTCTTCAAACACATATTGGACCCTTCTGTCTGCTTCTCTCTGAAGTTATTTTTTGTTTTTTGCAAAAATTTGAGTACATTTCTTCAGGAAGCTGAGTAAGTGAAAGTGTGGGCTCCATGCTAGCTCCGAAAGGTTGACGGAGCTGCAGCAGTTAAAAATGGAGGAGCAGCGTTAAGCAAAGGTTCACTTTATAGGATAGTAGTTTGACAAGATCATTTTAAATCAAGGTTGCAAGCTAACTTTTGCTTAACTAAAAATATTCAAATCAATCATATTTCCTTGATAGAAAGAAAGCATGTTTCTGAAGTTGCACTTTTGAGTAAAGCTTATAAATTGAAGTGAAACTTTGCCGAAACTTTGTGCCATTACAGTCTGGGTAGTACTTTATACCCAGATTAACACTTTTTGGTTTGAGCTTGAGCCCCCCCGCACTGCAATGCTATAAAAATGGTTGAACGCCTACAAAGTTTCCTTTAGTTATTCTACTAATTTTACTCTTAATGCTCAACAAAACTGTAATCTGCAGGTCATCACACCTCAAACAATTATTGGTTTGCTTTGCTATGATGACCTATAGCAAACCTGCAAGGTAAGGTAAGAGTTGAATCTTCCTGCTATTGAGTTGAAGGCCCTTTTTCAAAATTCATAGGCCTTTGTTCCATAGGATAACCTCAGTGTCTTCCTAAGTAAATGTCAGTAGATGTTTTAAATGTGACTATTTGCTTTTGCAAAAACTGAGCATTGGTAATTTCACTCTCCTTTCACACCCCTGGAAAGAGTTAAAGAGATATTCCCTTGTTTGACATGTTTCTGTCTGCACACGACACCGCTGTACGTCAGTCAACACTGCCCTCTGAGCAGGGTCACCACGCTACATCAGCTTCGACTTATCTCCACTTCCACTGACATGCTCTGTTGTCGTCTTTCTACGTGCTCTGCTGGACAGAGACAATGCCGGCGCAGTGGACGACTGAAGTTTATTCCTTTTATCTTATCACAGATTAGGGAATTTATCAAATGCCAGTGCTGTCATTAAATGCCACAGGCGTTTTACTGGAACAGAATATGTGAATTAGTGTAGTCAAACAGAAGGTATGACGACAGACAGAAAGAAGGGAGAGAGGAAGGACGGATAACTTTGGAAAGCAAAATAAAGAGGTTTGGATGAAGGTAGAGAAGGAGATAGGGAGATACTAAAAACAGAAACAAAGCAGGGAAATTAAGGAAATAGTGGTTAAGTGGATTTCCATTTATTTATACATGTTATTACTTTATATAGGCTATGTCACTGTGGTGACTTTGTGATTGTTTGGCTTATTATCTTACATGACCTTAGGTGATCTCTCCATCGCTGCAACTAAGCTTTAGATAAAGTATTATGCCATGATGTCACCAATATGCAAATGATCGCATGACGTCATTTAAAAACTCGGGAAAACCCAGTAAATGTTGCTACTGATAACTTCTGCAGGTTCACCAAACAAAACTTATATTACTTTTTAAATGAAAAATAAGATCTAAAATGACAGCCGTTAAGGACTCATTTCAGAGTCATGCAGAGAGCAATATTTATTTTTTACTGTGAGCTGTAAAATCTGTGCAAGCGAGAGTGCATCAGCCTGTACGTGTGTGTCTGCGCTTGTTCGAGTCTCAGCATGTGTGTACATAACAGCATCTGTGTTTTTCCCTCTGCCATTCACATTAGACGGAGTTAAATGGAAGTGCTGCTGCTGCCAGGCCGACTCTCTGGACGAGCCTGAGGAAACCCCTCTCTCCGTTGGCTACTGGACGGCCTGGATGCAATTAAAGTCCAATATGAGAGAGAGAGAGGGAGAGAGAGAGAGAGAGAGAGAGAGAGAGAGAGAGAGGCAGGCATGTCAGACGTGCCCAGTATAACCAGGCTGCGGCTGCAGTGGCCAGATGTGATCCTGCTCGGCCTGCTCCGGGGCCTGGCACAAACCACTTGGCTATTAATGGGGGTGAATGCCACAGCTCCAGGGTGTTCCAGGTGGTAAATGGGTGCTAATAGAAATCACAGAGACCACATGTTCCCTTTAAGCGAAGGTTAACCCGATTGGTTTTACACACCTCAAATATAAAAATGCTTATACATACAACGCTGGAGCTAAACTTGGGACAAAACGTATAGCTTGTCGACATATAGAACCAAATGTTTAAAACCTGTGTAAATACTAGGGGTGTGTATTAAATCTAAACATTTTTGGTACAGACTAAAATGTGCCCACAGCACAGAGTAATAAAGTAGCCATGGAATGTCTGACCAAATGGGTAGTCTTGTATACTTCAATTTTGTGATAAAACTGTTCTTGATTTAAATGCTAATTTGTACATTTTAGACTATTGTATTGTGTTTTGGCAAAGTATTGTTTGGTCTCTTGTGTTTGAAGTCTTCATCTTTAACCAAATGATTGGATGCTAAGAGAAAAGTCATAGACTGTATAAGAGAAGTGGACGTGGTCACAATGATGTCACTGATTGATTTGTTGACTATTGTTTTGAAGCCTTGAGTTTTGCTATCTTAGTTTTTTGGAGCCAGAGATGACACGTTACGCCTGGATTCCACTGGATGCGTAACGGCTGCAGATCCGTCGTCGGAGCCGTTACGTACCCATTATAATCAATGTGTGAGATTCCACCGACTGCAGATCCGCTGCGTAATGAGTCCGACAACGCATGGCCATCCGACAGCCCTCGCAACACTTGCGCAGAGCTTCTATTTTTGTCGGACGACGGAGCACTACGCATAAATTCAGCACAGAGCAGATCGTTCCGGACAGGAAGTCTTGCACAGACACAAAATAAAACACCGGTATATTTTCAAAATAAAATACCTCGGGTTTGCTAACGAGGTCGGCCGGCTCGTTAACAAGCCGGCCGACCTCGTTAGCGCTCGTTAAGACGGAGTCGCTGGATTTGTCTCCAGTCATTAATGAGGAGATGTTGATTATCTTCCAGTTATATCAATTGATTAGGCGTGAATTCGCGAGATCTCGTGCGTCCTCGGGACTCTGCTGTCCGCAACAGCTCCGACACAGACGGATCCGGTGGGTGTTGACGGACTGCGTAGATACGCAGCCGTTGCGGACAGACCCCTGTCGGAGTCGTTACGCATCCAGTGGAATCCAGGCGTTAGAGTGTCTTTTAGTACAACCGAATACTGAACAAGACATTTTTAGGTGACAAAAAATGTTACAATTAACTTTCATGAACTGAAAACACTAGAATAGGTCAAATACTATAATCATAAGGTAGCCACGCCCTAAAGCATACAAATAACAGCATGCAATTTCAAAGAAGACTTGAAACTACCAATTGAGACCATAAACTCATTTGGAGATTGTTAACTTATAAATCAGGTAAGAAGTGGGGTCATTTTCTCGACGTCTATATAATCAAGACTTCTTTTTGCAACCAGTGGAGTCGCCCTCTGCTGGCCATTTTAAAGAATACAGGTTTAAGGCACTTCCACAGCATTACTCATCAATGTATTCAGCTTCATTTTTACTTGTCTGATAACCTTTTCCTACTTTTTGTTCAGGTTTGAGGCAAAGGAAAGGACAACATTTAAAGGTTTGGGCTTCTTTTGAAGTTCTTTATTGTGTTTTATGTTTGTATCTTAGAACTTATATCAAAAAGCATCATTGTGGCACTCGTACCAAGACTTTCAGCTTTTAGTTTCTAGAGATTTTCAGGGATATTTTTGAATCATTTTCAAGCTATGCTAAGGGTTTTATTGTGAAAGCTTTGTGATTATTTTATTTAATGTTTAACTCCAGCATAATGCCATCCAATAAGTGCTTTCCAAGTATGAATCCAAACTCATGAATCTGAACTAGGAAATGAGGTGGGGGTTTTTGTTTGCTTAAAAAATAACTGTCTTTGTAGGTAGATTACGGCCTTTGTTTCAAGCTGCTTTCACACAGGGCACTCATTTTGTAAAAAGAAATAAGCAAACACCTAATTGCCACTTGCACATGTCATATCAAAGGATCAGATTAAGGCTAGACTTTACTAAAAGTGGTTTACATCGCTTCATTGCGCAGACTCGCAGTTCAGAGAAGTGATTACAGTCTGCTTTGCTTCACCAGGAAGTCCCAAAACACCCAAGTTTACCATTAGAGGTCCGGTGAAGATTAACTACGGGATTAGCTACTGAGGTAACACAAGTAAATCAGATTGGGTCCCTGGAGCATGCAAAGAGATTCATTATTCTAAACAAAGGGTCAAGTATTCATCCTGTAAACAAGGACCTTATGTCTTATACGGAAGGAACGGGAGTGCCTTCTGGGCAGATTTTCATAACTTTGTTGGCATTTCAGTCCTGTTATATAAAGCGATCATCTGCTATTTAGAGCCTGACATGCATTTCCTACATATAACCATGCCACTAATTCAACTGTAAAAGAAGAACAGTTTAGTAAATCAGCTACAGGAAGATTATGATAAGTTCAGTGTAACTATTACCTTTCTTCTAAATGATATTGGTGTCCCATGTATGTTCCATTCACACTGTTTATTTTAATTAATGCTGTCAGAGTCAGTTGTATTGCTCAAGGTCTCAAGTCTGTGAGTCAATAAATCTAATACCACAATGGATCCTGGTGGATTTATCAGCTCAGATCACACAGTATAACCTAATCCTCATAACAGCTGGTAATTAATTGGAGGTGCACCATGCTGTAACCAGGGTGCAGCTTGATCATAGAATGGTCATTTAAATGCAGGTCTGTTTCAGAAGGTTTCCCATGGGACCAGTTTTGATCAGATCACAAGTTTTGCAACAAACATAATCCAAGTTTGCTTGATATAAAATACACTGGCTTACTGCAATCAGAAGGGAAAACTTAAAAACAATGATGTCAACACATTTTCAGGGTCCAAATGATATTTTAAACAATCTCCTCACTCATTATTTACTTGGCTTTTTCCATTTCCTGCAGCACCGCTGGCCATTTCCCCTGTTAAGGTGTACATTTCATCAAATGTAATTTATTCTTATTTTAACAGAGATTATCATTATAATAGCAGGCCTTGTGGATGACCTCCACTAGAAATCACTGCATCTCAAGCAGGTTTGGAAAATATCACCAGCCACCAATGCTTGGTTAAATATGGCTGCTATAGATTTGCTTCACTCACCAGCCAAAAAAATCCAAGAAAATCAATGGTAATCTATTGACTGGTACATTTTGGAATCCACCAGCCACAGTGGCAAATACAATAACATTTCCAACCCTGATTTGGAGGAACAGGGCGTATTGCTACAGTATGTTAGGTAAAGCAAAACGTGTACTGCCAACAGGAGAGACTTTGGACTTTAACTTGTTACAGTTCCTTTTAAAGTGACAGCAAAGTAGCTAAAAATGTTCTAAAAAAGTTGCATAGCTGTAAATACACACAACACCAGCCTTAAAGGAAAACAAGAATTAAGGTTGTTATTCATCTACTTTCTCCAGTTTGTCAGATTGAGACAAAAATTTCACATGTGTCTCAACAACATCCTTTGTGTGTCGTGTCTGAAAGAGGACCTTCGGGACCCTTTGTGGTGTCCAAACCAACCTCAATGCAGAGAATTCCCATACAACACATGAAAACTCACAAATGTCAGCATATGGAGAAATCAGGCCACTAATCGTCCTTTGTCGCCCGGCGACATTCCTGATGTTCACCCCTGGCAACCAGGACTTAGGGAAGCGCAGAGATTTTGTTTGACAGCCGTGTCACTGAGCTTAGTGCTTCTCAGGGCGGGGTTGACCGCCTCTCATGGGGGACCCCCTATGGACGGTGTTTGGGTGGAGAGGGGGAAGGCTGGTGTGAGCTAATATCAAAACACAACGGCCAGGGACTCAAATGGTCTTTCTGCAGAACATCAAAACAAGGTAACAAATTTGATTAATGGACCGGACTCTTTGTCCACTTTGAGCCTATGTTGACAGCTGAAAGACATGTTTATGGGGTAGTGGCACAACACTCAGACCAAATATATGCTTTACTTGATCCAATCACTCATTCAAAGTCTTCAGATTCAAGTTCATGAGTGTCAAATAGCTTTGAACTGTCAGTCAAAAATCGGAGGTCAATTACAGGGGTCATATTTTGCTTTTGTGATGAGTGCACACTGCATGAGGTAAATCTAAAACTAATAATTTTGTTCAAATATTAAGGCCTAATGGCGGATTTCAGAAGAGAACAGGTTTCCTAGATAACTGACATCATATGTTTAAGTTACATTTGAAATTAAACAGATTTATATCTATTTTTTTAGACAAGTGAATAAATCCAACATGCAAATTAAACTGATGCAAAATCAAACAGTGACTTCACATTGATGGCAAATAGGGATGCAGTGGTGAGGAAATGTTTCCTGATGGTTAATAAACTTGTGACAGCACTGATGTAACAGATCAAGTATTTTCCAAAAGAAGAGAACTGTCGATGGTACTCAATTCCTGATCAGAGCATTTTCTCTGATCCTTCCCATCAGATTTTTTGATCTGTACAAGCACTCTTTTGCTTTCCGTTTTACACTTAATCCTCCGGCTCATACTGATCTGATACCAGTGTTCAATTAAGTGTGTTGACAGCACATAGAAGCAACCCTAAAGCAGTTATCAATGCTCCAAACCTGTCTAGAAAGATGGACATGTAGTGACACCAGTAGTGATTTCTTTTCCAAAATGAATGGCAAACAATAACAATAACAAGCCTAGAACAAAAACCGATAAAGAATGTACATTTCAAGAATACAAACTGTCCAAATTGAAATGTCAAACATTGCCACTTGACTAAATATGAAAAATGACTTGTCAGCATGTTATCCTAAAAACATAACCAGCTGTGCTGAAAGTCCCACTGTACCAACAACTCAGCAGAAGCTAAAATGCTGAGGTCTTTGATGCCATTTTTATGTAGTTGGTACTGTAATTGCCCATATTCAGAATAAAGTGGTTTTGATCCTTTGATTAGAGATGGGGCCAGTTGGAAAGGCTCTAAAATGAGCACAGAGGTTCCTGACCCAAAATAGCCAAGTCTAACTCGAGCTCCGCTCCGGCCAGCAGAGGGCTGTTTCATGTTATACTGCCTTTAGCTATTCCTGTCACTTCTCCGCGGGGCTCAGATAAACACTTCCATTCCACAATCCCAAAGACATAGTTAAGAGACCGCGATTATAGCTTGGGGAGTGTTGTAAAAAGATCTCCAATGGGAGGGAGGGGCGTCCTGACAGCCACAGTTTCTCTTCCATGTTTCTATTTAGCATGTTTCTAACAACTTTCCTCTCTCTCAGGCTTGTTGACCTGTAAGGTGAACTGTTTCTGCACGTGCCGAGAGTTTCCCTTCGACTAAAAGTAGGTCCCCTCAGACAGCCTGGCTCCCTGTCTATGACTCGGCCTCATAATTTTAAGAGAAAAGTGGCTATATTTATGCTTCTGACTGAATGTGACCCTTATGCACACGCTCTGGCATTCCCTCTTATATGTTTGCATGACACTGTATGGAAGATTTATAGTTTGTGTGCACTAGAATGCACACACAGAGTATTAATGTAAACAATATCCTTTACTTTGGCACAAATACAATAAAACATATATTAAACAACCGTCTCCACAATGAATGACCCGCACTGCAGTCCGGCTAAATCTTGACACATTAAAACTCACTCTGAGAAACCAAATCAACATTACATGGTGTCACAGGGGACAAATTGCGAGAAGAAATATGACCAAAACTTTGGTCCAAGTCTGCAGCTGTGGTTGCCAGGTTCTGGAGGGAAAACAATGGGGAAGCGGCTGAGCAGTGAATGTGGTCGGCGGCAGAAAAGCCGCCCCTGTCCTTTCATGTGGCTTCGAGCTGTCTCATTGGCCGCCAGCTCCTTGCTGATTTACACCACAGCAGCAATTCACAACCCAAACAAACCCCAGACAACTAATTATGTCAGGTTGACTCTGTCAGCTTATCATGGAAGCAAAGCAGAAAAGAAAATGTTGACCACAGAGGCAGACATTTCTGGAGTGTAACTCCAGACAATATGGTGATGGAGCCCTGGTGCTGTCTGTTGTGGCCTGGTTGTGGATCTAATGTACTGCAATGCATAAGCCCAGGGAGGTCTGGAGAGAGAAGGAATGCCTGCAGAATAATTGATGCCCCAACTCCAAAAGGTATGTTGTACTTTAAATCAACATAGATGCAAATTTGTGCACAAATAACCAGGACTCGCAGAAAAAAAGCAATCACTGTAGATGAAGTCTGCAACATTGTTGATCCCAAAAGGCCCAGAGCAAAAAAAATCCTCCCAAAGTTGTCTGAAATATGAAAATGGAACACCCAAATACCCAGATTTCATTATAGTGCCAATTATTACAATAAGGCAGAATACTACACTGCAAAAATGAGACTCAAAGTTTATTTCTATTCATGTTAATTATGTTCTAAAACAATAAGTCTCATTATGTTTTGATTTCAGTATTTTGAAGGAAATACTACAGTCATCTACCATATGTCTACTGGTCCTATGCATGTTTGAAATGTTCACATTTTGTTACTAAGACTAATAAATGAATGAACAAAGTGATATTTACTTTGTTTTCGGTTCAAGCTGAACCCTCTGCAGTTATAAATATCAATGTAAATATATCACAAAAACAAAGCTACAGTCAAATTTTAAGACAAAGAACACCATTTACATTAAGAAGTGACAACCTATCATTACTGGAGTCTAGACTTGTTGCAAATGCAAGTTAGTGGTTTTTAATCTACATTTTATACGTGCAACAATGCAGTCATATTTCACCAAAATGATGCTCCGACTATGAAGGAATGCAGTCTGCGGATTGGCCCACAAAATAAATCAAGCTAAACAAGAACTGTACATAATGTAGCATAATTAGTGATTTTGCTTTATTATGTTCAATTAACATCAAAGAAATGCTGCAACTTGTTATTCATGTTATCTAACGACTTTGCGCTGCAAACACGGATCCACACAGAGACTCCAGATGGTACTTTTGGCATGGCACATCAGAAACAACAATATGGAGAGTCCCATTATGAATAACTAAATCACAGATTGCTTAATTAATAGTTTCTGCCTTTATTCTTCAGCACCCCCGCCACCCTAGCTATTATGGATATTGAATTAATTAATAATAGGCTAATCCTCAGTGAAAGCAAGACGGAATAATAGAGATAAAGTCGACTCCATTGAGGATCCTTAACAAAAACACCTGAGCAGAGCAGTGTTTTCTTGTCAAGTTATTACCTCTGCCAATCAATTTGGTTTGTTTATCTTTTTGTCAGCAGTATTATGGAAAAAAACATCAGCCCAACTTTCAATAAACTTGATGGAGGGTGAAGCATGGGCAAAGGAAGAACTCATTAAATTCTGGACCCGAAGGATACACAAATTATTTTAGTTTTTGTTAATATTGCCAGATCACACAGTTGTGCTCCATTTCATGGGGTGTCGGATGGCCCCTTTAGTGGGAACAAGAACTCTGGTGCACATTTAATGGCTCATCTGATCCATTTCCTACTACTGGAAGCTACAGCTACCAACATGCTTTCTACACACTCATCTTCTTTATAGCAACCATGTTGCTTTCACATTAAAGCTCATGAACACACCACATCCCGACTCGGGCTATGGGACACTCAAGAAGGACATGAATGCACCATTGCCCTCGGGGTAGGTCGACGCCCTTGTGCAATTATTTTAGTTAGCAACCTCACAGACTCTTAAAGACCATACTAGACCATTAGGATATTTAACAGATTGTCTTTCCAAATTTAATAAAAAAAAAAGTTATTTTTGAGCTGTTCACTGACTTTTGTGCTCCAAAACGTGAGTCGTTTTTTTTTTTTTACTTTTTCTGTGGTTTAACTCAACTAGTCAGGTTATTTTTCCTCTGAGAAACACATTTTTCAGAAAACGTCCAATCTGACGTGCATGAAGCCTGCTGCTGTTGTTGTAGTCGCCTCGTGTCTGGCTCTGTGTCCTCCCTGCATCAGTTTGGCCCTTGTTCAATCCACCTCTCGCCTGTTATAAAGGCTCTTTTTGCTGAATACTTTCCTATACACTCCTGGCCCTGAGGTTTACAAGTTTCCCAGTCTTTATGGCACCACTGAGGCATTTTTGGAGTGTCCTAATTTTTTCCTCTAAAGAAAAGGTCTAAATGAGAATAAAAAGGTATCAGGGAAGATTTTGAGCAGATCCGAAAATTACTTTTCTTTCTCTTTAGGAAACGCCATGCCTGTTTATTATTATAGCTTCAGAATGCTTAAGACAACCTTATATCTACATTGCATAAAGCTCACCTCGACATGTTTCTTTTCAAATTAAATCGGAAACGCAGATCCAGCGCTGCAGCTTACTGATACTCAACTACAAAGGGCACACGAGGCATTTAATATGATGCAGATCTCCTCTGCCTATCTGAAAAGGATGGGAACAGTCAAGGCTTGGCTCTTGAGGGACCTTTGGGTATTTCCTTTCGTCTTTGCTCCCTTGGAGGCAGAAGTAATCACATCTTTAGTTTGTCCGGAAACCAGAACAAGGACTGACAGACTAAGGTGGTCCTTTAGCATATAAAACAGACAGAAAATTACATCTGCTCATCCAAGGCAGCCAGACTAATTATTGTATTTTTAACGTTTGTTTTTTAAAGTTAAATGATAGCAAGGACAGATGATAAGACAGTAAGGGTTCGTAATTACTAGCATTGCACAATTACTCATCATAATGACTACTGACAGAGAGACAGAGAGCTAAACAATCAGGGCTTTAATTCAAAGCGAGGTTTGCGTCACTGGCATGGTATTAGATGTCAAGAAATGCACTGAATTCAGAACAGTGTGTTTTGTTTTTGACAAACAATCTGATCACAAGCATAAACATATGTGCAAAACCTTCAGTGTTTCTGTCTGTGTGCAATATGTTGATGGTTCAAAAGCTTGACATACTTAATGATTCGTTACAACCTTCATGTGGCTTCTAGGGGGTGCTACTGAGCATGCTCCACCTCAATCAGACATATTGGTTTTGTTTTATCACAAAAAATTAATTCCTCTTAAATTAACAACTGCAAATGCATTGCTTAAATGTTTTCAGTGGAAGTCTAAACTTTAATCCTACAATTCATTTGCAGGGAACAATCAGAGTTGTGACTGTGGTATTCAAGGAAAATCCTGACAGTGAGATGCACGTGCTTTAATCATTCACGTGGGCCAAAACAGAAGTTTTAACATGACAGATTAACGTAAAGCTGTTTAATTAAACAAATGCAAACCAAAGAGTTGTCTGGAGAGGTATATTTAATCTTTGTTAGGACTCCAGCAAACACAGAAGCACAGACCATAAACATGACTTTGAGAAACTTAAGAACAGGCCATGTTGGTTTCTTCCGAGCCCTAAACAACTGACACAAACACTATTTCTCAAAGTCTTTTGTTTAGGCTACAGACTTTGACTGTCTTCCCAATTGAGCCGACATTAAAAAGAGATGTTTGCAATGTTTCGGTTTGTTTTTGGTTGACGTTCATGCCACTGCTGAAAATAAACGGAGGGCCTTGTGTTTGTGTGCTCAACAGTCCTTTCCATAGCAGCTTCGCCGTGTTGATGGAGCGGAGACAAAAACACAACAGAGGATGAGAATAACATTGACAGTGACACAGTGAAATGGATATGATATCAGGACCAAATGACATGTAATAATGCAGAGGGTCAGGTGACGTGAAATGTGGTATTAAGTTTAAATTTCAGGTGTTATATGACTAACTTGTTTTTTCGAATGATGGTTTATGGAATATCTGTCTTCCTATTTTATGATGTCATCAGCTTAAAAAATAAGAAAATCACAGCCAAATATTGATTTTCTAATTTTTTTTACTATTTTTAATTACATGATAATAGCTACTTAGCTCATTTGCATCTGCAGTCCCTGGGCAGGAGTCAACTATAGCACTTCATTCTGAGCATTAAATTAAAACCAATAATAAATTATTTAAAACAGACTATCCAGACCAAAATAGACCAAAACAACACACAAAATATCAGTACATTTACAAAGTCATGTTTGAGTCAGTTTCTTTAGACACACAAAAAAATATTTTCTGATATTTTATATTCCGCTATACACAATTCAAGTTGCGACAGCAAAGTCTCCTAGAGGCGGGCATTGAGCCAGATCACACACATCAGAAACAATCCAATGCAGCCACCACTGGAATCTAATTCTACAAAATAGTTTAATACTAATACTATTAATGTAGCTTAATTAAACTATCTGCAACTGTGCAGAAATACTGGGTTTAAACAGAATGAATAGACATGCAAACAAAAAAGCCATGCAGGATTTAAACTCTGATTTAGAATTAAAATGTCAAAGTTATGAATGAAGCTCCGAAATATTACATACAGCACTACTTTGCATGACTTGTAAATTGATGCAGTGTAGGTTCAGCATGACTGTGACCTTGCCAAATTTGCACGCCTGCTCAAAATTACATTCACAATCATAAATACCTGCAGGACCTAATTCAAGGAATCGACTGCTGTTCATTGAGGTCTGACTTCCTCCTTAAAATACCAGCTTGCTCTGTAAACAACTGACTGCCGCTTCTAAATCTGCTTTACGTTGGGTGAGGCTATAAATCCCTGCATACAGTAAAGATGTGGACACGGTGTAAATCATTCGCTCCTCTTTGCCCTGTGGCCTCGTCCTCTGAATGGGGCTCAGTGTTTGAGTCACACCTGCTCACCTTCCTCAGCCTGCAGGCCTGGGACAGGGGGTGAGCCGAGGCTGAGATGAGAGTAGAGAAGAGGGGGAGGCCTTGGACGGCTTGGAGAGGGGCAATGACCCTGCATACCCCAAGAAGTCATCCTAATGACTCTGGCTCTGTGCTGTGTGAACCGCTGGTTGTGGTTTTCAGTCATGTGCGAGGGCGTTGTCACGTGCTTAGGAAAGATTCATGACCGGTGGATTTCAGAGCAGTGAATGCTGGCACACTTCGAACAGAACAAGCCACACAGCGTGCAGTTTGTGAAAGGCTTAAATAAACACAATATATAGTCTCAAGTAGCCGTGCAGAGTGCATTCACAAATGCACGGCCATGTGACTGGGATGTCACTTATTCTGACTTCCAAGGGAGAGGAAAAAACTTGTGTACTTACTCATTCTCAAAACCACTAACAATCCCTCTCACTGTGCAGCTATATGTATACAGAACGTGCTGTATTAGCCACAGCTTGTCTAACATTAGCATGCAATGATTTTGCAGACAATATGAAGCAAGCAAAATATAACTTGAAGAGTGCAAGCATATAATTCTCTCGTAAAAAAAATTTCCTGCTGTCTTGACATCATAACCACAAAACCCACCGACCGGTCTGAAAAGGATGCTTTCTTTTAAATATCGACAAAAATATAGTTTATCTTAGAAAGAAACTGCAAAAACAGGCATTATCGTCTGAGTTTGAACTTTTGGATGATCCTTAAATGACGAACGCTTCCGTGGGAAAAAGCAACTAAAAGGAAGCTTTAAATTGTGATATTTCTTCACAATCATTTTAATCGAAGTATTGCATATAAAAAATTGCCAAAAAATTAACCATTTGCATGAAGCAGATCCTGTTAAATACATTAAATTATGTGCTGCTCAGCACAACTGGGAAGCCATGATTGATTTAACTGAGATGAACGGTTACCTTACAAAGATTCACTGAAAATTTGACAGAACTGCAGGCTCTTTTAGAGCAGAGAGGAAAAGGCAAGTAAATGTAAATGTATTTTAATGCACTGATTGGAGCTGGGGAGAAACTGTATTTTGTTTCTTTTGTATATGAAAATACTCAGTGAAATTGCAATAAAATTAATCTTGAATCTTGAATAAAGAAAGGTTATATATTGTAAGTATATATAAGTTGGAAAAAAAGTTTTGAAGCGTGCTCGGAATGGGAGAGTATGGAAGTGCAGTAAGAAGCACAGATGATTGGCTTAACTAATGCTAACCAGGCAGAGTGAGCGGTAGGCAGGCTCCTGCTTTTCATTAGCACCAGCTTGCTAACTGGCAAGTGCAGCCAGTTAGACTTTCCAGATGTGCCTGTCCTTGTATGATCCTCAGCTCTGCTCTGAGATCTCACCTCGGGGCTGGAAACCGAGACAAGGAAACACAGCAGCAAGGGAGTCCGCTCCGCCAGCCAGCCTTACAAAGAGTCGTATGTATGCAGGAAGTTGGACAGACAGAGAAGTTTGCTCTGCAGAGGGTATGCCACGTTACTGCCACATCTCTGCAGTCAATGACTGGCAGCGCTGCCTGAAAAGATGCCAGTCTTGTTTTTTACTCAGCATTTTAATGCTCCATGCTGTTAATGGGTTTATTGTGCTTTTAAGTGTTTGGAAACCAAAGTCTATCATCAACAGAAGCCATAGGAGGTCTTTATTGCTCCTCACAGCCAGCCCCAACAAATAAACTGAAACACTTTTCGTTTCCAAGCATCATGTTATGAAACAAGCTGAAAAAATCTGTTTGACCTACTAAATATAACAGTTTTATAACAAGAATTACACTGATTAATTATCTTATCAGCTGCAATGTGGGTGACCTAGATACTAGAGAGGATCTCATCCAAGCGTTGGGACTAAATGTTCAGTTTTAAGAGCTGAGGTGATTGATTCCAGTTTGAGTCAGATCACCGCCTGTGGCTTCACAGTTCACCAAATCTTCCAACACTTCCAAAAGCACAAGGCGTAACTACATTCAGGCTTGTATTGTCCCGACAGTAGAGTTTGTTGGATTTCAGGCTGAAAACAATCTGCAGAAGTTGCGAAAGGAATGAATTGCCAACACAAAGACAGCAGCTGTTAGAAGAGCTGCTCTGTGACCCAGTCACAAAAAAAGTTCAGAAAGTTCTAATTATTAACAATTATTCACAAGCTAAATCATAACATTTAAACAAAAACCAACATTTTCTTGATGCATAAATAAATGACCCATTAAATCTCAAACTGAACTTGACTTTTAAATATAACTTAATATCAAAAATGACTAAGACATTCCAAATCAATGTAAAAAAAACGATCCTACTCAACTAGAAACATTATGTCCATGGCAGCAAAGATAATCGACATTTGGATAATATCTGTACTTGGTATGTTCTCTTGAACCTGAATGAATAACAAATGGATCTGCCAGGAAGTGACGAACACTGGCTCGACTATAAAACTCCTCAGAACTGACTTCTAATGTTTGTCCAAAGCATCAAGATCACAGTTGGTATAAATGCCATACGGCCAACTTCTTGCACGGACAAACACGCACTTGATTGTCAAAACTGTCCCATATTCAAGACCCTGGCCTGGGCTGCATTATTGTCGTCATGCTTCCTCCTTACTGCCGAAGCAGGCCAGGACAAAATAGAATTATTAGCAGGCAAGCGAACAGAGCAGAGAGGTTGCTCTGCACATTTCGTACAATCAGAGGGGATAAAGTGTCCTGCATCACTTTCACAGAAGCTATTAAAAACTATTACGTTTGTGTTATTGATGAAAACATGAAGCCAGGTCTGTCAGGAGGTTATATATCACACAATATTGAGAAACAGAATGGCACACAAAGAAAAGAACGAAATGTGTGTAATTAAAGTTTTTTAGTACAAAGTTTGGATTGCATTAAGTTGACTGATGGGCCGTTGAAATAAAGTTAATAGATTTAAGGTGCCATTTAAGGACGCCCCCTGAAAGTTGATTATTTGAGTCATCAGTCTCTGAGTTCACTCGCATGTTTTATTAGTTGAATCATTGCACTACATCATTGTTCACAGAGCAGTGCAGGAGCAACGGCATGGCAAGCCGTAAGACAAACACAGTCCGGTCTTAAAATGACCAAACCATAGAACTAACTGTTTTGGAAACAGAGAAGGGTTAAGGACAAGGAGGGCAGCAGGCAGTGTGAGGCAGGACGGTGCAGTTACTTTTTCTGACAAGGTGGAAATCTGATGTTTGCACATCACAAGTAGAAAATGGCATGAAAACACGGCTCTTACAGGTGCAACACAAGACGAACATAGGATGATGAGTCAAGTGTGGGGGGGCCACAGTTGGCGGGTGCACTGAACTGACATTAACTGGGCAGGGGGATATATAATATGTCTCTCATAATTCGTAGGTGTCTCTATAACCTATTTTGCTTGATCAACACAGGAGTGAAAAACTTTTTTAAATGTTATTGTTTCCATTCAGCTTTTCAATATGAAAACATTTTTTTTAAAAGCATGGATATATAAGTTTATATAGCAAAAGTATATATAAGTAGAAGTTAACAGAGTTAATAGAGTTAATAGAAACACAGTGACAGTCAACTGTCAAAAAAATATTAAAAAAAAAAATAAAAAAAGTAATAATCCAGTTCCTCAATAAAATAAGTGTCAGAAGTGCCGGCCACTTCCATAAAATTGGAATTTGACTTCTTGAAGCCAATCTTCAGCATATAAAATTTGGACAGTAAAATAGCAAACTGTGCACCCCAAAATATCTATCTATATATTTATTTATTTTTTCTACATTTTCTGCATTAGTGATTTTAATGTACTTTTAGGATTCTGAATTTGGATGAATTTGGAAACTATTGCAACATGTTTTGTTTCCAACAGTCAACAAGAACCGTTTTGAATTTGTTACGGCTTCCATTTGCCTCTGACTGGCTTCTTCTCCATAACAACACTGGTGGAGGTTCATGGGTATCTTTAGAGCCATCTGCCATACAAACCATATGGAAGAAATGTGAGTTCTCAGGAATAAACTGGAATAAATTAAATGGTTTTCCATAAGACTCGCGTGTTTACGTTGAGAAGCGTTGTGGATATGATTAAAAGAAAAACTAGGCCAAAAAAGGAATTGACCTATTTCACAACTCTTGTTTATTGGATGCAGATTTAGTTTCCTGTTAGCATGTAATTTTAGCTTTGCATAATAGACTAATCTGTGCTTTATGCTCTAACTGACCTCAGGTGATCCGGTAATTCCTTGGCGAATAAACTGAACAGATTTCACCTCATGTGACTCCACGTTTTGCCCTCAGTACATTTTGTTATGCTAAGCTTTCTGAACACGAGGAACTTGTGGCTATCAGATGTCAACATCTGTTTCTATATCCTCATAAACACGCATGTTTTGGGGGTTGTCACCTGTAGTTGCTTTCCATTATGTTGTCTTGCCAGAGAAACAATGCAAACAGACTGAGTTTGAACTGTATTGTTCACGTTGGGGAAAAAAGACCAAAAGAAAATATTAAGTACACTAGAATTTAAATAAACTTCTTCAAAGCAGTGCTTCCGAGTTGAAAGCACCGGAGGGACATAGTGCTGTTAAAGCTTACTGTTTCTAACTAGATCCTCACCCTAGTTGTGGATAAAAATGTACATCAAATGGAAAAAGTGAGAGCATGAAAAGAAACAGATTAACACGTCAAATTTGACCTCAGTCCAGCTGTGGCACATTGTAAAGAGCCGGTTCCTTCCCCACAACGTTTTTGAGCCACACCAGACACGGATGTTGTTGTCATCTACTCCCCACTTCTATTTAGGACTACACAAACCAACCAGCCATTATCATACGATGTCTCCATGAAATAATACGCTGCTCAGATTCCTGATGTGCCTCGGAGGGGGGGAGTTGATCACACCACACATTACACAGCATATAACCACGTGAGCCACAATTTCAAATGTTTCAAAATGTTCTCAGTGAGCCGTGATGGCCCCTGGTGTCATGGCTGCCAGTGACACAGACAAACTGTTCATAAAAAAGACCACACAAACACAAACAGAAAGGGATCCATTTCAATCTGCCAGATTGATAGTAAAAGCAGATGGATTCTGATATAATGTTGAAAACAATGGCAGCATCACTTCATAAATATCTAGGTCAACAGCAGTGCATTCACATTTACAAGAAGAATATTCACTTTTTTTGTGATTTTAACAATTTTTCTCCACCACAGCCAGACAAACAAAAAGCCTTTTTATGTGTTTGGGTGCAGTTGAAATACTACAGGCTGAATTATGAGATTAGTGCCACCCACTGAAAACTGTTCTCTCATTACTGTTGTTGATTTGTGTTCACTTTATTGACTCAACGACTCCAGCACCAAGAGTGATTGATCGAGCTGTTAGAACTGAATGTTCAATAAAAATGAATGAAGAAACCCAAAGATATAGTTGGGACTTTTAGTTCAAAATGTGCATATTACAATACATTTTACAAATAACTGATTGGACCCATAATCAATACCAGTAATGCAACAATCACTCGCCAAGCATGAATGGATTTTGGATTTCACGTTCTTGTCCAGTTCCTAATGTACCAAAACAGTAGGAGAAATTCCAAGTTTCCTTCCATCTCTCCCAAAAAACAAAAAATAATGTTTTTATAAAAGCCTAATTTTCAAGCTCAAAACAACAAAATATGTTACCGTTGGATTTCTCGCTTGCTTTTCTTCAGTGTAAAAATATTGTGAAAATATATCAACTTCATTTATTCCACAAAATATTAAAAAACTTTGCACTTGGCAGGTGTATAGCTAAGGGCCCAAGGAAGCACAGTGTGAGCTATAGACAATTACAGGACACATTTATCATTGGTACATTATGTACACACTGTGTAGTGTATTTACTGAGGACCCATATTAACTGTTGAATGGCATGCTGGGTACAGCTCGCTCTTGGTTACTCATTACATTCGAGAACAGATGAAGAAAGAGAGATCAGAGAAAACTTTCGGAATGAACACTTTTGTTAATACTAAAATTGAGAAATAGCCTGGTCCCAAACATTAACAAATGATGAGAATACTCTGCCAGTGGACACAGCTATGTCATGGCAGGTGTAACGATCAGTGGCAAGTGTTGCAATTGCACTGCAGCTGGATTCTCACGATATCATGCAAGAACTGCGATATAAGATCTTGTTAAAATCTGAATGTGCACTGCACGTAAGTAAACTAATATTTGATGTTTAAACTGATGGTATGTATAACATGCAATTTGTATACATCACTTTGGTCTCTGGAATGTGAAAATGGCCATTATTCACAATTTCCTGACATTTTAAAGACAAAATGTATAAAAAGCTAGGCACACTGATTTAAGTCTTATCAGGAGAGTTGTGTTCTTGCATCCCACCAACAGAAGTTGGTATAAGTTATGTAGGTCAAGTTAAAAAACGTACAGGATGTGGATGTCTCTAAAATATATATGGGCATATTGTAAATTCTCAGTTGGGCACATGTGAGCCAAATCTGCTGCTTATGATTAGACATTATAGCCGACACTTTGATGGTGTGCGGAGTTACTGTGAGGGGTGGCGAATAACAGGGCTCGCCATCTATATGGGTCACTGTGGGGTTCGAATGTGGCTGAGGGAATGTGAGGGAAGGAGCAGAAGCGGAGGGCTGCCTGTCGTCCTCTCAGCCAAGCCGCAACTGGCCAGATTACAAGAGTCTGGATTAGAGGCCAGGGGTTGGGGTAGGGATGTGGATCCCATTGATGTAGGAGCTCAAACACACACACACACACACACGCACACACACACACGGAGGCCACACATTATTAAAGCATCAATGTCACCATCAAAACACGCACAAGCTGGAAATTGCCAAGGCGTTCACATTGTGTTAAGATACGAACGGAGCTGCTCGTTTAAAGCAGCACTTTATACTTTAATTTTGTTTAATGTGGCCACTTTGTTTGGACATCATTTATAAATGACAATGAAGTGATTTCAAGAAGGTGTTTCCTCATTTCCTTTTAACCATAACAGACCACACTAGCTGCAAAAACCACAAAATGAAAGAATGTAAACTTGGCCTAAAATCTGCATCACTGTGTACAAAATTAATTCAAAAATGCATATTTTATCTTTGCATTTGGCACAGCATTGTTTTTTAGACAGATAATAGCTTCTCATAAAGCATAACCAGTATAAATTGGAGAATGGGAACAATCTGCAGAGCACACTGAGCCCCTGGCGACTGCTGGCAGGGCATGAAAGCTGCGTTACGCAAAACAAGATGAGCTTTACAATAGTTCTTTTGCAACTTGAGCCTAATTAAATCACTTCATCAAAATAATAACTTGTTCTCTAAGAGAAGCCAAATACCAAAACAGGATCAAAGGTGTCGCTAATGCATGTGTAATATCAACACTAATATGGCCATCCTATGTCTTATTATAATTCACATGAACCTACAGAAAATTGACAAATCAATTCCAGGCAAAATTTATGTCGTACCAATATTATGCACAGAACAGATGCTGTAAAACAAAATACAAAAAGGCAGATCTTGCCAAACCCCAAACAAAGAGGCCTCCAACTAGTGTTCCTGCAAAGAGTTCACAACCCAGTAAACTCAGAGTGATAAATATATGCCAAGAAATTCACATTATATGCAGCAGCTGGTTAAACGTGTCAGCCATGCACATAGTGAAGAAAACATTGATAAGCAGCAGATAATCATTACTTCATAAACAACTCTGTAAACAGTGAAGCATTAGTTTGGATGTAATAATGATAGAAAGAGGACAGCAATAATTATTAAATTATTTCTTAAATTATTTCTTTAATGCTAAAGTGTAAAGAGAAAATGTGAATTTTACTAAGTGAGACAAAAGCCATGCCGAGTTTAACATGAAGCCAATATTCAGTTAAATAATTGCCCGTATGTCAACTTTCATCACCAAAGCCAATAGACATTACAACTTACTAGAGCAGGGACGGGCAACTGGAGGCCCGGGGGCCGCATAAGGCCAGCACCCTCACTTGAAGTGGCCCTCAGTAAAACTACATTCATTTGAGCATGAAATTTTAAATCTGCAGTGTAAAAAAGCACAAAATTACTTCTTGCAATTAATGTTGGTCTGCTGTTCTTGCACTGAAAAAAAAACAAGAAATCACAGTAAGTGGGGTTTTTTTGGTTCAAACCTTTTGTATTCCTATTTATACTGTTATACATGCATTTGAGCATGAAATATGTTAAATTACTGCACTGTAAACATATTTAAAATTGCAGTTTCATCATATCTGGTTCAGTGCACGGTCCTATATGTGGCCCTGTGGTAGTTGGCAAAACTGAGTTGATAGCAAAAATAACAAAATAACAATAACAACGACCAATAAGCTGAGACAAGAAATTAATTCACAATAACTACAAACACAAATAATACATGAGTGGATGTAAGCAGCCAGAGATAAGCAAATAGTGAGTATCCATCTGTCAGCCAAAAAGCCGCCAACTTTACCAGGTAATGTTTGGCAACATTAGCTTCAAACCAAGCAAAACACAGCTCAGACTCACAACAACACGTTAGCTAGCATAAGCAGCAACACTTAGCTTTATGACGTGAAGTGGTTGTCCCTGTGTCTCCTCATGGAAGATGTAAAATACTTTAGAAAGTGTCCATAATTGGACAGGAAAGTATAGACTGCTGACATAAATTGTTGACATGAATCTCTCAGTTTAAAAACAGCGACAGACGCGACGTAAACGTTAAAGCGCAGGTGATGTTCTTAGAGCCACGCCCCTTAGTTACTGTTGCTACGGCTGTCAAACGTTCCCTTCTAGAATATTCTAAGACGCCTCACGTGCAATTTACAGAGATATCTATGGGCTGAAATATGTGCCACCAGAAACTGAATTTGAATTATTTATATTTTAATTTAAATTGGTTAACTTGAATAATTGCATTAAAAAATTGAATTTGAATCACATAATTTAAATTTGTATTGTGTATTTGAATCATTGCATCCGGCACCCGGTTGCCAAATCGCCTCTTCGGCCAATCCATGGTCAAGCCAGTCTATTTTCTTCCTCCGTTTCATGGCAAGTGGAAACCGGGTGGCAATAATGTTACAAAAGAAAATGGAGGTGCTGATTGGCCAAAGAGGCGCTCTGTGTATTGCTCTGCCTCAACTACCCGGAGGTTCGTCACAGAAGATTGAAATTGAATTTTGCAAACTGATTTTAAATTGTGAGAACTGAATGTTCAGTTCCAAACTAATAAATTCAATTTCAATGCAATGCAATGATTCAAATTGAACAATACAAATTCAAATTATGTGATTTAAATTCAGTTTCTTGTGGCAGATATTTCAGCCCATAGAAATCGCTTTTATCAAAAAGTCTTTGGTCTTTTTATTTAGTCAAAAGAACACAATTATTCTATATTTTATATTGTTATATATTTCTAGCTGGGACCCTCAACTTTTGAAAATAATATCAGTTAGCCTTCTATCATAGTTTATGGGCTGTAGCTAGTTAGGTAATTAATGTTAGCTCTGTAAGTTGGTTGATAAAGCTGGCCTCAAGTGCCTCAATAGTGACAATCAATTCTATTACCTTGGTCCGTGTCTCTGCTCACTTTTTACTTTTCCCAGCCGCTACTTTTCCTCCAAACTTGCCATACTTCATCCATTCATCACATGCTCAGGATGGCAACCTCCTAGTCTGAGCAGTGAAGCAAATACATAGTATGCCAAATGACCAGGTTGTCGAACTGCATCATTAATGTTTAAACAACGTAATGATGAAGTAGTATATCCTAATGTCATACTGCATGCAACAGGACATACTTAAAGTAAAAAAGTATGCCATTTGGAACGCAGGATTACAACTTGGAAAAGTTAAGATGTAATTGATGACATGAAACAGAACAGCATTCCATTTAGGCGAGCCAGTTCCAGGATGCTGGTATCGTGCATATATTTGGCGTATTATCAGGGCTACTGGGACATTTAATGGACCTGAACAGTCGCAAGGTAAATAAGTTTTACTCGTTTTCCTTCGATGACTTGTCAAAATGTCTTCAGTGAAAAAGGTCTCTTGCATCAAGTAACTTCCTCTCATCTGACCTATTTGTCGTGTTTGTCTGTATTTCAGTTTTCCTCTTTCTGTTGCCTGTATTCAGTACTTGTGGCACTGCAAAAGGATCTTAAATATGCACATATATAATATCACCTAGTTTTAGTACAGACAGCTAACACAAGAAATGTTATTTCCTGCTTTGATTATGAACATAAAAAAGACACACTTGGACAATCAACACAGTTTGATTTATATTCTATTGTTTGTTTTATTTATTTCCAAATTCTTTGAGAATGATGACTCACTGGCAAATGCAATGCTGGTTTGGATAACTGAAAAGTGCAACAAAAATTAGCTGGAGTTTGAAGATGAAACTTCCCCAAAACCAATCCAGAGCAGGATTTACAAACTTAAATTACCCTAAACTGTGATATAGTTCTTCCAATTCTGACCTGGGCTATTTCTAACACAGTATAGCAAAATGACAAATTCAGTTCTATATTTCAGGCAAAGGGCTCAACTGTGTTAAAAGTATGAATCCAATAAGTAACATTAGTGCTGAAATGTTATTTTTTCTGTCTGTTTGCACATTTAAAGGCTGCAAATCAATCAGTGATCCAGGTCCATCTTTTTCCGTTTAAGTTTTCTGTCTTGATCTGAGAGAAATAGAATAATGTAATGTAGTGGCGTTGAAAGTAAAGTAAGATTACTACTGTAGGTTGTAAGCTATTAAGCCATGCATGCTTATATTAAACACTCTTAAATCTTTAGGAAATTCCTGACGGAGCAGCCCGGTGCAGCAGCAAACTGGAGAATGGAGTTGTCCACCTGAAGTAGCTCGCCAGCCTTCTCCATAAATGTCCTATAAAGAATGAAAACGGAAATATCATAAAGTCTGAAAGATTTTTTGTGGTCCAAGAAAAGTGGGAAAAGTGGGAAAAGTCGGCATTTTTCTCACCCCTGAAACATGTGACACATAAACACAGACATTGATTGACACTGGAGTTACCTGAACTCTACCTCGGCTTAAACAGAGCTTTTATTGCACATCAGTGAGCCGCCGTTTTATTTATTTCTTGGTCCATCCAGCACTTCGTAGCAGTTTCAGTGACAGGTGGGTGATTCTGAGCAGATGCTGTCTTCACCTCGCTCCTCCAAGAATCTGACAGAGAAAATTAATTCTTTTTTGCCGGCTGGCTGGAGCCTTACTGACCTTTCAACGGCAAATCAATTTGCACTTGACCAGGAATGCAATCTTTGATACAATAGAACTGAGATATTGCATTATGCATTACTATATAAATAAAATATGCAGGGCACATGTAGGCCCCACAATCTGTTATAAAGTTTACACAAGGCCGGCCGGCAAGGTCATAGATGCACAACAATCAGTAAATTAACTACTCCTGTTCCTCTTCAGGCAGAGATTTTTGTGGCCATGGTACTCCGTGATTACTTTTGGTGGTCCTGGTGTTACCCCACATAGACATTTTGTTATACTGAAGCATTTCTGCAGTTCAAAAGTAAAAAACATCACAAACATACCTCTAAAATGTGACTCTTTCTGTGGAATTAAGTCTGAATTTGTAGTAATCTTGGACAGACATTTACAATAGCAAATAGACACCAAAAGCTTAACCAATGTCAAGATTTTTAATCATCCAACAAGCTATTTAATGCGATTAATGCATTAGGAACTCATATTTGACAAGAAATGTCAATGTAATCCAGTGTTAATCCGACTGTCCTTAAATTTCTTGTTTGTTGTGTTTCCATGAACATTTAAATTTCGGACCCATCATTATGGTCAGCCGGAGTCTGAACCGTTAATTGGATGCTGCCACGCCGTGGCCTCCCCACACAACCCATGCACTCAGCGGGTAACTGTGACTTCATAACCACATGTATCGATGCTGTCGGCTAAGAGAAAACATCAACAAGGTTTCCACATAAACGCCTAATTGTTTGGAGGGAATTCCCAAAAGCTAGCGCTCGGTCATGGTGCAGTTTATAAATTAAAACGTGATCGCTGGGACGTGACTCATATCGACCAGTGGTGTATGTTTATGACACGTGATGTCTCCTGCCTTTTAAGGTCACATACCGTAGAACTTTTAAGCTTCCCGAGTGATGGGTTTATATGAGGTGCACCCATTACAGCAGCTGAACTCATGAAGTTGAATTGCAATGTATAAGAGACTCCGGTCCCTGCAAGCTAATAAAGGCATTTAGACTTTAATTAACAGGGAATTCGTGCAAAATTGGGATTCATGTTATTCTTGAAAAATAGACATTTTCTGACCTGGGAGCAGAAGCATACTGGGAAAATTTCTTGTCTTTAAGGTATAACTTAAACTACAGTCACACCATATTGGTCACATTGGGAAAAAACTCTAAATGCAACAAGAAATATGCTTAATATAAAGGTTCCCAACCTGACTTTAGTGTATCATTTGGTAGTATTAAAATTATAAAGGCAATATAATGTTTTTTGGGGATTTTTTAATTTATATATAACTTATTTAGTAAGTAATATAACTGTGTCATTTCACCTTTTGCATTATGCATTGTGCATTTATTTTACTTTTTGAAGTGTGTTTTAAAAAACCTAAGAAGGAACTTTTTAGCCCCAACATTAGAGAATTTTGCTGCATAAATTAAACAATCAACTACCTTTTTGGTGCTTAAACCTAAAGAAAGTGAAAATAAAATGTAGTCCAACTACAGTCAAATCGGGTGCCTCTGACATTGTTGCATGGAAGGTGCACTATGCACGTCCAAATTTTTACACTTTAACAAAAAAATCTATTTATAGAAAATGCTTGCTCCATATAAATTACAACAGCAAAAACAACATAGAAGGAATATTGAATGGTACTTCCTCGGCCCATGCTAAACCCTTCTAACAAGTTTCATGAAAATCAGATCAGTAGTTTTTCCAGTAATCCTACTGACAAACAATCCAACTGAAAAAGTGATCCCATTGGTGGAGATAATAAAGTACTCCCCAAAACTTCCCATAAGGCACACTAACATGGTCTGTATTGCACAGCAATTTCAGTATGATTAGGCCTAACTTTCTCATTGGTTGTATACAGTTAACTGAACGGCTGCATCGTTGGTCTGTTTATTGGAGTTGTGTCTGTTTTCTGTGAGGTGGTCTTAATAATATCACAACTTTACATCCATTTGTGGCTGAACCCACCATGATAACTACACAAACAAAGAAAACAGCAAACAGGTGCCAGCTGTTACGTTATTATTCCTCCTTTACATTTCTCTATCCATTACTTCTTCACTGCCAGAGAAGTTCCCATCTGGGCATTACCAAGCTTTCCAAAATAGAAGCGTAAATGTAGCAGCAGCGCACCACCCAAAACCAGCCGCCGGCTCCGTGTCCTTCCTTGTCGTTTACAGATTTTTGCCCCCTGGCTTGATGTGGCCCATAACAAGAGGGTGGTGGCACAGACTTTTCCCGTGCATGTGTTTAACCATCAGACGCCAGGGTTTATATTTGTTGATGTAGAGAAGAGAGGGTTCATGGGAAATGTGGTCTCTAACTGGAGAAACATGAGCATTAACAATACCTCTGGAGTTATGATAGACGTCACCAGTCATGTATTTCAGTATTTGTTTATCACAGTGACACAGTTATGCATGAAAGAATGTCCCAGTTTTCATTTTCAAAACAGTAAAAATGTCATCCAAATGGAGCAGAAGCCAATGTGAAAAAACACCACGAAGGCACACGAAGACCTTGACTCCAGCAACATGATTTGATTATGAATAAACGGCTGCTCTGGAGTAGCAGATGTGGTTTCACTGGTTTGCAGCATCGTAACTTCCATGTCCCCTCTGCCTCAGATACCTTTCTCTCTCTCTCTCTCTCTGGCTGCATATGACCATGAATCCCCCTCATTAACCTTTGTTCCAACTCCCTCAAAGTAAAGAGCTGATTGACGAAGACATTTGAAAAAATTGGTAATGGCACAAGGCCACGGCTGTGAGGGAAGGCTTTCAGATCTTTTCAGACATCTTCAGATTTTTTAAAAAGAACAAAGAGATATTCAGGGTCATGTATAAACATAAACACCTTTATTTATAGTGATTTCTGGTGCCAAACTGTCTCGTCACCCCTCCATTTAACTATGAAATGTATGATCATAGTCAACTAGATGACGTATTTACAGTATGTACTGTAGGTGAGCTAGAATGTGATGCAACTATGTCCTTCGTAACATAACATAACTGAGTTCTGGTTTCATAGGAGACAAAAAGTGGTTTCCTGGGTCAAAGTCCTGTGGGTTTTTTTTAACCATCCATTCATCCGGACCTAGTCCCTATGTGGCCTTTATCACTCTTAATACTACATCACCTGACTTCCTTTGCTCCTGTCATGACTAATACAGCCACTAGAGGCCGTAACCTAACAAAATATGTCAGTATCGGTCGTAAATTAGCTTTTCCCCCAGGCTTGTAATATTTTATTCTCAGGATGACGGAGGCATGCCCTTAATCTGCCTCTGATTACTGCAGCGGGGTCATGACTATTGTTGAAAAAGTAAAAAAGTATTCATCCCTTACTTAAGTTTAAGCACTAATACCACACTGTGAAATTACTCCACTACAAGTAAAAGTACTGCATTCAAAATCTACCTGCAAAAGTACAAAAAGTACAAAAGTATCAGCATCTAAATGTACGTAAAGTATCAAAGGTAAAAATACTCGTTATACAGAATGGACCCACTCAGATTGTTTTCTATATTCTAAAGATACTATTTGATCATTTGTATTGATGCATTTATGCAAGCAGTGTTTTAATTTAACAAAGATGGGGCTCATTTTTAACTACTTAATATACTGTTTTTGAGGTTTAATTAATTTTGTAAAAGTACAATATTTGCCTCAAAATGTGATGAGGTAGAAGTATAAAGTTAGATCAAATGGAAAAACTTGAGTAATTTGTACCTCAAATTTGTACTTAAGTGCACTACTTGACTAAATGTACTTATTTACATTACACCACTGGTCATGATTTTTCCATCCCAGGAATAAAGATTTGGCTAATCGCTCACAATTACGTGGGTTAAATACGAATTATAGTGCATTATTTTGAATAGGTATCACAGTGGATGAGAACAGCCTTAACTTTATGTTTACTAAAAAAATAAAAATCATGCTGAATGCATGATTTATTTTTTTTAGTACAATACAACCCACAATTTGGAATTAAAAAAAATACTATTGTGAATGCAGAGAATTGAGTTAAAGAAAAGGTAGGGCGATATATATTAAATACTGAAAACTATAAAATAAAAATATGAATATATATAATATATATATAAAATATATATTTAAATATAAATATAAATAAATAAAATAAAATAATGTACAGAAAAGAGAATTTTTCATAAATACTGCTTTTATCAGTGGACACTTTCACACCCAACATGCAGCCTCCCATAAAGGCTGTATCAGGTTGAACAACTCTGTCCTTTTACAGAGGTCAAAGGTCACTGATTAAGTCTGCCAGGAGACGACTCATCTTTACATCTCACAGTCCACAGGGTGCCTGTCGCTAATCAACAGCTGATGAATGCTAGCCTGGGGTCACTCTTCAAGCTGCCTAATAAGGCCTGTCTGCTGCCTGCAGGAACCCTCACAGATGAAAGGACTCCAGTGGACGAAGCTCCCAGACTGACTGCTGGGGTCAAACTTCTCCTAAAGAAGTCCCTGATCACCTGTGAGGATCTCAGGGGGAGACTGAAGCTGGTGATGTCCAAGAAAATTAGTTTTTTTTTTTTTTTTAAATATCCATTTTGTGATTAATTTTAGTCCCCAGTGTGATTGTGTTTACATTCTTCATTAACCTTTTGTGGCTCTTAGTGACAGTGGTGTTCCTTTTCCTCTTATTGTACACCCATTTTATCATCTTTATCTATTTTACTGTTCATTTAAGTGATTTTCTTACATTCATTTTTGAGTTATTCTGCTTTAACTTCCCTTCTACACTACATTCAGAACATTACTATAGGAGTAAACATAAATGTTCAATGTAAAGATAAAGTGGAGTCATGTTGTCTTTCTCTGTGTGTTTAAATCCAAGCTTCTTCTTCTTCTTCTTTGTTTTGTTCAGGCTGTGCTTGATTTAAGGGGCTTACATTTATCTAAGATAGCCCTGCTGTCATTTTTTTGTCCGTTATCTCAGAATTAACAATATAGTAACCTCCTGGAGTGTTGCCATGTTTGTTATTTACATTTTGCAAAAATACAGTCCGACCTCTCTTGTGTGCCCTCTAGTGGAAACTTTTGTGAAAAGTACTTTCGTGGAAAGTATGTGAATATTTCTGTCACAGCGCAGCTGGCACTGCTAGCTGTCGCCATTTCGGCTCAGCCACCTCAATGTTTTCTTGTGATATCTAGTGAGAGCCATGTCAATCATACACATGTACCATGCACAAACAATCCAGCCTCAGACTGAATTTTGTTCTGAATGTCATGCACAGCACCTTTAAATTTTAAATATTCTTACTCTATGTGTATGAGAATTCATTGTCGTCAGTGCATATGACAATAAAACTTTGCATCTTAAATCTGTTAAAAAGAAGAACACACCAAAGATTGCTGAATCTTGCAGCCAATAAAAAAAGCAGATTGATAAAACATTCAGTAGTGCAGATTTTTGTTGTGATGTGACATGAGTTCTGGGTGTTTTAGTCCAGTTACTGACGTTCAGTTGCCCAGTGAGGCTTTAATCAAATCCTGCAGAGAGCTGTAAGAGACTAAATCCATGTTGAATATTTTATATATGTAGCATATATTCTGCTAATTAAAATGTAGAAAAGCTGAATTCATAAGCATTTACTTTGCAGACAGCTCCCACTTGTGTCCAGCACCACTTACCTCCTATTATAGATGAGGTTTTTTGCAGCGACAGCAGAAATGACGGCCCGTACCTGAGCCGTGCAGAAGGTCTCTGCCCTGCACAGGCTCCTGCAGAGCGGGGAGTCCACGGGCCGTGGCGTGTTGTTACTGCAGCTGCAGCCAGACATTTCCTGGACGTCCTGCACGTGTTGTGGAAAAAAACATCACTGTCCGCTTCCAACGTGAAATCCGTTGCCCTTTACCAATCCACAGAAGAATGTGAGTGACGCACTAAAAATCACACAATTAACAGACAGACATACCTGAAAATGAATGGAAAAGCAATAAAATAGGGACAATCTGTAAGATGTTTTCGATTTTAAAGGTTGGTCACATGATTACCAGTCTGGAAAAACAGGACTCAGTGTTTTGCCTTTATTATTTTATTACATTTATTTTGTTTTTAAATGGAACACCTGGGCAAAAGAGTGGCATCGTGTCAACCATAAATTACACTGAGTACATGTGAACGTATTCACTGTGATAATGAGTTTTCAGTCTGTTTTCATTTACATCAATACTTGTTCTCATTGTGACCAATGACTATGGCCACTTAAAACAGGCTGCAAACATGTTTTCAAAATCGTTTCAATGTTTTAAGCACTCAAAAAGCTAAAACCAGTTTGGTTAGGTTTGGGCACCAAAACCACTTGGTTATGGTTAAGTAAAATAACAGGGTAAGGCTTTAAAACTTCCAACAAGAGGACACAAAAACACTACTTCAGATCAAAACTTCCAGCAGCGAGACACGAACAGTAGTCTTCAGGTTTTAAGTCCTTTGTTTGTTGGACCCATCCACCTCCCCTCCCACCCACCTGCAGACTTAAACAACTTTTAACATCATATTATTAAAAAAAAGTTGATGATAAATGTGGTTTGCTGAAACATACAATGCCAACATTTTTTGCCACCAACTGAGCTGAAACCTGCAGATGTTCCTGTGCTGTTCTGTTTGGTTGCAGGTGAAAGGATTCAGCGAGCGTGGTGTTGAAGATGATGTCACGGCGGTTTCACATTGTGTAGTTAAAAAGATCAGCTAAGAATACCACCTACACTGAGTAGGAACGAGCTTCAGTAGAAAAATAGGTAACGCTTTATATTAAGGTCCTTGTAATAACCATTATTTAACAAGTAATAAGGCCCTTGTAAGTCTTACAAGATGCTTATTAACATTATTGTGTGTTTATAAGCTTATATAAGTGTTAATAATGGCATTACAAACACCCATGACCCACCCATTATGTCTTTGCCATGCCTTTATTAATCTTATTTTGTTTGCTTATTGATATTAAAATATACTTTATTGCTCATCTATAATAAGTTAACTATAAGTTAACTATGCTTTTTGCAACTACCTGATCTAAAGCGAGAACAATGCCTTATTACTTGTTAATTAATGGTTATTAAGGACCTTATTATAAAGCGTTACTGAAAAATAAATTGTAACAAAATACCTGATACCAGTCAAGCCGAGTCGTACAATGCAGTGAAATATGTGCAACTCCTTTCACACAAACATAATAATTTAATCCATTACAATCTCATTTAACCAGACCACTAAGCAGCTGACCGCCCACCCAGAGCCACGTTCTGCTCAAGTTTCCTCCCATTGACTTGGAGTTTCTCCTTCCCACTGTCATTCATAAGGAAATGTTGTATCTCTGTAAATTAAAATATAGTATGGTGAGTATGAAAAGTGTCCTAAAATAGCTTCTGTTGCTTATCAGTGCTATAGAAATAAATAAAACAAAAATTACTAATATAAAAATGTTGACGATAGAAGCTTTAAGAGAATTGTAGCACCCTATAATGTAATAATTTCCTGATAATGTAATAACGGCAGAAAATGTAATAAAATTTGCACTTAACTCGATCAAAGATGTAATAAAACCCAATAATGTAATAAAACCCAATAATGTAATAACGTCACCAATAATGTAATAAAATATCCTGATTGATATTGTAATAACATTTTTACCGATAATGTCATACCTTATTAAATTATTCTGAATTTATTGCATTTTCAGGAAGTGGTTTTGTTGGAAATCTGTGAAGAGGTACGTTTAGGGAAGAGTTACCTGGGCTCTCCAGTGCTGCTCAGGAGCTTATCTGAGCTGGAATTCTATCAGTCAGGATATTTTATTACATTATTGGTGACGTTATTACAATAATGGGTTTTATTACATTTTTCGATTGAGTTAAGTGCAAATTTTATTACATTTTCAGGCGTTATTACATTATCAGGAAATTATTACATTATAGGGTGCTACAGAGATCTAACTGTAAATATTTGAGGGATTTGAGAACTTTACAGTCTGCATCCTTAGATCCTAAATTTAAAAAAATAGTGGTTGTGTCTAATTGCTGTCAGGCCTACAGTTGTCTGTATGTATTTACCTACTTGTGTCCTCTTTGCATCAGTTATAATGGATGTTAAGTAGGAGAGATGATAGACGAGCCCCTCTTCATCTTCTTCTTTACAAACAGCTGCAGCAGTCTCACCACATGAGTGGCTCTACGCCAAGAAGAAAATGACTCAGACACACAAAGCTGGTCATCAGTGTGCACACACACACACGCACGCACACACACACACACACACTGATCAGACAACCTGAGAGGTGAGTTATTCATTAAGGTTCAGTACCCGTTAACCTCTTCTGAAGGAGAAGAAGAAGTTTTACTGGCATGTTGGGTTCAAACAATATGGAGCTTTATCACCAGGTGTGGCTCTGGTCACATGTAGAGCACATCTGGTTTGTGAAAGTAATAACACTATGGTGACAGGTGGAGTTACTGTATGTAATGTAGGACATAAAGGAGACATCATCATCATGTCATGGCAGCTCAGTGTGCAGCAGGGGAGAAACATGTTTGTCGGAGCTTGGCCTGATTGGTTGATTTAGTGTTGAGCTGCTAAAAAATAATGTCGGCCGAGCAGCTGCTGATGTGAATAGAGCAGCTGGACCAACAGAGACACAGCAGGCAGGTTGGTCTTCTGTCAGAAGTGCAGAGTCCAAACAGTTCCACGTTTTTATTGTTGTTGTAACTGTTTTAATCTTACTCTCATTTTTGTAGCACTTTGAGATTTTGTGGATTACCAATAAAATGTATTTACGATGTCCCTGTCCTCTGTTGGTTGATAGGCTGCAGAAAAGATGTTTTGAAGAATCGAGTTTGGCGTTTTGGCTGTTGCATTCTATTTTTTTAAAGCAAAAAGTTACCATATTTGGAGTAGAGAGTGAAGCTGGGGCTGAGCATGAAGCTAAATGGGAAGGTTGCATTCAGACCAGATCAGGCAGTGTAGCGAAAACACCAATAATCCCATCCATTTGAGTGGGTGGAGTCAATTTGGGCTGCAATGGTTGGCACTGCAAGGGATGCTGGGAAAAAAAAAAAGTCAAGTCAATTTCATTTATATAGCCCAGAATCACAAATAACAGATTAGCCTCAAAGGGCTTTACAGACTGTATATGGTATGACACTCTGTCCTTTGACCCTCACGGCCAGGGAAAAACTCCTCAAAAAACCCTTTTAACAGGGGGGGAAAAAGAAGAAACCTCAAATAGCGACAGAGGAGGGATCCCCCTCCCAAGACGAACAGATGTGCAATAGATGAATTCAGTGGCCTTTGTCAGGAACTTAACTGTTGGAGAAGTAGTGTCTGCTCTCGAATTGTCAATCACAATGCATCCACACCCTAAAGCGCACCCTGCTTTAACGTCTGTTTTACGCTAAATGGGACCATAATTTACAAAATAAACATTGTGCTGTAATGAAGAAGACTTGAAACTAGAGATTGAGACGATAAATTCATTAAGAAAATCTATTCTAGGGTAATAAATTTAAAAAAAGTGAGAACTTGATGCACAATCTGACTTCTTTTTTTCCAGCCAGTGGAGTCGCCCCCTGCTGGCCACAAGAAATAATGCAGGTTTAAGGCTCTTCCACATTGGCTTCACATTTTTCACACCCGGCGGTTGCCTAATGTACCCCAATCCTCTGATTTTCTGTCCAGAAAAACTCTCCGACCTTGAAGATACATATTGAAACAGTTTCTGCACTGCGAAGCATTTCTCCTGAAACATAATCTCTCAGAGAGCCTGGTGCACACGGAGGGCACTGAGAGGCTCTGTGTGGCACAGTGGCACAAATGAGTCTTTGTGTTTCCTTCTGGGTCTTACATCATCTCCAGACTCCAGGACCGAGTGCTGCAGGCTCTGCTGGGAGATCCCTGTGGTACACTTGACCCAACACTGAACCGCTCACATTTGTACCTTTCTCACAGAAGCTGCTGTTAACTACATCACCACCTCATATTGTTCCCATGTAAGGTTTTCCAGGTTCTGTCAGGCCCTTCAGGCTGCAGTCTCACCTCACTGTCCTGCGCTGCGTCGGCCTCGGAGCCTCGCTGCTTTGGATCAGGAGCTGCAGAGAGCGCTCGCTGGCAGGTCAATGGCCTCAGTGTTGCTGCTGCTTCTGCTGCTCCATCTCACCCTGCCTGCCTGAGCTCAGCTTTTCCAGCCGTAATTCATTCTCGCTAATTAGGACGAGGGCTCTCTCCGTTCTGCGAGGGAACCACTTTCACATGGGAAGCCCTCCGTTTTTGTTTCCACCTCACAGACGGGAATAATCCTTTTCGGCTCTTCCCAACTGAGGTCACCTTCAGTTGGCAAAAATAAGAAAAAGTTCCCCTCACGTGAGCTCTGCGGAGCCAAATTCATAAACAAACAATCAATGGAAACATTTATGAGCTGCTCATCCTTCATCCAGCAGACATCCTTACATGATCGAAGCTGACACAGAAAAACTACTGTGTGAATTATTTTCCTTAACCTCACAAGCTTGAAAAACAAGGTCCTATTGATCAAAACGTGTTACAACTCGCTGACCAGCTGGCTGTGATATTAATGACTCATCAATTCCAAATGTCCACTTAGTTTGTTGTTACTGAATGCTAAAATGGCTCCGCTAACTTCTACCAACCTGTTCTTACTTCCAAATACTGGGAGTGCTCCTTGGCGCCAGACACTGATGGACAAAGCAGCATCAGTATGAGACACACCAGTAAATGTAAACCCATCTGTGTCATCATTAGATGCTCAAAACTAATGTAATATTAAGAGTGCAAATTTTTTTTCAAGGAGGGTTTAAGATTATGTGGATTGGTCAAACACTGGACTGTTAACCAGGAGAGCGGTATTTGTGTCTTGTTAAAAGTAATTTTAAGTTAACCTGTAAACTTTTTTTAATTTTTGTTTTCATTTTTGGTAACGCTTTATATTAAGGTCCTTGTAATAACCATTAATTGACAAGTTATTAGGCCCTTGTAAGTCCTTACAAGATGCTTATTAACATTACTGTGTGTTTATAAGCCTATATAAGTGTTAATTATGGCATTATAATACAGCTAATAGCAGGCTATAAGGGATGTATAATAAGAACATTAATAAAAGCCTCATGACTATCTTATAATTCTTCATAATAGCATTACAAACACCCATAACCCACCCATTATGTCTTTGTCATGCCTTTATTAATCTTTTGTTTGCTTTTTGATATTAAAATATACTTTATTGCTCATCTATTATAAGTTAACTATGCACTTGTTAACAGTTAACTATGCTTTTTGCAGCTAAAGGGATCTAAAGTGAGAACAATGCCTTATTACTTGTTAATTAATGGTTATAACAAGGACCTTAATATAAAACGTTACCTTATTTTTTTTACAGTGTATGTGAAAGCAACCTGATTTGACAAGATGGAAGTGTTGCTTCTTCTTCTGCTCTTATACAACAACTTGAATGTGGACAACAACAAGACTGTAACCTGCAGGTGCCCCTTCTCCTCTTTTCTTTTTACCATGCCACAAAAAGTGTGAGTTTTCCAGCTGATAAAATCGTGCCTTGGTAGCAACAACACTCAGCCTTGAGAATGAGACTCTGAGAGTCATTGTGCAGGTTTTCTTTATACGAGATTCAGTAAAGTTGGTATGTGGCATGGAGCAAAGTGACCGGATTGGAAATAATAAGAGGAACACACAGTCTGAGCCACTGTGGGGAAACGGAGAATGCTGGTAAACCATGAAAATCTCCCTTAAATTTACAAGAGGCCAAAAGGAACAAGAGACGAGGATCGGGAGCCAGGACGGGAGAGAAAAATACAAGAGAGGAGGCGGTGGTGGTGGAGAGGCCATAAAGCTGGAACACCCTCTGAACATCATTACAAAAGGCTGGTCGCTGCACAAATGAAGATGCTTTTAATTACACGGAGCTGTTATTGCTCTGCAGCCTGCAGGAGGTTTGGATGCAGCTAGCATTATATCATAGTCTTGAAAAGGCCTCGTATGGCTTCTTTGGTCAGAAACATTTTGCTATATTGGCTGGTATTTTAATGGTTATGATTACCTAATTACATAATTATAAACACATGCTGACAAATACACACATGCATCTGAAAGGGCTGTTTTTGGTCGTTTTTTTTAATTGCTTAAAATATTGTACAAACTGGTGATACCATTTCATAAATGAATAATATTGAATTAAAATAAAAGACTTCTTCAGACACATTTGCCAGTAAATGTATGCTTCTGACATGCAAATTAAAGAGGCTTAAAATAACATTCAATTTTATATAATAACTTAAAAGACCAGCTGAATTAAGAAATTTTGCTTTATGGATGTAGTTGTGTTTTTTATAAAGCAAAACAAACAGTATTACATACATTTTTAACCTTAAATTAAAAATATTAAATATCTTAGAATCTTAGATCTTATCTTAGAATAAGATCGTGAGGTGCATTTATGGCAGGTGAAAAGAGTGACATTTAAAAAAAAAAAAAAAACCAATTTATTTTATTAAATTTCAATTAAAATGAAAAATTTAAAAATGATGACATTTTTCTTTGTCAATATACCGGTAAATAAATTTTCCATGATACAATTTAATATTATGATAAGATTTATTAATAAGAGAACTTTTTTAAAACCTCATTTAGAATGCATGTGTTGTTTTGCACAATATATAATTCTTTACAAAAGTAAAACAATATGGGAAACAATTAAACCGATAATATTCTTGTTTAGTGTGAATTATACGAGTATGTTTTGTGTGAAGTATTCAGTTGTATTTCTCTAAGTTTGTCATCCTTTGGGGTTGTGTAAGAAGAAAATAAAGGACATTTCGACTTAAAGGTCCCCTCTTAAAAACAGCTTTCTGGATGGATGTTGCTGTCAGAAGTCGTGCTTGTTTTGTGGGACTCGAGTCCATTTGGCACCCAGGAGGTGTTTCTGGCACCGGGGTGAGACCCGGTTCCTCGCTGTCCACTCTGTTCTGTGACCCAGAACAACACGCTTTATTAAAACGGACTTCTGTGCAAAAGCAAAGCACCAATAAATCTTTCATCAGGATCACGTAACAGAGCCATAAAACTGAATTGTGCAGCTTCTGAGCTGCTGCATGGGCTACAATTGTTAGTTTTTTATTTTTTTGGACTCATTTGCCCTTTTCTAAACCAATATTCACAGATTTCTTCGGCCTGTGTGTCAGATATTTTTATGTAGACAAAATAAAGATAAACTGCATACATAAGTACACAAGTACAATTTTTAGGTATGTGTAGGTGTGTACTTCAGTAGAGTATTTCCATTCTATGTCACTTTATATTTTAAACCATTTTGAGGCAAATATTCCACTTTGTACTCCACTACATTAAGATGACAGCTTTACTTACTTTTCAGGATGAGATTGAATATAAAAACATGATAAATTTCAAGAGATTCAACATTTCTTTTTTAAATGAAACCCTAAAAACAGTATATTAAGTATTTAAAATGAGCTCTATCTTTACAAAATTACAACACTGCTAACATAATTGCATCAATACAAATAATCTAATTATATATTAAGAATATATAAAGCGAAAAAAAAACTAAGTGAGTCCATTCTGCATAACGTGTAATGAACTTTAACTTAAGTTTTGAATGCAGGACTTTTACTTGTAGTGGAGTAATTTTACAGTGTAGTATTAGTACTTTTACTGAAGTAAGGTATCCCACATACTCACATTTAAACCACACTCACTGCAGTAAGTAATTTAAGTGTTTTACCCTATTTTATCCAGCAGATGGTGGTAGCTAACTCCTACCAAACTCAAGTCCTTGATTTGAAATAATTGCGACTTTATTCTGTGTCTTTGTGTATAAAATTACAAACCATTCAGAGCTCAGATCCTTCAGGGATTCTTATCTCGTGCAGGGATATAAATATAGAACTTTTACTCTGAAAAGTCCTGAAACAGTGACACTCTTCATTTCATGCCAAACCCAACAAATCCCACAAATCCTAATTAAAATCTGATGATGAATTTCTTTCAGCAGCACCATTTTTCAACAGCATTTTTGAACCGGAGCCCATCCACAAACCTGATAAATTCACCGCAGCCTGAAAGACCAAAGCCCGTCCGCTCTCAGCAGGTCTCAGTGGACTCAGATGGAATAAAGCCCGGCTCTAAAAGTGGAAGAGAACCAGCAGATACTGAACTGCAGGAAAGCAACTGATGGAAGACAAAATAACTCAGATAAATATATATGTGGGTCCTGACTGCATGCAAAAAAGTCCTGCTTTATAAGTATTAGATATCATGGTTTGGGTGTTTCTTTGTTTTTAAAAAGCATTCCATTAACTAACTTGTGTTACATTTTATTTTATTTCTTCTATGGTGGAAGAGTTCTCGGGGCATTCCCAAACACAAATTTGAAGACATTTTTTAACTGTTGGCTTAAAAGGCTGAGTGTTTCTTATCAAATAGCAAATCAGTAGTCCCATGTACCCAAAGACTGAATATAGTATAAGATATTTATTTCTCCTATATTTACACATTTTTATTTCTTTAACTTCATACCCTCAAATAAATATATTTTTTATTTCACCTATATTTAAACATTTTTATTTCTTTATTTGTATATTCTCAAATACATTTTTTTATTTATCTTATATTTACATATGTAATTTCTTTGTTCATTTATTTATTTATATTAACATTTTTTTAATATGTTCAATATTATATTTACTAAATTTTTCGTTCTTTATACTTAATTTTTTTAAGTGTACTTTGTGAAGACTGAATATAGTTTGTTCAAACAAAAGTCTGTATCTCAGAAACTACAAGGAGTACAATCTCACACAATCATTATCATTATACATTTAATCTTGGAGGCTGCACAATGTTTTGTTGTATATATATCATTATCTGCATTTATGCATTTTCACAGGCCTATTTGTGCAAGGTTGATGCTGTGATTGGGTGTTTTTTTTAAACTAAATCATCAATCACGGTATCATAGAACATAACTGATACAAATTAAGAAAACTAAACTAAAGGTTTAAAGTAAAGTTTTGCATGGACTTTTCTGCAAGCTGCTTATATGCATGTTCTGTTTATGTATATTACATATGCATTATCTGTAGTTCTGTTGTCTTTTTAAAATCCAGCCTAAAAATCACACTGACATATGAACTAATACTTTAACTGGCGCTGAAAGAAACTGCCAACATTGCTGATGAATAGTTTGTCATTTTTCATGCAAAAATGGCAGAAAAATGCTGTTTTCCTCCTCTTAAATATGGAGATTCTTATACTTTCTTCAGCTTTATCTCTTATCAAACTGAATATCTTCAGGGTTTGGTCTCACAAAACAAGACATTTAAAGACTTTAAGAAAGTGGGATGGACATTTTTCATCATTTTTCTGATGATTTATAGGCCAAATCATGAATCAGCCTCTTCAACTTTTAGCTTCAAATAACTGTTTGTCAGCGCATAAAGTGACATTGTGACTATTTTATGCTTTATGCTATCGTTGAACCGAAATGTCACTTTAACGACACAGAGAAAAGGTTGAACGCGTCAATAAATCATGCGCCTGTTGGGTCGTGTGCGTCTGTGATCATCTGCCTGTTAACAGAGATGGATGTGTGTCAGCGAGTCAGCCTGCAGCCTCTCCCTCATCCTGTGGCAGTTAACAGTGTTGTGTGTGGAAGGTCCCTTTAATTACTTTTTTTGATAATTGTGTCTTTTTTAAATATTTGTGTGTCTTTTTGGTAATTCTGTGTATTTTTTGGTCATTTTGTGTCTTTTTTAAGTAATTTTGTGTCTTTTTTGGTCATTTTGTGTCTTTTTTGGGTCGTTTTGTGTGCGTTTTTAGTAATTTTGTCTTTTTTGGTCATTTTGTGTCTTTTTTGGTCATTTTGTGTCTTTTTTGTAATTTTGTGTATTTTTTGGTCATTTTGTGTCTTTTTTGGTCATTTTGTGTCTTTTTTGGTCAATTTGTGTCTTTTTTGGGTCATTTTGTGTGCGTTTTTAGTAATTTTGTCTTTTTTGGTCATTTTGTGTCTTTTTTGTAATTTTGTGTCTTTTTTGTAATTTTGTGTCTTTTTTAAGTAATTTTGTGTCTTTTTTGGTCATTTTGTGAGTGTTTTTAGTAATTTTGTCTTTTGTGGTCATTTTGTGTCTTTTTTAAGTAATTTTGTGTCTTTTTTTGTAATTTTGTGTCTTTTTTGGTCATTTTGTGTCTTTTTTAAGTAATGTAGTTTTTTTCTGTCATTTTGTGTCTTTTTCATACTGCCTCCAGTGGCCCCCAGGTAATTTGAGTTTGAGACCCTGCTCTAGAATCCATGAAGGCACCGACACGACTTCTTCATGACGTGATGACATAAAATAAAGCAACGTCGAGCCTTGCCATCAGCTGCCATCTAAAATTCTGGCTTGAAACTCCATGCCAGATTTTTTATAATATTTTGTATTTATTTATTTTTTATATTCGGCCAAGTAAATGCCAGAGATAATGTCAAATATATTTAGTATAAAAATATAGAACTAAAGATTATCCTCATTTTACCTGTTATATGTAATATTTGCAACCTGTATTCATATTTGCAACATTCAAAATTCTGTGTTTTGAAATATAATTTTCAAGACCCGATTTTATGTTTTCCTTTTATGTTTCTTTTGGGTTCAATATTTTTATCAAGTAAGTCAAAGTTAAAAATGAATTATCAGGACAGATAGGTGAGGTAACGCTGAAAAAACTGATACCAACATGGCATGGTGAAGATTTTCTAACTGATTTTTTTAAAGGACATAATAGCCCAAGATTTCAGAGAGTTAGAGCCTTTCTGAAGCTTTGATGGTCGCTGTCATGAAAACATGAAAATGTGGCAGTCTCGTGTGTGAAAGCTGTTCAGCAAAAATGTGTGTGTTTAATTGTCAGGAATGGAGGAAAGTGCCTGAAGGACGGGGCGGACAGCCTGTTATCACCAGCAGTCATCACAGCCAGACGTCTCTCAGAGCAACAACATGACCTGAAGAGCATCTCTGGCTTTATCTGACCCAGTTTACATTCCTCACAGCAGCAGCAGCCACTGATCACTGACAGGAAATCTGCAGTAAATCACATTTATCTACGTCTATTTATTTCAAGTGTTGAGAATGTAATATGTATATGATGAATAGTTTCTTCTGTCTGTAAAGAAGAAGGAGGACATGTTCATCACTCTGGTTGCTGCTGTCAGAAGAAGAAAAGTTGATGGTCAAAATATGTTTCCTATGGGGCAATACTTCCCCCTATTGGCAGAAGAGACAAGGTTTTTATTTGATTTAGCCTAAAACTGACTTTCTTTAAAGGCTTTTAAAACAAAACAAAAGCGTTTATTACTTTATTTAAAATCTTTAATATTATACATTATTTACATACTTGTTTTAATTTACTATTGGAGTGCCATGATTGACAATAAATCTGGAGAAATTAGGAAAAATTAAAAGGGATGAAAATAAATAAATGACATGATATAAATCATTTTTTCATGTTTATGAATTATGTATCCACATTTTAAAAATATACAAATACAAATATATTAATGATGCATGTGATGCAATAAAGCATGTTAAATGAAAAATGTTTACAATATATTTAAAAATGTATTTTGTGTCTTCATATTTACACATTTAAATTTACTAATTTGTTTATTTCTCTTAGTTGCAATTTTACAAACTTATTAATTTCTTGATATTTTCATTTTTAAACATAACTTTGTTAATTATTTGATTTAGTCTTATTATTGATTTATAATTAATAATGCATGTTAAATGAAAATGTTTACAATATATTCTTTAAAAATGTTTTTTGTCTTTATATTTACACATTTAAGTTGACTAATTTGTTTTTTTCTCTTGTCGCAATTTTACAACAAACTTACTTATTAATTCTTTATATTTTCATTTTTAAAATGTACTTTATGTTAATTAATTATTTTGACACATTTCTTTTTCTTTCTTTTTCAAAATTGACTTGTTTTATTTGTTATATTTACACATTTTATTTCTTCATGAATTTATTTCTCTTTAGTTAATTTCTTATCTTTTTTTTGTTTAATTAATTTCTGATATCAACATATTTTTCTTAATTTTTGTCTTTTTTATTTCCATATCTTTTTTTTATTTCTATTTTCACATTTATTTCCTTGTTTCCTAGATTTTTTAATAACCCTCCTATGACTCCATACTCCATCATTTTGTGTCTGGGTCTACATTAATAACTGAACTATGGCCGTCTGTGTTATTGCTACATAATGTTGCTGAATTCCCTGCAGAGATGGTGAAGTCCACTCTGTACCCTGTGAGCTGTTTAAATAAAAGGTCAGGTGAATTAGATTCTCAAAATACAACATCCAATCATGTCACCTAATGGTTCTGCTTGAGAAGACAAATTCAGAGAATTAAATGTCACAGTAGATTAGTGCCACGTGCGCTGAACGTCTGAGGAACAGAATCAGGAATTACAGTCGTGTTGGGGACCAAATGTCAGCTGCAGTCTGGGTTGCTGCATAATGAGAAAGTGAAATTGCTAAGCCTTTTAAAATCACATTCAAATGAAGCTGTATGAAATATGTGAAGTATGAAATGCAGTGATGTAACGAACAAAGCAGCTTGTTTTGAACTCGGCTTCTGAACGCTGGCACGCATTAACAGAGTCTCTCTGAATTAAAGCATGAATAATGAGCCGTCTGCAGCACTCATGATTAATACTGGACAGGGAAACTGTATAATCACAAGTTCTACAATAGGAAAGGAAGAGGTTTGAAATCTGTTTTTGTTCCTTGTAATTACATTTTACAGTGAGTCTACATCATGAAAATAATGTTAATTTGTGAAAACATACGAATACATTAGGGTTTTCAGCAATTTTTTTGAAAATCTTGCGTTTTTCCCATCTGAAGATATTGACACTTAAAGCTGGAGTATGGGGTTTAGATACACAGTGCTTTTACAATTATTCTACTGTATTATGATTTAGTGGATGCCTTTGCAAACATTAAAAAGTTAAGTGTGACCATGTCAAAACATCATTGATAATACGGCAGGGCGATATATCTGTATATTTTTTATGTGATATGGAATTAGACAATATTACATATATTGATATAATTCAAATTTGTGCTGTGATCCTTGCTCCAGGCAAGCTGCTTTAAATATAAATGCTGCCCTTACTAGAGTTTGTCATATTTAGTTATTTTGTAATGTTCGTTATTCTTTTCTCTCATAAATATTTATTTCAGAAAAATATTGGCCTATTTTATTTCATCGGCTATTTTTATTTAAATTTGTACTTTATGGAGTTGTGTTTTTTTTTATTTTATAAAAGGTACTCCTGTTATACAGTATAAGTGTTCACTTAAAGAAACAGTTTCAATAAAACTACTTGTGACATGCCATATTTGACTTTGACTGAACATTTGCGCTCACTTTACGATAAAAATATCAGGATATGTCGATATTCAGCCTAAATATATCGGGATATGCCTTTTGGTCCATATCACCCAGCCCTAATTGTTAATAAGATTTGTTGGAAGGAAATGGGTTTGTTTGCTTTAAAAGAAGAATTGTGAGGACTGCTGTTGATTGACAGCTGACCTTCAGTCTAGGAACTCAAACTTAAGGTCAGCATCACCTGACATTCATCTATTTACAGTATTGATTGATTCTATTCGCCCACTTATTTGTGAATCTAATCACCTGAAGCAGGCAGTGAGACCTCCACACCTCCTGCAGACTGCTGGACTCGTCTGACTCGAAGCGCTGCACGAGTCCCAGAGAGCAGGAGACATCTCGGGCGAGCGCCGGGCTCCCAGAGGGATGATGCTCAGTGGCTTAAACGTCTCTGACAGGCCGGGACAAACTCGGGTGAGGTCGTGCCCCGCGCTCTCCGTCTGTCTGCACGAACTTTACATGTCTTCACTGCTGAACACAGACTGGATCCTGAAGATTCTTCTTGCAAATCTGATTGCTGAGGCACAAAAAGGGAGAGGAGATTTACAGTACAGATTATATAACGGTCAGTCTGCGTTTCCACCATCACCGCCATTATTCTAGGAATTGGGGTAGAGGTTGCCATGGGGATCTTTGCTGGTCGTCATTCACCAGCGCAGGTAATTGTTCCTCTTCACCATCTCTGTCGTGTCCTCATTCACCACTTTACACACAGTCGAGGGTGTTCTTGCAAAACACACAACAAAAGGGTGCACTTTGTTCAGTTTGGACAGTAAGAACTCATCAGGTAAGGGGTGAGTTGGTTTATTCTCATGCTGCTTTAATTCTGATATGTGTTGTTTTTTTTATTGAGACTGAAACAAAGAAGATAAACAAGAAGCCAACTGCATGTTTTAATAAAATAGACTGTCAATGTGTCAGTCTCTGGTACAAAAATGTCACTTTTTGACAGCAAACTCAAAAAGTTTTTCTCAAGCACACTGTTTTTCCCAAAGTTTGTGGCAAGTATTGAGCTTGGAGGTTCTCCCCGAAGAAAAGCTGACATTTTAGTAACCAAATACTCAATACTGGACCATTATTATTACAATATCTGTATAAAAAATATAGAAAAGCTCAAGCAGGTGATAAATAAACACCTAAAAGGTTTAGAACCTAATGAAAAGTTAGTTTTGAGGCTCTCTGCAGTTACTCTACAACCTTTTAACTAAGGTGGTGACCAAAATGTCACAGGTGCTGCACCTAAACCTGAATTATTTATTGTTGAAGAATACTTACAAGCTGAAAGTCCAGAGGCAGACAGGAAAAAAATAGTAAAGCCAGTCAAAAGACATCATCATAAAACTACATGTTTTAATAAAGAGACTGAATATGTCAGTTTCTTTAACACAGTTTCTTTAAAAATGTCACTTTTTGACAGCAAGTTTTTGTCAAGTACAGTGTTTTCCCAAAGTTTGTGGAAGGTTAAGGAATGTATTGAATTTGGAGGTTTTCCCCCAAGAAAATTTGACATTTTTGACAAGTCATTACGTTAAACCTGAATTAATTATTAAAGAGAAATGCTTACAAGCTGAGAGTTGGTAAAGCCAGTCACAGGACATGAATCAAGAAAATAAAACACTGAGAACTAACGAGACAAGAGCAACGCAGGTGTGCAGGTGATTAGACACAGGTGGTAGAGGGGGACGATCACAAAGGCGGGAAACAAGAGGGGAAGTGAAGCAACAGAATATCAAAATAAAACAGGAAACACTTAACATGAATAAAGAAATGAATGAAACATAAACAAAACCAAGAAAACAAATTTACACATTATTATTTATTGATTTATTTATCTTTATATTTAAAAAAAAAATTAAATTTACTTTATTTTATTTATTTATTCATTATCTTTACACATTTTTTGGAACACGGGTTAATTTTTTTTTTAATTAAAAATGAAAAAATTTTTAGTTTTAATTGCACAGTTGCCCAGATGTGAGGTCACCAACGTCAGCTCTGCAGGAGCCGTTTCTTTATGAAATATCTTTAGGAATATCTGATGAAAGAGGTGAAGCTGCAATAAGGTGCCTGCTGAGCTCTGAGGACATCCACACTATAATAATAATAATAATAATAATAATAATAATAATAATAAGAAGAAGAAGAAGAAGAAGAAGAAGAAGAAGAAGAAGAAGAAGAAGAAGAAGAAGAAGAAGAAGAATATAACTCTGAACATAAAATCTGGTTTTTCTTTCATTTTAGAGGTTTTCAGCCATATCCTGAAAAACAGAGTGTTGGGGAAACGCTGCTGAAGGACTCTGACAGGTGTGGCAGTCAAGACGACCCGGTCACACTCACACCTGTCACACACACTTTCACACAGGTTTTCACACATTTACACGAGTGGTCTCACACATACATACACACACACACTCTCTCTCACACACACACACACACACACACACACACACACACACACACACAGTGAACGGCTGGATCCAGCTTTATTCCCTTCTCACTTTCAATATTATTCTATTATTCTTAAACATATTGCGTGCATTCGCTTATATTCTTTTGTCAAATGACCATTTAGTCATCTTTCGGGTTTAATAATAGAGCGAGGTGACGTATGGCCGATGAGTTTCAGGCTGAGTTAAGTGTTTGACTCATTCAAACTCTGGCAGAAACACACAAAAAAAGTCTAGTGAAGCACACGACTGTGACTCACTGTGACAATCTGAGCCGAGCTGAGAAGAGAAGTTCAGTCCCTCTGCCCTCCGGCTCTCAAACTGTTTCCTGCCACCTGTCAGAGAGGGCTGCATTTATTTATCACAACCATAACAACAACAACGTAACAACGTCTTACATCTTCAACTATAAAAATAGACCTAAAGGTGTGATTTATTGCAGCAATTATTTCTGACAATGGTGGTTTTTACACTTGTTATAGTGTATTCACAAAGCAGAAAAAAGTAAGAACTTACAGTATAAAATTAGCTATTCAAAATAGGCTTATATGTATTTATCTCCTCAGAGCAGTATATAATTATTACTATTATTGTACTTTTTCTCCTGAAGGTTCGAGAGTAACAAAACACACTATAGGCTCCTACAGTCTTCTGACCGAAATGGACTGTTTCAAATGTTGTCAGAAGATCAAATGGATGTTAGAAATAGATGTGTTACCATTAAGCAAATTTGAAGCAAAATTTTGAAATGTTGCATCAAAGAAGATATGAATTAGGGACATTTCCATCAACTGTTGAGAGTGAAAAAACAAAGCTGCATAAACATACTTTGGTCAGTAGATGGCAGTGTAAGGTATTGCTAATATTTCAGTAAACATTAGAAGAAGTAGAGAAATAACACCAACAAAGAAAGAGGTTGCAGATCGGACAACTTTGGCCACCCACAAGAGAAAATGGAGAGAAGTCTTCGTGAATTGGATTCAATCCTGCAAATTATAATAATTCTTTCATGTCAGAGCAAAAGCAGCTGATCTGTCATGTGAGTTAAATGTTCGATACATCAGATACTATTTTACGAAAAAGACAAAAACCACCTCAAGCAAGCGTTAAAACTTATGCACATTTTTGAAAGTTTTATCGAATTTTAGTGTCCATCAAGCTTTTCTCGTGCAAATCTTCAGAATGCACATACACGTTTGTTGATGGAAACATGAATTGTGGTTATCATTCCCATACGAATGGGTGAATAGGGGCCTGCTCCACCTGCTGGCAGGTTGAGAAGGTTCCTATCAGCCCATTCAATGGATGCTTACTGGAAATCAAGCGGTTGCATTTAGTTTATAGGCTACAAAACTAAAAAAAACTATCAAAAACAAAAAAAATCTTGGTTTACGGTTATGAAAGATAGTTTAAACGGTAAAATAAATGCACATAAATGATATAAGTTAAAATAAATCCAATAAGTTATGGTATAAACAGGATGATGCAAGTGCTGGAAGTGACTTAACATAAAAAATACACAAACCCTGCTTTATAGTCTGTTTTCTTGCTTCCCCTCATAGACTGTATATAAATAATGGGATCTGATCACTACACCTCAACCTGACTGAGAGAAGTCACTGCTAATTTATGTTAGCATTAACTGGAGCATTAACTGGGATGTTCATTTTGGCTAGCAAAAAAACAAAAACAAAACTTATGTTACTTACCTCAGAAAATTGACCAGCGACTCCTTGGAGTGTCTATTAGTCCAACCAAACGCTGAATAAGACATTTTTACTGAACAAAATGTTCCAATAAACTGTCATTACATGAAAATACAGTGAAAGGGTCAAAGTAATGAGACCAAACCGGTAAACGTCCTTTTTTATTTCTATATAACGTTATATATAACTTTATTGACACATTGCCATGGATACGCATTGTTCTGCTTCTCTCTGATGACGGCTCGCCTTGTTAGTAACCTGTCAATCAAAGGTAGCCACTCCCAAATCATTCGATACTTTATCTTCTATTTTCTTCTAAATGGGGCCATTATTCACACTATTAACATCAAATTGTCTTGAAAAAGATGTTTTACTTGCGATTGAGACTGTAGTGTTGTCCTAAAAAAATTTTTTGAGGTAATAAATCAAGTGAGAAGTTTTCTCATTTTGCATTGAAATTAATGGACAGAAATGTTTTTGCAGCCACACTTAGCACCCCCGGCTGGAATTTTTGGTAGAATGCAGCTTAAGGCACTTCCTGGTTTGCCTCGCTGCTCACTACCAGAGGTTGTTGCCTGCTTCCCCCTTTGCTTTCAAACTTTGTGTCATGACTTCGACCCTAGCATTGTTCATAATTACCAGCCAATAGAAGGCACCGCTAAACAACTTATATGTAGCTGCCCTCTCAATGGACTGAAAACGACCTACTGAACCTGCCAGCAGGTAGAGCAGGCCGCTACTCTCCCATTCTTATGTGCTGTTAACAGCTGATAACACCTATTCAATCATCTGATGACAAACCTTTAACTTACCTTCCTTTCCCAGAGCTTTCTATGACAGCTGAGCAAAACTTCCCTATCTGAGGAAAGCTGTAAAAGGTCGATAAAAGCTCTAAGATAGTCAGCTCTATAAAAAACGTAGCAAGTTGGAGAAAAAAATAAACAAGTTAATCCCTCTAACAGCTCGAAGAAGCTGAATGAAATCATAAGAAAACAGACAAAATGTCAAACTGATTCTTTAAAAGGAGCTCAGTTGTATTGTGAGGAGGAAACTGAAGAAAAAAGTAATTTTCCTTTCTCCTTGAACTGAACTGACTCCTCTCTGACTCACGCTGCATTAACACCATCGTTCTATATGCTGGCCTTCACCTCACACTCGCTCTGTGTTTGAATCCAGCATGAAGGAAAAAATCACTGTCGCTGCTGTAGAACCTGCAGCACCTGGGTTACCTGTTGCCTCGCAACCATGCTCGCTAAATCAGTCTCTGCTTCCTGTTATTACAACTAATGATAACCCCAAAAAACAAGTTATTAAAAAACTCTTTCTGCTGCATCTGAGTGGACTTCATGAATTTTTCCATGGTGCTGATAATACTAATGGCCCTCTCAACTATTTAGTGATTGATTTCATCTAATGAAATGAGCTTTAAGAGGGAGAATATTAAATTATCATTAGTGTTCTGCATTTGAATGAACCAATCACATGTCGTTCTCTGCAGCTGCAGAAACATTTTCAATGAATATAAAAATGATTGCATGTTCTGTGATTTTGCTGTGGGACTCACAAAGATTTAGAGTTTTAACTGTAAGATAATTAAAATCAGGTTCTTTATATCAAGTTTTATGAGTTCAAGGAGAAAATGATGATTCACACGGAGTCTCTCCCCCTCGATTTTCATAAAGGCTTTTATTCATTATTCAGTTTTTCTGTCAGCTAAGCTCAAGAGCTGGTTGTTAGTTAAAGGCAGCATTGAATGTAACTACAGAGATTTACTGAACTTTAGTACATATTTAAGGTATTTGTACTTTACTTGAGTATTTTAATATCACACTATTTTCTGTTTCGAAGTACTCTACAGCTGTAATCACTCAATGTTTTACAAATTAATAGATTTTTTGCACACAAAACATGAAAATCTACAGCAAAAACAATTGGTTGATTAGATTGATTGACATGAAATACAACTCTGATAATTGTTAAGTAATTTTTGTTGTACCACAGACTGTATATAAATAATGGACGTAGTCACCGTGACGTCACCTTTTGGTTTGTGGCCCGTTAAAAGCATCGAGTTCAGCGTTACACTCGTCTCCATCTTGTTTCCGATACAGGAAGCAGACCATATTTGGACTGTGGAGGAGCGAGAGGGATCTGATCACTGACTATACGCCTCTCTACACCTCAACCTGACTGAGAGAAGTCGCTGCTAATTCATGTTAGCATTAACTGGAGCATTAACTGGGATGTCAGTTTTGGCTAGCAAAAAAAACAAAAACAAAATGTTTGTTACTGACCTCAGAAAACTGACCAGCGACGCCTCGGAGTGTCTGTTAGTCCAACCAAACGCTGAACAAGACATTTTTAATTAACAAATTAGACTTGAAAAAATCTATAGTTATGCAAAAACTTTCGTTTAGCAGCTAAGTATGTTTACTGTAAAAACAAAAGAATAAATCATATTATTCCGTCCCTTTTAAAGACTATTTTGCATTAAATTGTATTATTTATTCTGATCACAGAGCCATTTTCCATTTCCTCAACCACGGGGTTAAAAACAACGATGACGACACAAGTGACGACATGATTAACTCCACTGACGACAATTCCTGCTTAGGCTAAAATAAACTGAATCTGACAACAAACGGAGACTTTGTTCTCCGTCTTCTGTTGCTGAAAAGCTCCTCATGTGCTCCTTCTTACGCCGCCTGCAAAGAAGATTAAACTTTTACAGTCTGGATTCTGCAGCTGCTAGAATTTGTTATAAATTAAAAAGCTGCAACTGTGACGTCTGCTGCTGTTTCTGCTAACAGGAGAGACTGCTTCAGACTAATAAAAGATTGTTTTACAGCCTGAAGTGAACCTGAGTTTTATTGTCGACGTGCTGTTGGATGCGGTCGTGCTGCTGACAGAAAACATTAGAGCTCGTGCGTAGGCAGTAAGCCTCTGATCTCTTATTAATACGTCTAGACATTCACGACCCCAGCAGTCACAAAATCTGTGAAAATATGAAATCCCTTTCTGTGAAAAGTCAGTGGAGAAAAAATAACTTTGCACTTACAGCGGTTGTGGAAGTCCTTTCATACTCGTGGTGCATTATGTACCTTTACTTTAATCAAGGTAATGGCCCGTTTTCAATGGATCTTCCGTCAATGGCATCTTCTTTTTTCTCTGCAAAAGCATCGGCGTTGTGGTTTTCTGAAAGAAGCTGTCATAAATTGACTTTAAATCTGGTTAAAGCCACATTTTTGTAATACGCTTGATAGATCTGCATCATTTTTAACTGTATATTTTAAGTAGATGGAGGATTTTAGCCATTTGATGTCTGAATCTTATGTTATCAGAGAAACAAGCTGAAAAATCAGTTTTGTTATGTCTTTTGTCTGCCAAACAGCATTGGAGAAACGCTGAGTTTTAACACGAAACTGCTTTATTCAGTGTTTTTACGGGTTTTAATCACCGGATTAATTTGTTTTTCAGACGAGGAGAGCTACGGCAATAATTCGGCTTCCAGTAAAAACCTCCTGAACAATAAATACAAAAGTAATCCTAACTGGTTGAAGCCAACTGAATGATGGTAAAAGCTGTGTTTCCATTAAAGTCGAAGCAAATTTTATTGAAATGTTGCATAAGCGAAAATGCAAATTAGGGACATTTCTAACAACTGGTTTAGAGCGAATAAACAAAGTTGCATGAAGGTATTTTCGCCAGAAGATGGCAGTGCAATATATTGCTGTAGTTTAATCGGTCAGTAGACATGAGAAGAATTGATTGAGTACGAGGCAGAAAACAACAAAAAAAAGGTTGCTAATCAGATAACTTTAGCCACCCACTAGAGAAAATGGAGAGAGGTCTTCAGGACTTAGATTCAACTGGACAACTTATAATCGTTCTTTCATGTCAGAGGAAACAGCTGATCAGTCATGAGAGTTAAATGTTCGCTATGTCAGAACTTAGTCTGAAAGTGTTTCCATCTCCTGTTTAGCGCTTTAACTATTTTTCGAAACAGACAAAAACCACCTCAGCGTTAGTATTTTTATGCTGCATTTTTATTTTTTTTATTTTTTTTACCTTAAATCGAATTTGTGTGTTTCCATCAAGCTTTTCTCATGCAAATCTTTAAAATGCACATAGAAATTATTTGATGCAAACATGACTAATGGTGATGAGGACAACTCCCATGATCCCACAATACTTCTCAATTTCACCAAACTCTGCTTTAAATGAGAGACCCTGAGTGTCAGAAAATTGTGCATTTTAAGTAAAAAAAAAACTTAATTTCCAATCTCAAGAATTTCTCTATAATATCTCTTATTCCCTCCCTCACAAATCACTCCATAAACTTCAATAAACTTCACACAACCTCGTCCCCCCATATCGCTCCGACCTCCTCCATGTTCCCACTCCCTCAGATCCTCTCCTCCATACACCTGTCTGTCCCCTCCGCCCGTCTCACCACCATGGGGAGCAGAGCATTCAGCCTCTGGAACTCATTAACACCCCAACTCAGAAACATTGATTCAATCCCCTGTGATGGAAATTTGGTGTTTCCTGCATGGTGGGACATGAAGTAGGCGGCGACCTACTTGATATTCAAGACGCAAGGCATTGTGGGAACTCACTCTGTGAACTTAACTCTGATAACACCATGAGAGAGGGGAACATGTAGACCAGTGGGCTCTGTCCTGATGTAATGTATAGGGCAGGAAGATTGAGTCTTGCTGAAAAGTGCAACAGTCATAAGTCGAGCGGTGTACGGGACTTTGTTGTATTGTAAAAGAGCCATTCGGAATTGTGCGGTGTATGGAATACGAATGTGCTAATAAAACTAGCTGAACAGAGTATTGAGTGCTTTGTGTTTGGCCAGCTCACCCATTAACTTAGTGCAGTTGTTAAAATTGCCACGACACCCCCATTTCAAATCAAAACTCAAAACACATCTGTTTAAAACTGCCTATTCCCTCTGATGCCAATTGCCCTGTCTATCCTATTGTATTGTTCTTAATTTTGAGTATTTTATTGTTGTTTCTTTTTTCTATCTTTTTTGTACAGTGTCCTTGAGTGCCAAGAAAGGCGCCTTCTAAAAATATGTATTATTATTATTATTATTATTATTAATAATAATAATAATAATAATAATAAATAGGAGACAAGGTTTAAGGTTTGTGTTGGAAACCATCTCATCATTTTGATTGAAATGTTGCTACATTTTGATGGTACAGAAATACATGACATCCACTTCTTCCAGCTGAGCCCTGCCCCGAAAACAACAACAACAACAACAACAACAACAACAACAACAACAACAACAAAAACACAAATCCGGTCAGTAGCTGATTGACAGTTTAAGCTCCTTTAACACCAGAAATGTGAAATATTTTGTGCCGATCAATGTCCAATGATTTTTAAACCCTCTCACTTTGTGTGTGTGTGTATTATATCGGTGCACCGTGTCTCTGTTGTCAAGGTCTAATGGCTTTCAGAGTAAAAGATTGTTTGAATAAGCTTGAAATCAAATCAGGTGGAAAATATGAGCCGAGGTCAGAGCTTTGTGAATCACTAACACCAGAGAAATCAATGATCTTCCTGTTTTGTGTGTGTGTGTGTGTGTGTGTGATGCTTTAAATGACAGCAGCATTTACTGTAAATCCACCAGAGCTGCTACTACAATAACCGTACAGTCATTATCAAAGCAGACGTGCAAGAATAAACATATTACTCATCTCTTTTCCGCCTTTAAGTAGCAATGGATACCGTTTCCACTCAGGCATGACTGCACAATTCTGCCTGATAACAGCGGCGGGTAGGATGCAGCATAGATCCAGGTTCTTTGTGGACATAGCAGGGGATTGTGGGTAGCCCCAGAGGGAGTTACGGCTTGACAAATATTTGAAGTGCAGCCCGGCTCTATTTACCTCAGCCAAAAGCTTCAGGTTGAGGCTGCTGCTATTGAATTATGCATCACAAAAGGAGACAGTATCAGTCGGAGAAATTGAAAATTGAAAAAACCCTTTGCAGAGTTTCTGATGTGTGCTCTGCTCTTATTTGTTTTGTTTTACATTTGATTTTCAGGAAACCTGGAAAGAAATCAATAAAATTGATCTAAAGGAGACTAAAGGATGCCTGACCTGGATTTTCTTTTCTTTCTTAGTTCTATAAAAACCAGGACTGGGCAATATATCAATATAAAATATATATATGTCGATATATTTTTTAATTTGATATGGAATTAGACCATATCACATATATATCAATATAGTTAAATTTTTGTTTATTTCTTTATATATAAATGCTGCCCTTACTAGGGTTTGTCATATTTAGTTCTTTTGTAATGTTTCTTATTTTTTTCTCATATGAATATATTTCTTTCAGAAAAGATTGGCATATTTTATTTCATAGGCTATTTTTATTTAAGATATTTTTTATCTAAATATGCACTTTATAGAGATTTTATTTAAAAAAAAAAAAGGTACTGCTGTTGTTTTTCAGTATTTACAGTATGTTCACTTAAATAAACGGTTTCAATAAAACTACTTGTGACATGTCATATTTGGCTTTGACTTTGACTGAACATTTGCTCTCACTTTGCCATAAAAATATTAGGATATATATCGATATTCAGCCTAAATATATTAGGATATGACTTTTGGTCCATATCGCCCAGCCCTAATAAAAACATAATATTCTTCCATTTTTGATGCACTTTCAGAAAACAAGTCTAAACACACATTTAAAGTCTGAAAATTTCACATTTTTATAACATGTATTTGCATACAGTACATCTGCATTTTTTCATCTTTATCAAATCCACAAGTACAAATGACAACATCTACCACCATTAGAAGAAATGTGAATATTCCAAAACGGAGAAAAAAGAAGTGCCAGCAAACAGCGAGTTCATCCCAAAAAACGTGAAGTAAAACATGGTTACAAAAAACAGTCCCACAAAGGGTTACTACATGAGAGGACCGACACTGAGACGTGTTCATTTACAGAGTGCAATCACAGCAAAAACCATCTTACAAAATGTTTTGTTTGGAGGTTCAATATCCTCGCTTGATTATTTGCTATGGAAATATATTATTCGGTATCAGTGCATCTCTCTGGGTAATTAGATTTGTACAATGTGTTCATTTAACCGCGGCCGCCAAGCTCTAATCACAACAGGTATCTGCCTTCTCAATAATCATGCAGGAGTCTTTAATCAAGGAGCTAGATCCGTCCGCGTCCTAGGGGGGTTGGACACATTTCTCACAGTGTTTAATATTTGATATTAAATTAATTCTCGTCCTTAAAAGAAACTGCGGTGTCTCAGGCTGTTCTACAAGGCCATTACTGCATCTAATAAGATAGTTTTAAATGAATCATAGACACAGAATAAGACTGTTTTGTGGTCATTCACAGGTACCAGTAGTTTTAACATCGACGGTGCAGCTGGTGTCCAGGAGTTGTCAGTGGCCTGGGTAGGGAGGTGATTTCTTTGCCACCTTATAGAGACAAAGTGCTACGGAAGATGATTGGGGCCAGAAAGGAGAAAAAAATAATGAGAGGAGGATTTTTTTTTTTCATTATGCAGTTTGAGAAAAAAGTTGAAATAACAAGAGTAAAGTTGAAATGACAAAAATAAAGTTGAAATGATAAGAATAGAGTTGAAATGACGAGAATAAAGTTGAAATGACGAGAATAAAGTTGAAATGACGAGAATAAAGTTGAAATGATGAGAATAGAGTTGAAATGATGAGAATAGAGTTGAAATGACGAGAATAAAGTTGAAATGATGAGAATAGAGTTGAAATGATGAGAATAGAGTTGAAATGACGAGAATAAAGTTGAAATGATGAGAATAAAGTCGAAATGACGAGAATAAAGTTGAAATGATGAGAATAGAGTTGAAATGACGAGAATAAAGTTGAAATGATGAGAATAAAGTTGAAATGACGAAAATAGAGTTGAAATGATGAGAAAAAAGTCAAAATGATGAGAATAAAGTCGAAATGACAAGAATAAAGTTGAGATGAGAATAAGGTTGAAATACGATTTCCAGAAAAAAGTTGAAATAACAAGTATAAAGTAAACTTTTTCTCAACATTGTATTCTGACTTTATTCTTGTCAGTTCGACTTTTTCTCTCAAACATAATAATGATTTATTTTTTTCTTCTACCTGCCCCTAATCCTTTCCCGTAAAGTACATTTAAACAAACCATCTCTCTACTTTGTATTGAAAGACAGAGCCTTCTTGACAGTTTCGTCCACTACCAAAAACTGAAAAATGGTCAAAAGCTGCTGTGTGGTAGAATGTACTACCAACAGGTTACAAAAATCCAGAACTCCTTTTAATAAACCTTTTTTTAAACTTTTAAGAGGACAAAAGTGGAAACAGACTTGATACATCAGCAGTGACAATGGGGAAAACTGCGCTCGGTATATTTAATGTTAACTAAGACAACCATGAGTGTTTCTAGCTAAAACTATGAAATTTGAACATATAATTTTATTATTTTAGCACTTTATGTCTACCAGAAAGGACAAGTTGGCTGTTAGCAAGCTACTGTTAGCTAATATCAACTTTTGTCCACTTAAAAGTTCAGTTTTTCAGTCCGTATGATTTTAAAAACTTAGTTCTAGATTTTTTAACGTGTTGGTAGTGCATTTCACCACACAACAGCTTTTCTCCATTTTTCAAGTTTTTTTGCCAGCCAGATTTTTTGCTCCACTGTCAAGGAGGCTCCTTCTTTCAATACAAAGTCAGTGGAGATCGAGAGAGAGCCCCCCCCTCCTTTATAGGTAGGTCGAACTATATGGTTTTCGCCCTGATTTTTCCCATCGCTGACAGCTTTTGGAGCTCACCCAAAAAAAGCCCCAGATCACAAGCAAATCAGCTTTGGCTCTTGGCAGCTCATGTGAGTAACGATTGGCATGTGTCACCTGTTCAAAGAGCAGGTGCTCACCGATGCCTCGCAGACACTACCCAGATATCTAGCAGGAAACATATCTAGATCTGTCTGGGATCTATAGCCAATGACAGCACACGGGTTGAAAGAAGAGATATTGAGCATCGTAGTGGTGATGGGGTGTGTTTTTAAGAGAGACTAAATTAAGAGAATGAGTGTTTTTTCTGTTTGAGAGAGAGAAATGAGAGAAAGGGAAGATGGGCAGATAAAGAGATAATTGTACACAATGCTTCTGTAGTAAATTTATTCAGAAAGCTGCTTTGTCTCTTTTTGTCCCGCCCGCTCAAACCATTGATATTTTGTAATTAGCTCAAACCCACCCAACCTACAGGTCAACCCACACCCCCCACAGACTGCTCATCACACAAATACTCATCAGTGATTCCTCCTGGTGAAAGATCGTGCAGCATGTGACTGTGTCTGTTGGTGGCCAGTCACATTACAACATGTTGTGTCGAGTGAACAGCACATCCATGTGACAACTTTGAAAGTCAAGAAGTCAGAACTCAGCAATGCTGCGTTTGGGAGGTCCCTCAGCAATAAAACTAAAATTAGTAGAATTAGTGATATATACCACCTTCCTACACCTTTTCACCTTATGTATAACTCTTACAGTTCTGACTTTTTATTTGTTCTATTTAAATGTTTGAAAGCTGAATGTTTCATTCAAAAGAAATGCTATTTCTACTCAATTGGTTTGCTTTCTTCTCAAAGTTCCAAAGGAAGACGACAGCTAACTTGCGACGGCTGGTTAGTTAGCTAGCGTGCTGTTTCCACCATGCTTTGATGCTACACTGGTTACAGGAAATGAGCCGAACAAAGTTGTCACTAGCAATGTACTATTTCACTACTTTAGCAGCTAGCTCTTCACACTTCATTCAGCTCCACTGCTTGTTAGGTCGCCAGTGCAAAACCTTCCCACAGTGATTTTGCAACTTGCCACGAGTTTGTTTGAACTTCTATAAGTTTATAGAGAGATTAGCCTGCTACAACGGGTTACCAAGGCAAAAATTCACACAAAAAATGTTTCTCTGACCATCCTGCTGTGATTTGAATGGGACTGTCCATTCTAGTCTTATTCTATTTCTATGGTTTCAACCAGTAGAAAGTAAACCTCTCACCAAGCAGCTCAACGCATCAATAATCTGCCAAGGACTGACCGACCCAGGAGGCCGTCCCTGTGATGAGTTGTGTCCAGTGTTGCAGATCAGAGGCCAGCAGGGACTGTTCAGGGGTCCACAGTGGGGATGGTGCTGACCTTGTTGTTCCTGCTGATTCTCCGTTCGGGCCGCGGCCTTGGCAGCTTGGTCTGGATCAGCTCCTCGGGTGTGTTCCCCAGCGGAGGCAGCAGCCTCTTCTTGCTGTTCCTGGTTTCTGGTAACCACTGGGGTGGCAGCTCGAAGGGTCCAAACCCAAACTGCGTGGAGTCCTCAGCTTCTATCGGTGTTGCTGGTGTCGCTGGTGCCACCTGAGACGAAGAGGCGTAAGCACACGTGTGGACCGGAGAGGCCCGGGGTGCTATGATTGATGGAGGGCAGTCTTTGGTGATGACTAGCCCGCCCCCCGTCCCCTGCAGAGGGTCCTTTTTGGTGATCACCTCGCCCCTGAGGCTCCCCAGTCTCGACCCACCCTTGAGGTCCTCTTTGGGTCCAGAGCAGCCCGCTGATGCTTGAGACGGGACCTCGTTCTCCACCTCCTCTTCTTCACCTTCCTCCTCCGAGGGCCTGAAGATCTGTTGCTGCCCGATGTTAAACATCTCCAGGAGCTGGCTCCCAGAGCGCCCGGCCGTCTCCAGCCCCACCGGCTCCCCGATCCCGACCTCTGCCCCTAAAGAGGCCAGCCCCCCGGTGCTGACCACGTTACGCCGGCTGTATCGTCTGTGAATCCTCGCCAGCAGGTCCAGCCAGCTGTGACGCGCTGATCGGTTAACGGTCAGAAACAAGACCGGGTTTGTGAGCAGGGACACTTTGGGCAGCCAGAGAGCCGTCAGATACAGCGCGATGGGCAGCTCTTGGGTTGTGTCCGCCAAAATGGTGCGATAAACTACTAAGGCTCCATAGGGGGCACTGCAGGCTGAGAACGCCAGCACCACAGCCAGCAGAGTGGCGTGCAGCTCGGCCTCTCTCTGGGACACGTACGGGATGGAGATGCTGTTCTGGGGAGTCCGCAGCGCCGCGATTATCACCTTCTTCTTCTGGCTGGCGCTGAGAGCTCTGCGGATCAGCAGCATGAAGAGGAAGACCAGAGCAAGTGGGAGGATCAACGTGGTGACGTTGTAGATCAGCACGTAGACCATGTGGCCCAGGGAGCGGGCGTGGTCGTCGGAGCAGGACGAGGTGACGTACACATCCGTCACGTTGGTCACAGCGAAAACAGGGAGGCTCGCCACCGTCGCGTGGACCCAGATATAGATGACAAGATCTCGGGATCTTGCGTCTGAGATCTTCCTCTCCAGCGGATACAGCACGGAGTAGTATCTGGACACAGGAAGACAATTATTTTAGCATAAATACGAACATATGTGTGAAAAAGCCCAACAGGCCATCTACTGGTGAAAGGCAGTAACGCGGCCCGGACAGTTCAGGACATGCCCAACCACTCTGATGAGCAGCAGACCAGCTAGTGAGCAGACTGTGAAGCTGCATGAACTTTCTGTGTGTTTCTTATACCATGTGTGCGTTCTTGAGGAATGTAAGTGCTTTCTACTTCTTAGTCATGGATATTTTGATCATTTATTTCAGTTTGTGTTACATGGAAGTATTTTGTGTGAATTTGAGTTAGCAAAATAGCCTGTGGCCAAGTAGTTGTTAGCTCTGCCTCTTGTTAGCACTGCAGCTAAGTTTGGATGCCTGTGATGGCTTAATGATGAGTATTTCATCATTCAACGGGCGGCTGTGGCCCAGTTGGGAAAGATTGGTCACCCAATTGGTTGGAAAATCGGTGGTTCGATCCCTGACCATGGCAGCCTACATGTCAAAGTATCCTTGGGCAAGATACTGAACCCCAAAAGGCTCCCGATGCTGTGGTCATTGGTGTATAAATGAATTCCCGATGGTGGCAGTGTGCCCTGGTAGCCTCTGCCACCAGTATGAATGTATGTGTGAACGGGTGAATGAGCGCAGTCTGTAGTGTAAAGCAATTTGGATAAAAGCGCTATGTAAGTGCAGTCCATTTACCATTTATTTCATTTGCTAGCACCAATATTGCAACTCAGTTAATGTTGTGATTGTGACCAAGTTTATTGCTAATAAGGAGGTTGAACTGTTGAATTATTTACTGTGGTTACTTTGATATGTAAGGCTCCAATGCTATTAAGCATGTGTTGCCTCTGTTAACATTATGTTGGAAATTATACAGTTTCCTCCACCACTTATATTACCTTTCAGTTGTTGTATTTTGCTTAAGTAGCAGTTTGTACATAAGTGATGAATATGACTGGTGAACTTTAAATCATATAGCAGTTTATTTAGACGTGACTATTCTGATTTAACTGTTGAATAATATTCTGAGCATATTTCTAATACATTTTAATTACTTTTTTAAAATATATTTTCAGACGACACACACACACCCACACATACATACATACATACATACATACATATGTTGTACAATGATGTTGAAGTCCAACAACCTTTATTAAAAAAGACAAATCAGATCTCTCTGACCCAGTGCCCTGATTCTCTAATCGGAATCATAGTCCATAATTCGCCGCCTCAATCAGTAATCCTTCTTTCTGAGTCCCACCCATCAAACAATATGGGCTTATTATAACCTCTAATTAGATCATTTATATGGATGAATAAACAGTGTGAATTCAAAGTGCACTTAAATACCTACCATCCATGACAGAAGCTGAAATATCCTGCGCTGAAAATACATTTCCACTATTTTTAGTGAGCGCGTAGTTAATCATGTAAGTTGAGTAAAACTGAAAGCCTGACCCTCTCACTGAAACAGGGCTTCAAGTGGTTTTGCTGAAAAGGCAGTATAAATGCACCTATTATATAAGCAGAAAAACTGACAAAAAGGAAAGAGGTGCAGCTGTTTTTTTGTCTGAAAACTGTACCCTGCTGCCCTTAACACATGTATGCTGTCACTGTAGTATTACAAGAGCTCATTAATATAATTTGTCACTTTATTTCTCTATAAAAAATCATAATACGTCCGTAAAATACTTCAAACAGGAAAAAATTGGGTGGAAAAATGAACAATTATGTAGCAAATTTCCCATTTTGTATCAAATAGTAGCTCATTTGTGTGCTTATATCAACCTAATTTGTCAATCCCACCCCCAAAAAAAATAAAAATAACAAAATCATCTTTTATAATAGTGCCGTGCTCGACTGAATTGGGCTTCTAAAATGCTGCTATAACCCCGAAAATGACTGCAGCCATAAAACCATGTAAGCTGATTATGAAATAGAGTGGAAAAGCTAAAGTGTGCATATTTAACATAATTTTATTTAAATGGGATGAAAGGATTTTCTTTCTGCGGTGTTATTACCTGATGCAGAAGTTGAAATCATGCACACCCACAAACACATAACTAGATCTCCTGAAACCGGCTCACAGATAATAATATGTAGATGGTCTCTCATCCTGTTGTCGTCCCTTAATAATAAACAAAATAAACCGCGTGAAGGACTCGCTTATTTCCCTCGATTGTCTCTTCATCGTTACATGCTACTGTATCACTGTGTGTGTGTGTGTGTGTGTGTGTGTGTGTGTGTGTGTGTGTGTGTGTGTGTGTGTGCAGGAGCCGTTAACTGCTGCAGTCTCAACCCGCCTGTACACACACAGCCTCCTTGAGAATAAATAATTCATTCATTTGATCGCATTCTGACTGTATTAGTTGCTATGGAGGCAAAATAATCTTTGTTGCAGTGAAACCGAGGCTGAGGCGAGGCTGCAACAACACGCCATCTGACTGCAATCGACATTAAAAATAAATTAAAGTCCAAACACTGTAGTCGGTGTGGTGATGAGCCTGCATTTCAAATGATGCAGAATGATGCTAAATAGTGTAAAAACCTGTAAAATATACTGCAGTCATCCAATATAAACTTTTTTTTGCAGGTGCAGAATATCTTATCTGATTCAGCTGCAGGAAACTGAAGGATTTTAATACATGCTGGTTTTATGAATTAAATATTAAGAACATGCAAACAGCAGGGGTTTTAATTTATGATAACTGAGTGCAAAGTGTAGTATGGGAGGTATTACTGCAATATTTTGCATATCTTTCAAAATGTGGGGAAAAAATATGGAAATGCAAGGATGAGAGCCATATAAAGTATTTTTTCAGGTTTATAGCCAATTATATGTTAGTAGGCCTGAGAATGAGGAAAGGTTTGCAGACAGTTAAGAAAGAAGTCAATGGTACAAACATGTTAGAAAGGTTTCCATCACAACTTTTAACTTTGGCAAAAAATTACCTGCAAAAGACTGCTTGTTACTATCCACCACTGCACGCAAATACAAAAGTTCAGTTAAAAGACCGCATATAAAGATGGACGACATGACACGTCCCCCTAGTCAGTGGTGGAAAAAGTATTCAGAGACCTTACTTAAGTAAAAGTACTAATACTACAATGTGAGATTACTCCACTGCAAGTTAAAGTCCTGCATTCATAACTTTCTGAAGTAAAAGTACAAAAGTATCAGCATCAAAATTATCAAAAGTATAAATAAATGAACCCGCTCAGGTTGTCAAATACATTTCAAATATATTATTAGATTATTCTTATTGATGCAATTATGTAAGCAGCAGTTCATTTTCTCAAGCCACTTCTTTTACTTTTTCACTAAATATACTGTTATGTGGTTTAATTTAATAAAATGTCTACTCACTGTAAATTGATCATGTTTTTCATGTTGAATCTCGTTTCAAGCAGAGATATTTACGTTTCGCCTTCTGTACTGCCTTTGGAGGTAGTAACAGAGGCGTTAAAGTGGTGAGACTGTTAGAGACGGGATCAATGTGAGGCCGGAAAGATGGAAAATACATAACATAATTTGGAGTTTCCATCAAGCTCATGCAAGTCTTCAAAATGTGTGTAGGAATTCATTGACGGAATCACGACTAGTGTCTTTCAAAACAGATTTTAGATAGTGAGTAGAGGCAATAGGAGTAGCAAAAGTGTTAGTAGAACTATTAAAAGCAAAAAGAGAGACTGCGTGAACTAGCTTCCGGTAAGTAATGTGTGTGTGTGTGTGTGTGTGTGTGTGTGTGTGAGCATATGTGGGTAGCAGCAGCCATCTCAGGCTTCTTTTGGCTGCAGCTTTCAGCGCTGCAGGGAGGCCCGGGACACGGCCGCTCAGCATGGAGTACACATGCTCCATCGACCGCCGCCGCCCCCCACCCCCGCCCGTCCACGCCACAGGGTGTTGATGGAGATTGAAAAAGACTTTTCTTCTTTCTTCTTTTTTACAACAACAAAAACAATCCTCCAGAGACGCTCCACTTGAGCAGCAGCTGAACGTTTGTTCTTCCAAGTCAGCCAGAGAAGAACTCCAGCTGACTCGGACAAGCAACGTATTGATGAACTGATCAGAGAATCAATTTGAATCATCCACTTCTCTCAAGTTGCTAAAAAAGTGAGTGGGAGGTCCTCGCTGGCCTTTTTCAGAAACACATATTTCAAAGTCAGTGGTTCTGGCTGCAGAGCTGAAAAACCAAAAAAATTATTCTTGTTCTACTCTAAAATCTCCTTTTACTTGTTTTGTAATTCCAAATGCTCACCACAGTTATCTCTGACTAGAGAAACCATAGCACCTGTCTAATTTAACTATGAGTATAGAGAAATTACGTATTTTTGTAGGCCAACCTGGAAGTAGCATCTCCATGGGGTCCATTGAGAATTCTCCTGTGGGATTTTTGCATTGGATTTTGGATCATTGAGGAAAATAAACACACCTTTCTGATGTTTACGCCTTTTGTTCAGCAAGACAATCCTTACAAATGAACACCACTTTTACGATGTTTGAAGCGTTAATGCAGCCGACAGAAGTAAAAAGCTAACTACCCCACGGCCTCATGACTTCATCATCACTACGGTTAGCTTCAGGGAGTTTACGACAAGCTAACCAACCTTATTTCACAAGTTTGCGAAACCGTAGCCTAATAAATAGTTTATTAACCTAATCTACAATCTACAGGAGATTGTTAGAGCACTAAAATGGTGTGCTGCCTGTTCTGCAGCAGAGAAGAAGGCCCTACAGAGGGTGATAAACACTGCAGGCAGGATCTTTGGCTGCCCTCTTCCATCTTTGGAGCAGATCGCCAGCACACACTACCTGGGCAGAGCTTCAGCCATCATCAAAGACTCTTACCACCTGGGCCACCACCTGTTTGCCCTGCTGCCTTTAGGAAAACGCGACAGCTCACACAAATCATGGAAAAACAGACAAAAGAACAGTTTCTTTCCCACAGCAATACATACCCTAAATGGACAATAACACATCATTTGCATCCATCGCCATTTTATCTTTTAGTTTATTACATGTGCGTAATGTCAGAATGTCTTTTTTAGGCACCTTATATATGAGAAGCACACGTAAATGTCATTGTATATTTTTTTAATGCAATGACAATGAAGGAAATATTGGCTCTTGAATCTTGAAGAATACGACTAGAGGCTGTGAGGCGGACTAGTGAGAGAGTTTCTGTCCGTGTCCAGCGCGATGGCGTTTAATGTCCCAACAACCACTGTAGTCTCATTTAGCCACTTAAGATGAGATGAGATAAGATAAGATAATATACGATATTCCTTTTATTAGCCCCACAACGGGGAAAGTTCCAGTGTAACAGCATCAAAAAGTATCAGGGCTTGAAGACCTCCGGACGGTGCCGGAAATCCGGCTCGGGATTTTTTCTGGTGTTTTTTTTTTTTTAATCATATTTATAAAAAAAAAAAAAAAACCCACCAAAAACCCTTAGTTAGTTAGATCTGGATATGACCGGGGAGGGCAGCATTACGGTGGATAGCGTATAGCCTGCCGGAGAAGAAGACTCGAAGACACGGCGAGCGTGCTTTAGACCCACGTCATTACTATTTTTCAAGAAAGTGACTAGAGACAAATACAGCGACTCCTTCTTACTCTTTTTAACGAGCCGCTAACGAGCCAAAGGCCGGCTCGTTAAGAAGAGCCACAGTTTGCTCTGTAGCAGTACAGTGTGTATGTGCTGCTGCTGCAGGAGATGTTCACTTAGCGTTTGTTTACAACAAGCACCGGACACTCTGTGCGCAGTTAGCGCGTACCGTTAATTCACGATCACTATGTTTATGATCAGCGGAGACACTGTGCATAATAATTAGCCACGCTGCTTTGTTTATGATCATTTGCTGTGCACAGTTAGCGACTGCGATATGTCACCTCTAAAGTCTCTAAATCGCTCTGGGGGCTAACTTCTTGTGGAGACACGCAGAGTGAGCGGACATTTGAGAGGATGTTGCATGAGACTTTCCCGGTGGTAGTCGAAACACGGCTATACGGTCCGTGCGTGCGCTCTCCCACACGTCAACGTTACTGGGGATTTCCACCAGGCACGGAACGGCTCCGCCGCGGGTTTGCTCCGTCCTCTGCCCGGCGTCAGTTCCCACCGGGCACGTAACGGCAGTAGCGAGCCAGCTGTATACACGCGAGATAACGAGAACACGCGATAATCCTGAACGTACGGGACACCGCGAGATCCCGTGATAAACTGTGTATAAGGTAAACAACAACAAACAGCTTACTTTGCTTCTCCGACGTGGAAGATCGGTTGATCTGACCATCTATCCTTATAGAAAGAATGTGTTATGTCATAAATGTATGCTGTTCCACTTCAACAATCCGACTCTCCTCGTCCATGTCTCCAACACTCTGAGACCCTTTGATCGATTGATTGATTGAAGATCTGATGGCCGTGGTCAAGACGTAATGTTGATGTGAACTAGTTTTAGGCTGGATGAACTGCGTATTGTTTTATTTTGAAAGGAGCAAAATTTGTGACAGGATTCTGTATTTTGATCTCGTTAACAAAGTCTTAACCGATCCCCGATATGTGCTGACGATTTTTTTGGTCCGATTCTTGAAGCCGATATTGCCTTTTTCCCTCCATTTACATGATAAAAATGACACAATGATAACAAATGTTACACAAGTCTTAATTTAAACAAAAAAAGAAACATTTATTAACAAAATAAACAAAGCTGAAGGCCTCTGCGTCTCAAACCAGACTCTTCTCCTCTGTAGTGCCCCGGTTGTGGAATGAACTTCCAAACTCCATCCGTTCTGCTGAGTCCTTCTCAATCTTTAAGAAGAGACTGAGGACCCAACTCTTTACTGAACACCTTCACTCTTGACCTACACTGATGACAACGGTAAGTATCGCACTGACCGCTCACCGACCTAAAAGCACTTGTGTCCTAATGGACTCAAACTTAACCCACGGCACTTACTCTGCTATGTTTATTGACTTCATCCTTGCTTGTGTTGTATTACTCTCATTTGTATGTCGCTTTGGATCAAAGCGTCTGCTAAATGACATTGTAGAATTGTAGCTTTTATATAATCTTGATACATAGTTATAATTTTCATTTTTCATTCAAACTACTACTGTTTATATTGTCACCTTTTGGTTCTGTTTTTCCTGCTGTGACAAGTACATTTCCCCGTTTTAGGGATCAATAAAGTATTACCTAATCTAATCTATTCTATTAATGTATTTTATGTTGTACAACAAAACAAATACATCTCTTCAGCTTGTGTTAACCACTGTGAAGGAAATTTGGTACTTCCTGGCTTGGTGGTACAAGACGTAGGCGGCGACCTACTTGATATTCAAGACACAAGGCCTTGTGGGAACTCACTAGAGCCTTAACTCTGATAACACCATGATTGAGGGGAACATGTAGATCAGGGGGCTCTGTCCTGATGTAATGTATAGGGCAGGAAGATAGGGCCACATTGAGTCTTGCTGAAGAGCCAATGCTGAAAAGTGCAACAGTTATAAGTCGAGCGGTGTATGGGGCTTTGTTGTATTGTAAAAGAGCCATTCGGGATTGTGCGGTGTATGGAATACGAATGTGCTAATAAAACTTGCTGAACAGAGTATTGAGTGCTTTGTGTTTGGCCAGCTCACCCATTAACTTAGTGCAGTTGTCAAAATTGCCACGACACCACCGACCTTTTTCAGGCATCTAACCACAAACCCATTTAAAACCCTCATTGAGTTTGAAAGGAGAGACCCCAGGGTGCTATCATGCCAATTTAAGAACTCATTCCCGTGGCTCCCCATGCATTAGTGAGTATTTTGTGTTTTCTGTACTGACCTGTCGAGTGCGATGGCGCTGAAGCTGAGCACAGTGACGGAGCAGAACAGCTTATGGAGGAACTTGATGGCCTTGCAGAGCACCAGAGTGTGAAGCCACCAGCAGCAGCGAGGGCTGGCTCCCAGGGCCACGTCGAAGGGCACGCACACCAGGCCGGCGCAGATGCCCGAGCACGCCAGGTTCTTGATGAACCGGTTGGTCACGGTTTTAAAGACGTTGGTGCAGCAGGTGCACCACAACACCGTGGCATTTCCTGTGGAGAGGGGGAAGATATGCAGAGATTTAGAATAATATCCAACACACAGATTATCTTCATGTTGCATCTTTATGTTTTCAAGTTCATTTTTTTTTTTTTCCTCTTTTTTGTTTTCACTCGACATGCCTTACACTAAAAGCTTTAAACAACTTAAATAACCTCAAAAGTATCCTTTTTATTGGACAGAGTTTTAGTAATCTGGTATGATGGCAGGCAACAAAAGATATTTTTAGACCAGTTTAGACTGCTGTTTCACTTTCATTAAATAAGGGAAGTATGGCTTAGATGTTTATATGTACAAAATATTATGCATGTAATAAAATACATCCTAAAAGGTTAGCATTCTGGGGTTGATTCTTTAGTTTTATTCAATTTTTACTCATAAAAAAACTGTGTAATAGGCCCAGAATCTACATTTTCTCAAATATATGAAACCCTTCAAAATTGGAGGAAATGTCTCCATACTTTGGTGTAAACGGATCCTTTAACAACTAAAATATTCATAAAGTTTGATTCTCCGAACTCTCTTGTATAGTTTAAGTTCCTCTTAGTCTGTTATTTTCCTCACACTGTCCAGAAACAAAATAGTTGAGTCGCTTGGAGACCCTAAATCATCCATTGGTATGAAAAGAAGCGACTCTCTGTCTAATCTATGTGAGTTAGCAGATGATTGATGATTTAATTGCCATGTCTTCCTCTCGTCCATCCAGCACAGACTGTGATTAAAACAATTAAAGTAAAAGGACTGCATAAACCAAGGAGTAGGACTAAAAGCTTTAACTGTGTAAAACGACATAATATATTAATTGTTTCTGCTCTTCATCTTGCAGCATCTTTCAATTAACTTGTAAATTGGTGCATTTTTAAGGCCAAAACTCATTTCAGTTTGTATGCCTCAACGGAAGGCAATAATAATTAATGTTCAGTGCAACAACAAACTATTCAGAAATTCAGGGGAAGTCACATTTGGGAAATAATTATTTGCTAAAGAAAAAAAAACCTCATTTTCTTTCTGCTTGTTGCAAAGGGACGTTGTCTCCTCTGCCAAGGAGGTTAGGTTTGTTTTTGTTATGAAGATTATTAAAAAAAATACTGGCCCAGTTTTCATGACCAAGGAAGAACCAACTGATTTTTGGAGTGGATCTGAATCACAAATATAGAAAAGTATTTTTCAGTTTCATTAACAGTGCGAGATAGGGCATGGGCTTGGCAGAGGTCGGTTTATATCCTTCTAACTTATATTGTCAATTATTGTGATCTTATTTCAGCAAGAAACACAGCATGGTTTGGACACAGTGTGTAGGATTTAGGGGGATCAGTTGGCAGCAATTGAATATAATGTGCATATTTTGTTCTCATTAGTGTACAGTCACCTCAAACTAGGCCAAAAGAGGCTCAAAATCTGAATGTAGCCTAAGTTCCTTGTTTTGTTTTTTTCAATCCTGTTTTGTGTAGCTTAGAACGAGCCTTTCCTAAAGAGAGTGGCATGTCATGTTGCAGCGATGTGTTTCTATCCAGAGTCAGAACTAAACATGGAGGTAGCGTTCTGTTTTTATGCACAACATATCTGGAACAAACTCCTAGAAGGTCTGCTGCAACTCTCAACTCTTTTAAATTAAAAAAGACTGAAGACTTTTCTGTTTGCCACTGACATATATATTCCTTTAATATTTGATATTTCTTTCCTTAAATAATATTATCTGCTCGTTTTCAATTTTAAAATTTTATATTTGAATGCTATTTTATATATGTCTCTTTCCAATGCTTTTAATGTTTTATGTAAAGCACTTTGAATTGTCTTGTTGTTGAAAGGAGCTATACAAATAAACTTGCCTTGCCTTGCCGACCTGAAGGCCTCTGGAGGTTTTTCTACAGAGTTGCAAGCTGCAACTTCACTGCTAGATGCCTCTGAATCTTACACACTGTATCTTTAAAATAATAGCGGAGTACATTATGGTGAAAAAAACATGAGGGAGAGCATGTAAAGACCTGATGGCACAGAGATATTTCAGTTATCACTAAATTAAAAAAGCCTTCCAACGGTCTTCAAATCCAGTGTAAATATAAACAGGTGCATCTCAATAAATTAGAATATCATAGAAAAGTTTATTTATGTCAGGCATTCAATTCAAAAAGTGGAAATGCCACATTATATAGATCCATTACACACAGAATGAAACATTTCATGTCTTAATTTATTTAATTTATTCTAATTATAATGATTATGGCTTACATTTAATGAAGACCTAAAATTCAGTGTCTCAAAAAAATGTGTATATTACAAAAGACCAAATTTTAAAAGTATGTTAAATATGGAAATGTTGGCCTCTGTCCATCTATATGCACTCAATACTTGGTTGGGGTTATTTGACTTGAACTATTTGACTTGAAATTGACTTTTCCATCATATTCTAATGTATTGAGATGCACCTGTATTAACTCTATGGAGTCTTGGGCTATTTTGCCCATTTTTGAATCCTTTTCATGTCTTTTTGTGTCTTTGTAAGTCACTATGTGTCTTTTTTGGTCATTTGTGTCTTTTTGTGTCTTTTTGGTAATGTTGTGTCTGTTGTGTCTTTTTTAGTTATTTTGTCTTCTTTTTGTCATTTTGTGTCTTTTTTTGGTAATGTTGTGTCTGTTGTGTCATTTTAGTTATTTTGTGTCTTTTTTGGTCATTTTGTGTCTTTTTTTGTCATCTGTGTCTTTTTGTGTCTTTTGTGGTCATTTTGTGTCTGTTGTTGTGTCTTTTTTAGTTATTTAGTGTATTTTTTGGTCATTTTGTGTCTTTTTTTGGTCTGCTTTGTTTTTATGTCTGGATGTGATGAAGAAGCCATGCTTTGGCGCTTTTGGAGACTCCAGAGGGTTAAAAAATACAAACAAGGATTATTCTTAAATTGTCGTTTCGTGAAGTCTGTAAGAAATGTAATAACAAAAGTAATCAACAATATTTCACCTTCAACTATAAACTACTGCAGATGAAATGTAAGAGCTCTTTGCATGCTGAATAAATCAATTAAACCTCAACAGAGTGATGAGCAGGTGCAGGCAGGGTGAGATCCCTCCATAATATGGAGCAATGAGACAGTAATGGTTGTTAATTAGATTTAAAAAAGGTGAACCTTATATTCCCTGCGGTGCACTGACTGATGTCAGGTCGCACAGGGACACGTGTGGTACCAGCCCCTCCAAACGTAATTACCCACAGAGTGTTAGCTGTGCTCTCATTGTCAGAGACAGAGCAAGATGTTCTCTGCTGAGGAGGAAAACGCTGTTATTGCATCACCAGGTGATTTGTTTCTGATGTGTGTAAATGTTGAAGACATAGAAACAAGCACTCACTGTCAATTGCGGGCTGGAAGATGTGCTCACAGCTACAGCTAATAAAAGATAAAAGCTATAAAAGCAACGTTAGATATAAGGACAATTACGTTGGATTCGGTTGAGGAAATTTGGCCTGAGAGGTTTTAGGTGGAGCCGAAAGAAGCTGTTTTCAGGGGAACATGGTGTGCTTTTTTCTAACTGTGCAGGATTTCAGAGCGGCACACAGGAGGAGTATTTCGGGGAAACCCTAATGCAGCTGTAATTACCGCTCAGCCTCTGCATCCTGTGAAGCTGACTCATGCTGGATAATGAATTTAGCACAAATACTTTTGTTGTTTATAATGCACCATTACATAAAAGCAGCATATATATCCAGATTCTTACATGTGGAGATAATAACCTTTTTTTTTTTTTTCAAAAGAAGGGGAGAAATAAGGACAATGCAGCACGTCCTCCAGACAAAACGACAAAACAGCTGCTTTGTTACCGCCTCACAAAATGAGCCAATTAGCCTTTTCTGATCAGCACTCCTATTGTCAACATTGTCTTTCAGTTCCCTTTCAAAACCAGCACAAATGGGTCTGTTACACATATTTGCATGGGACAGATTGTAGTCATGGTTATCAGGAATATCATAGGAATCAGCGGGCTTCTGTGTCAAGCATGTTTTGCATCACGATTGACCTCCGTACTTCAGGTTTTATATTGTTAAAACAACATCACGCCACTTTCATTTGTGCTTTTTCAGTGTTTGAAGGTCATAATTTGCATTTGTCAGTAGAGGTCTTTGTCAGAAAAAGTCACTATTTTCAGACTAGAATTTCAATATCAGACCACTCTGCAAAACCCCAGATAACATGCAATATCTACAATATCTGTGCAGTGGTGGAATGCAATCAAATACATTTACTCAAGTACTGCACATGAGTACAATTTTGAGGTACTGGTACTGGACTGAAAAACTGCTGCACATATCATTGGTGGAATGTAATTAAGTTAATTTACTGAGGTACAATTTTGAGGTACTTGTACTTAACTTGAGTATTTCTATGTATTTTCTGTATTTTGAGGCAAATATTGTACTTTGTACTCCACTACATTTAGTTGACAGCTTTAGTTACTTTTCAGGTCGAGATCTAACATAAAAACATGAACAGTTAAGTGATAACAATTTTTTTAAAGTAAACTTCATAACAGTATATTAAGTAGTTAAAAAGCTGCTTATATAAATGCATTAATCATAATAAAACAGTTGTAAGTTTTGAATGTAGGACTTTTACTTGCAGTGGAGTGATGGGGTGCATAACATACTTTTGTAAGTATGTTATGTTTCTAATTAAATTTATCAATGTCCCATTAGCTTAAATGAGCCCTCACAGACACTCAGACTGATCTGAATGAGTCTTCAACTGACGAACAAAGTTTGATGTTGTTGTAACAGGAAACATTGGAACCTCAACATCAACAACATTGAACATTTTAAAATAATTGAGAAATCATTTAAACTGAATTTCGAGTCATCATGTCAAAGTCTCAGTCTCAAGTCATATATTTTCTGTCAAGTCAAGTTGAACGTCATCAGAAAAATGACTTCAGCCGACTCAAGTCCAAGATTCTAACATTCCAGCTGTTGTTAACATGAAACTGTCTGTATTAAATCTGTCCAACAGCTGGTGAGATATCTCATAAAAAAGCGAACCGAAGTGATAACTTCCAGTATTAACAAATCACTGGAGGTGATATTAGTACAAAAACAGCCCTCGAAAGGAGCCGAGTGCAAGTGAGAGTCTAAGTTGAGTACAGCTGTGATGTCACACCTTCACAGCGGTGGAAAAAAAAGTGATATACTGAATGTGGGATCACAGTTTCAACAGTATTTAACATAAAAACACACCTAAACATTTCACACCCAGAAAACAGGGAGCGTGTTCATTTCTTTCAAATACTAATTAACAAGTCATGGTTTGTATGAGACTTGTCATTATATATTACTCTTTATTATGCAGATGATGAAAGAAGTATTCAAATCTCTTACTTATGTAAAAGTACTAATACCACACTGTGAAATTACTCCACTACAAGTAAAAGTCCTGCATTCAAAACTTACTGAAGTAAAAGAACAAAAGTATCAGCATCAAAATGTACTTTAAGTAACGAAAGTAAAAGTACTTGTTATGCAGAATGGCCCCACATAGATTGTTAAATATTTATTTTCTAAATATATTATTAGAGATTTTGTATTGATGCATTTATGTAAGCAGTGTTTTAATTTTTAGAGGTTTTTTTTACAACTACTTTAACTACTAAATATACTGTTATGTGGTTATGTCAATTTTTTTTTAAATCCTGCATTCAAAACTTACATATAAGTACAAAAGTATCAGCATCAAAATGTACGTAAATTATCAAAAGTGAAAGTACTTCTCATTAAAATTTATGAAAAAAACTCTGAAAAATCTGAAATTTACAAGAAAAATCTCACGAATTTTCTGAGAAAAAACCTCACAAATTCACAAGAAAAAAAATCAAATTTATGAAAAAAAATCACAAATTCACAAGAAAAAAAACTCAAATTAAAATGCATCATGTTTTTATGTTAAATCTCGACCTGAAAATTAACTAAAGAAGGCAGCTAAATGTAGTGGAGTAAAAAGTACAATATTGCCTTAAAATGAAGTGGATTAGAAGTATAAAGTTACATAAAACAGAAATAAGTACTTAGTTACATTTCACCACTGATACATTATACCATTTTTCTTTCTGATAACCCTATATGCCACTGTGGTGACAAGTCATTACAACATTACATAAGTAAGAAGTGCTTTTTGACAACGTCTATAAAAACAAAGGTTTATTTGTGCAGCAGTTTTTCAGTCCAGCGTAAGAAAGTGCTTCACAAAACTGTAACTAACTAATAAAAATGTCCTTGTAATAAAGTGCTTTCATGCAGACAAAAGTGTGGCCTCCACTCTTTTATAATCAGAGCCGGCATTGTCTGTAAAAATCACTTTGTCCTTTAGCGCCTGAAATACTCACCTGCCACTTGAGGAACACCTTGGCAACCACACTCAGAGCAGCCAATCAGGAGACAGCGCAAACACTAAACATGATGCTTTTTCCACTTAACAAATGGCAGTGCAACTACATGTGTTTTGGGAAAAAAGGCTTTGTTTGTCTGCTTCACACACACCTTTTGGATTGGTGTTAATAATGTGCTGGTATCAGTGAAACATCCAGGTGTCTAAATATAGTAACATTAGCTGTTAAAATTCAACGTGTGAAACATCATTAACATGATTAACGCCTTTAGTTGCACATCCTCTGTGTTATCGTGACTTTAGTTTCAATGAGAGACTTATTTATGAATGGTTACCAACAGAGGAACAGAGAGCCAGATATCCACATACATGCTGTAATTAATGGAAGACGAGATTACAATCAGTCATATTAGCAGGGCTGGTTAATCAGATTTACAGTCAAAATCTGATCTGTGCTGAATCTAGAAATACTGATAATCATCTGCTTATGAATAAGAATTATTTTGACATTTTGGGATTAAATGTTTTTGCTTTATTTCAGTTAATGATAAGATCTGTATGCCCTACATGGTCAAATTGACCCATTTTAAAGTTTAAAAATCTAAAAAAAAATTGTTAAAACTATTTTTCACAAAAAAGAAAGAAATTAAAACTGTAAAATATGTATTTTTAAAAAAAATGAAAGTCATGTAAAACTATTGTATTTATGTGTAGGCCTTTCCAATGTACATTAAAAAAAAGTTTTAACATGCATTTTTTATGAAAAACGAGTGAATTATCCTTGTTGAACCATGATTTATGAGAGATAAAGAACATCATTGCACTAAATATTGATTGAAATTGTTAGTAAAGGAGTTATTAATGAAATATAAACAGTGTTTATTGGAATTTTCTGGTTTCTGGCACTTTTGGATAATTAAACATGCCCCGGGTCAAATTGACCCATGAACATTATTGCTGTTCCTGACAAATAAACATAACAGGAAGGTTAAATGGATAGTTTGGATTTTTTGAAGTGAGGTTGTATGAGGTACTTATCCACAGTCAGTGTGTTATCCACAGTAGATGGCAGCTGGCATGCCCTCAGTTTGGAGAGGAAAAAAAAAATCTAAAAATCAATATCAATTTAAGTGTGGCTGGACGACTTTGAAAAACCTGAGTCGTGCTCCAGGAAGGGAGTGTTTTGTGTAGCAGATTTTATTTATTAAGCTTGGGAGATAAATGCCTGACAACTCAGTGTATTATGGATCTCTTGTAAACACAAGTGTTGGCCACTTTTTGTGCATGACATGAAAATAAAGAAATCAAATACATTTCATCACATTACCTTACTGTCAGACAGCCTTGTCCAACAGAGAACTGAAGCTGATTTATATCCAGCTATGCTCTCTTCAAAGTCACCAGACTCCTTTGACTAAAATAGAATTTTTACCTTGCAGGTTTAGGTTTTTACCTAGGTTGTTTGTGTTATTGTGTGACTTTGGTGAATCTTAACAAACCATTCAAAACACTAAATTCACACGATAACACTAACAAACCAACTGATAGAGGTAGCGGTAGATGAGCAACTCCTTTGTTCTGTGAAGCAGAATTACTGTTTTTGTCAATGGAGTCTGGTGGCTTTGAAGAAGAATAGATAACAGATTCAGTTCCCCCATGTAACCTTAAACAGTTCTGTCTGACAGCCCGGTAAAGCAGTTAAAATATTCAAAATATAGTGTACACGAAATCATATTCATTTCATTACATTACCTTGCTGTCAGGCAGCCCTTTCCAACAGGGAACTGAAGTCGTTATATCCAGCTCTGCTCTTTTCAAAGTCAGCAGACTTCTTGCAGGTTTTAGCTTGCTTATATATCGCTGCCTCAATTGTTCAGTTTTTTATTATGTTATTGTGTGGCTTTGGTGAATCCGAACAAACCATTTAAAACACCAAATTTACACAATAATACAAAGAAACCAACTGATAGAGGCAACGGTAGACCAGCAACTCTTGTGTTCTGTGACGTAAAATTACTGTTTTTGTCAATGGAGTCTGGTGGCTTTGAAGAAGCATAGATAACAGCTTCAGTTCCCCCTGTATAAACTTAAACAGGGCTGTCCGACATCGAGGTAAAGCAGTTAAACTATTCAAAATATAACGTACACTTTGCATATATGACATGAAAATAAAGAAATCATATAAATTTAATCACACTATCTTGCTGTCAGACAGCCCTTTTCAATGGGCAATTGAAGCCGTTATATTCAGCTATGTTCTCTTCAAAGTCACCAGACTCCTTTGACAAAAACAGTAATTTTGCCTTGCAAGTTTTAACTTGCTGATCTATTAATGCCTCAATTGCTCAGTTCTTTCTTGTGCTATTATGTGACTTTGGTGAATCTGAACAAACCATTTTAAACACCAAATTCACACAATAACACAAACAAACCAACTGATACAGACAAGATAGATAGATTGGTCGATCAGCAACTCCCATGTTCTGTGACTGTAAAATTGCTGTTTTTGTCAAAGGAGTCTGGTGGCTTTGAAGAAGGATAGATAACAGCTTCAGTTCCCCCTGTGCAAATTTACACAGGGCTGTCTGGCAGCAAGGTAATCCAAGTATATTCAGCTATGCTCTCTTCAAAGTCACCAGACTCCTTTGAAAAAAAACTGTTATTTTACCTTGCAGGTTTTTCCTTGCTGATCTACTGATGCCTCAATCGAACAAACCATTTTAAAACACCAAAGTCACTCAATAACACAAAGACACCAACTAATAGAGGCAGCGGTAGATCAGCAACTCCTTTGTTCCGTGAGGTAGAAGTAGTGTTTTTGTCAATAGGGCCTGGTGGCTTGGAAGAAGCATAAGTGACAGGTTACACTTAAAGTGATATTGATTGGCTAAAATGTATTTAATTACCGCCCCCATCCACAGCAGTACATTGTTTAGCTTCCATGCACGTACTCTAAACTGATTATGGGTAAATGGATTATATGACCCCACTTCAACAATTCTGAACTACCCCTTTAAGTACAGAGGAGACAGCTAGCCTAGGCTCCTGTCAAAGCCTCAAAACCTCATTAATTAGCCTGTTGCATCGTGTTTCTTTACCTGTGTATAAACCAAGCGGCAACCTCCGGGTCTGAGCAGTGAGGCAAACCAGGGAGTGCATTCTAAAACTGCATTCTAGTAAAAATGTCCAACAGGAGGTGCTGACAAAGGTTGCAGAAGCATTTGGGTCCTATCTTTCCAATACACAATGAGACGACCTCTCACTTGATTGATTACCTCAGAAATTTTTTTAGGACACTATGGTCCCGATCGCTAGTAAAAATATATTCTTCCAAGACAATTTGATGTTAATAGGTCTAATAATGGCCCTATTTGGAAGAAAATAGAATTTAAAGAATAGTATGATTTGGGGCGTGGCTACCGTTGATTGACAGGTCACTAACAAGGCGAGCCTTCATCAGAAGAAGTAAAGCAATGCGTAACAACGCATAATATTTTTTTTTTTAAAAGGACGTTTACCGGTTTGGTCTAATAACTTTGACCCTTTCACACTGTATTTTCACTTAATGACAGTTTATTTGAATGTTTTGTTCATCAAAAATGTCTTGTTCAGCGTTTGGTTGGACTAACAGACCAAACGCTATTCAATTTTTCATACATAAGTACATTTTGTTTTTGTTTTTTGCTAGCCAAAATGAACATCCAAGTTAATGCTAACATGAATTAGCAGCGGCTTCTCTCAGTCAGGTTGAGGTGTAGAGAGGCTGTAGTCAGTGATCAGATCCCTCTCGCTCCTCCACAGTCCAAATATGGTCTGTCCAAAGATGGCGACATACGTAAAGCAAGATGGCGAGGAGTGAAACGCTGAACTCGATGCCTCAAACAGGCAGTCCACAAACCAATGAGTGACGTCACGCTGACTGCGTCCATTATTTATATACAGTCTATGGCATAAACAGAAAAGTAAAATGAATGGGGTAAGACTAACTTAAATGGGGTTAACACCAATGCAAACTGCACAAACTGACAAAACTGCAGTTGCACGAGTCCTTTTATGTGCAGTTTGTGTTACATGAGGTCACATTTTTTCTTCACCTCCATACAACTCAATGTGGCACAGAGAGGGAACAGAAGTTCGAAGGACATAAATGGTGCTTCTTTTCATTCTGATACATCATGTATCAAACATGATTTCATGTTTCAGACATTAAGTGCAAGAAAATTACAGGCTTTTTTCAGCCACGGGAAGAGATTTCCATTTGGAGATGGAAAGAAATGTAATCACACTGCCACATCAGGACGACAAAAGTGCCTCCATGATGGAATCAAAATATGATAATAAGTGTTGTCTGATGATTTGCCCTGGCTTTTATCATGCTACAATAACCTGTTTGATATTGTAAAAAGTCGAGAACACACATTTTTTTAAACCTCAAAGACAGCCCCGTGGACCATCATCAGCTTTATTATTCATTGTTTTGCTCTCTGGGTTATTCATGTATTCATGGTCAGGTCGAGAGTTCCCTGATGATGAAAATGCTTTGATATTGTATTCTTCTTTTTGCTGTATCAATGGAAAGAAACAACTCTCAAATCAGCCTAACAATAGGGGGTTTGAATCGTGACTCTTAAAGTTGTTTCAGGTATTTGATGCATTTGATCTTTGATGTATTCAGCAACAATACTTTTTCTTTCCATTATCAATAGTCACACACAGAAAAGTCTTTATGTTTACTCTCCTAAGACAATTAGTTATTTAGTAAAGGGAAATTATTATTATCTTAATCATCATTATATCTGTTTATGTTTTATATAGACTTAATCAGTATATTATTCTTTCTGCTGAAGTGTCTTTCTTGATGCTGGAGAAACCCTGTCTCCTGAAAATAACATTCCCATACAACGAAACTTCAAATTTACTGATTATTAATTAAGATTTAAGACTAGAGCATCTTGACACACAGTCTCAAATTAATCTTCAGGTTCCCAGCTTTCAAATGATGTACATCACTTCTATATGGTATCTACCGTTGACCTACTTTCCCCCCCTAAAAACCCCCACTGCCCTGTAATTTTAATTAAATTACAATATTTAATGAAAACTAAAATAAAACATCTCAACTCAGCACAATATAGCAGATTAAAAAAGCAATTGATTTCATTATTCATTTAACTAAAAGTTTTATTTGTATTGCAATAATTATAATATTTTAATAAAATATTGATAGTTGGCAACTATATTTCCATTGCATTTCATATGCAAGTCTTTCCAATGTACATAAAAAAGTTTTAATATATTTTTTTATGAAAAAGTCAGTGAATTATACTCATTGAACCATGATCTTTGAGAAGTAAAGAACACCATTGCACTAAATATTGATAGAAATGGTTAGTAATGGAGTTATTAATTAAATATAAGCAATCTTTATTGGGATTTTTTCATTTCTGTCACTTTAAGACAATAAAACGTGCCCTGGGTTATTGCTGTCTTTGAAAAAACGACCATAACAGGAGCGTTAATACATGCCTACATAAAACGGATGTTTATGTTTCTATTTGCAGAATGAAAACACAATGTTCAGCTCTGCTCGGATTGCTCCGATTTAGCAGCAGATTGACAACCACCTGAGTCATGAATGTATTTCTGTCTATACATTGCTTGTTCTGCTTTGTGACTGATTGAACTTTGCTTCTCTGCTGGTAGTTTAATGCAGCGTGCAGATCTTTTGTCTGAGTCTGACCTTTAAGACAGCAGCTCCTTTAAAGAGTAACATGCTGGATTTTTTTCCTGGTACATTTTTGGGTTCATAAAAATATGTTCACCAAGCCATACACATAAAATACAGAGGAAAAGTAGGCGTTTTAAGCCATGCAGTCAAAAGGCAACATCATGCAGCCAGTCCTGTCATGCTTCCCTGACCCTGCAACACTGCACTGCACAGCAGGAGCTGTTACTGAGTCAGAGGAGAACTCACTTGGCCTTTTTTTCTGCCCATCTTGGAGTTAGTTTCACCATATTTCATCATGGCGAACTATTTGAGTCCATACTTTCCCAAACAGCTCTCGCAATCATGGCTGAGTGTGGAAACAGAATGTCACGGCCACATTCGTGACAAATAGCACATTCATATGCGGCGCTGCTTTTCGGCAGGAGGATTATGTTATTTGGCTGCTGATAAGATGGAGGGGATGTCAAACTGCGTGATGTGTTGGTGCGGTCCATCAATTCACACAGCTCCCTCCTCCCTCACTTCCATCATCATCAGATGCCGGTGCTTTCAACTGGCACACGGAGGAATATCTGTCACAGAGCCAGGACAGATTGAGCCTTAAAGAAGCTCAAAATGTGAACGGTAAGTCATTGCTACTATTATTTGCCAATTTTTTAGTGAAACAGGTGACTAACACCTGTCAAGTGTCACCACCACCACGACCAACATTTCTTTGGCAAACTAAACATTCACTGGAATGAAAAATGTCACCAAATGCACCTTTTAAATCCATGGTTGCATCATGTATGCCTTAAATAACATATTAATGTAATGCTGGTGTTTAAAGGGGACAGTTCATCCCAAAATAAAAAATAAAAAAACACATTCTTCCTCTGACCTTTAGTGCCATTTATCAATCTAGATTGTTTTGGTGTGAGTTGCTGAGAGTTGGAGATATCTGCCTTTTCTCTAATATAATGGAATTAAACTGTACATTAGATTAGATTATACTTTATTGATCCCTCAACAGGGAAAATCCCTTGTCACGGCGGCAAAAACAGAAGCAAGAGGTGCGAATATGAATTACAGGAGAAAAAATGTAGTAGTTGAAAAAATGAAAAATATAAATACAGATTATACAACATTATATAAAAGCTATGGTGAGTAGTGTAATGATAAGTGCTAACAAAGGTGTGGTGGTGATTGAAACAGAAACACATAGCTTGTAGTGCTAAAAAAAAAAACCAAATAAAATAAACACATCAACAACTCAGCAGTAAATAATGTTTATTTTCCCCAGAAATCATGACCCGGCTACTCAAGATAATCCACAGACCTTGTTGTAAAGCAGTTTAAGATGTTGCTGTAGGAACTATTTTCTTTTAATTGAATTACTCCGCTAACCCTATCACGGCTCAAAAGGAAGCTTTTATCTACTCATAGAAGAAAGGTTTGTGCTTGTGATAGTGCAAGATGTAAACATTAATGGTGTCCACCTCAGCTGAACTTTAATGCTCAGTTGCGCTAGCACAGTACAGATGGTGGCGTAGTTCATCAGAAAATAAACTAGTTCCTACATTAATCTGCTCACAACAAGGTCTGTGGATTATGTTGAGTATCCTGTTCATGCTTTCTGGAAAGAGACATACTATTGAGTTTGACAAAATGTATTTATTTGGTGCTTTGGGTGCCACAAGTAGTGCCACCTAGTTATATTATAATCAAGAGGAGGTAAACATCTCTACAGCTGATATCTCCTTCTCTGCAACTCAAAACTAAACAATCCAGATTGATAAATAGCACTGCAGGTAAGAACAGAAAATATGTGTTTTTGATTTTGAGAGAACTGCCCCTTTAATATCCAGTATTAAAGTTAGCTGCAAACTTACTAATGAGAGTCAAACAGACATGTAGTCAGAGAACACAACTCTAAAGAAAACGACAGCTATATGGTTATAAGAGGAACAGAAGGAAGTAGAGTTCATTATGATGGAAGTGTGGAGGATGTGTGCACAGCGAGTCTGACCGGGTACAGCCTGAATCATGTAAGCATTATCAAAGGGAGCGTTACCACCTGTCGAGGAAAAAGTCGGGTAAATGAGCACACCGTGTCCTGCATCACGCCAGGAGTGATACTTTTATCTCACACTGATGTGCAGTAAAGTCTGAAAACTGCACTCACATGTAAATAGTTTGGAAAAGGGCGTTTTCCAAGTTTAAATGGCTTTTAAGTTACAGTGATTGCATTTTGAATTGAATATTTTCATTAGCACTGTATAAGTCTTTAGTAAAGCTATAAGGAGGTTGAAATAGATGCATTGTTTGTTCATTATGCACCAACCAGTGGTTTGAATGGGAAATGACAGCAAATTTGAATACAGAAAAAAATCATCTTGTTTCTGTCACTGGATACATTTTCACAGATTTTTGCTCTTTAAAGCTGATTGCTTTCCCAAATTTTCGCTCACTCTTTTCAGTAATGTATGTACAGCATATATCTTAGATGCAAGACCTACATGCAAGAAAAGAAAGATGACTAAAAATGCATATAATCAAATTCTATTTCATTATCATGTCAACTCATGTGCAATATCACTTTCACTGTCAATATCTTCTGTGTATTAATATTGCATTTTAGTCTGTTTAAGTTTATTTATTTACTTAACGTATATACTATTTAGGCACTGGTTAGCATTACTCCTTATACACTTCACATTTTACACAACTCTATAGTTTGACTGTTTTTACTCTTGTACCTATCACTACAATGTGACAATGAACATCTTTTCACATTTTGGTACAGAAGAAACCATTCTGCTGCTTCACATTCAAGTCTTTTGGGCTGATGATTGGGCCACTTCTTGAAGGGTACTTTGTTGTTGCATATATTTTAATTAGTCTTGCATAAATGGTGTAAGACACCCCTGACCTACATTCAGAAAACTGTTGAGGATCATGAAAAACGTGAAGCTACAAATCCACAAGACAGATGAGTGAGGTTTTCATGTCTGCAGGAGGTGGTTTGGGGGGCCTTTCTGTCACCATATGCGTGTTCGTATGAAGTGACTTACCGAGCAGCGAACCTATGAGGATGAAGACCTGGATGGTGGTGGTGAAGTCCCGGTAGGCTTGCTCTCGGATGAGGCGCTGCTGCTCCTCCAGCCCGGTCACCGAGCCGGCAGGTGGACTGCTGTCCCAGCTTGTCGGCGGGCTCGAGGCGTTCAGGAGATCCAGCCAGAGGTGGGCTGCTGTGAAATTGGCTGCACCGTCCCCGACCGTCTCAGCCCGGCTCCCACTATCCATGTCGATCCTGACGGTGGTTTAGGACGGCTGGCGGTATGTCAGCAGCCAGCCTTGGAGAGGCATTTCTGTGTGATGCCTTGCAAAAAAAAAAAAAAAGGAAGACTAAAACCCTACAAGCTTGCAAGCAGAGATGTGAATGAAGATGTGACACAGGTAGGCAGTGCGTACAGCTGCCAGCAACCAGATCTTTTGTCTGTGAATATGTCTGATAAATCAGGAAAATACATGGTGAAATGATCACACATCAAAGCAAAATTAAATAACAAGCACAGGCTGTATGACCCGTAATCCCCCAATGCGGATGCATGGCAGAAAACCAGTGAAATCCGTGCGCAGTGAGGCGGGCTGCTCTCTGACACCCGGTGCACCTAAAACCACACCGGGTTGCGAAGTGTCCGTTCCGGGAAAAGAAGCTTGCAGCACCGGGAACACACTACCATCTCCTCTCGCCGTCCACAATAAAGAGATACTGTGTGAGGCTGATATTCCTGCTGCCGCTGCCAGGCGCGCTGTCAGAGGCGGTTAATTGGTAGACTGACTGGTGTGGAGCCTTGCAACTGAATATCTCTCAGCGTGAGGTGCAAGACTGGAGAGGAAGAGCCCCTCCTCTTCTTATAGCACCAAGAAACTCCACTGAATCAATGAATGACAAGCAGGGGAGGAAAACCAGCCGAGTTACACTGAGCAGTAATCAGTGTCGGGTCAGATTACTTTGACTGTCAGTTACTGTTTACAATTTACATGGCAATTGAAAAAAACATGTTCATTTAATCTGAATTCTTTTGGATTTCTTCAAAATCAAACATTGAAAATACTGCACCTTATTCTAAAAAAATGGATGCAGCCACTGGTAATGGAGCATTGGAGGCGGGGCCCTGTTCATTCCTATGAAAGTTGTGAAAAAGGTTTGACTTCTGCGCATAAAACTACCCGTATCTTCTGCATCTATGGGCCCTTGGAGTAACCCCACTAGAGACGCCCACTGGCAAAGCTAGCTATTTTACACCAACTTAAATGAGATTCAAATGACTTAATCATGTGGCTCCTCTAGACTTAATTAATGAATCACGTTCCGATAGTAAAACAAGACATTTCAGGGTTATAACATTTTAAAAATGGATCTGCTGTATTACGGACATCTCTCTTTCCCCATGTAAGTCTATGGTGAAATTGCATTAAGTTACAAACCCAAAAGTTGTAATTCCACTGTTTGGCCACTATGTCAAATTGGCCTGCTTGGTGCTACTCAGAAAATATAACTTATCCAAAGAGATCCAGTTAAACAAGCTGCATGGCTATACATTTCATAATAATTAGGCACACTATCAGTGTCTGTGTTCGTCAACCACAAAATGTGGTTTTCAAATAATCATTTGTGTCATTTTGTTAAGCAAAAGAGGCAAACATTTGCTGGATTCAAGCTTCTTTAATGTGAGAATGTGATGCTTTTCTTTGTCATACATGACAATAAACTGAATAGCTTTGGGGTTTGTTTGTTTCTGACTAAACTATAAATCAAGAATGGGTGAAATTTAAATTAATCAAAAGTAAATATACTGTTAGTTGCAGCTCTACATCAGACATTAGGCTACATGGAGTTTAAACATAACAACAACCCTGCTGTTGTCTTGCTCAGACTGTTCTCTCACAGGAACTTGTGACATTCCTCTTTGGTTTGATGAAAATACCAAAATAGGAGACGACATACCTCTGTAAAACAAAACCGCGTTTTACATTTTGACTTAATGTTGTAATTAAAACAGTAAATCTATTTGTGGTCTCTTCTGTGTACGGCGGCAAGGGATGATGTTAATATGCACCCGCACACAGCTGAAGATTGATGCCTAAAAATGACTTATTCATACAGAAGTACAGTGAAATAAAGCTCCCTGGAACAGCACTACAATAACTACATCCCCTTTGAGAACAAAATTAAGTGATTTCTTTGCTGATAATAGTCATTGTAGTGTAAAATACATTCACTATATTCTAATTTCAAACATTCATATTTAAGGCAAGACACTTCAGGTAAAAACACTTTCATGCACCTGTGAACTTTTATTATTTTGGGCTATTTTGCTCCCATAGCATGTTTTCTTTCAGACTAGTGTAAAGAAAACATCCAAAATACACAATTAGGTATTTATTTTACTTAACTTTTGTCTGTTTGCACCTGTAGAGTGCACCTGTTTGCACCTAACAGAAAACGTGTAAAAACAAAGAATAATTGTGTTATTATGGGTCATTAACTTAAGATATTTCATGGTGATATCTAAAAAAAAAAAAAAAGTATTTTCCCATTGTAGTAGCACCCATGTTGCACCAAGTACTGACTTTTACAAAAACATTTTTTCTCATGCAGAGCCAAAAATCTTCTTCAGTAGCACGTTCATACACCAGGCTGTCCAGTTTTTTCTCCAGATGGGTTTGTTTATGTATCATTTATAGCCTGGCTTATAAAACATTTTGTTCCCAAAAAACATGGTAAACACTTTATTTTTAATAGCAAGTATTTTCTGATTTATAGAGTGAAAAACAAAAGAGATATCTAAAAATCCTTCTGTAAAAACCTTTGACTCCAATATGTCATGAAATTAAACAAGAATTCTGAACCTGAAATGTATGCAAATTAGCTACTATTTAATAAGAAAAGGCTTAATTTGCATTCATAAAAATAAAAATCTTTAAAAACTTGTAATACAAAGAAAATATTGTTTTTTATGTAAGTAATCAACTGAGTTTGACAAAGTTTCAACGTGATATTTATTAGTTACATTTTTTTACCCCATTCACCTGCATTGTCACCCCTTAATCTGCACAGTTCAAATATCTGTGTGATTTGACAAGATGTCGTGCATGTCCACACCAGCTTAGGAGCTCATAAAGGTGGACGTGCTGAGAGACAGGTCAGGGTATTTGTCTCCAACTTCAGAATCAGACTCCATGCTTTGATGCACGCTACATTGTTAATGAAATCCCCAAGAGAAAAGCTTACATCATCAAAGTCAATCCACTCGCCTTTGAAACAGTCAACAGCCCCTTCATGTAAAAATTCCAATGTTTTGAACTCTCCCATGGGACTAAAACCACAACAGTGGGATTAATGTTAATTAAAAACATATATCGCTTTTGTTCTACAAGCTTTCATCATCATGCATTTCATATTTTATTGCATGTAATAAAACATATTTGTCATTATGTTTGTGTCATTAAATATGAACGTAAGAAGGCTGAGCGGCCACTAGATGCCAGCATTTACACAAATGATGATTTACATTCATTAAAGACTAATGAATCTCACTGCTGTTCTAATTAGTTTAAGAGTAAACACTATTACAGACTGAAATAACAACATGATGAACTCTCTGATAGGCTTGATGTAATTTATTGTTTCTTTTCTGTTTCGTTTTTTAAACCTCCAACAGCAGCGAAATCACACGGTTAGTAAAAAAAACACAAGAACAGTAAGTACAGTATCATCTGCAGTTCAAATAGTTTTGCTTTCATACCTTAGTTTGGCAATATGGTTGAAATAAATACACTTAGATCAATAATTTCTGATAGCAGTATATATCATATATGGCCAAAATAAACACATAATTATCTGTATAACAGTCATTAATGGTTAGTGCAAAACAGTAACACAACATGATACGACTTGAAGCGTAAAGTAGGGTTGTATTAGGTACTTATCCATAGTTAGTGAATTACCTACATAAATGTATTTTAGCTGCCCAAAAGTAATTTTAGGTTCAGTAATGTATATGCTATATTTAGGAGAGTTTCACTGCTTCATCACCTTGCTCTCAGAGGGTCCTGTTTAAGTTTATGCAGAAGGACTGAAGCCATTTTGTGGCTTTCTTCAAAGCCACCAGGCTCCATTGACAAAAGTGGTAATTTTACATTGCAGAACACAGGGGTTTCTGGTGGACCGCTACCTCAATCATTCAGTTAGTTTGTGTTGTTGTGTGACTTTTGGCTTTACAGAGTTCGTTTGTATTAATCAAAGTCACAAAATAGCTAAAACAAACAAACCAATCAAGGCAGTCGTAGACCAGCAACTCTCTCGTGTTATGCAAGGTAAAATGACTGTTTTGTCAATGGAGTTTGGTTGCTTCTACAAAATCATAGAGCAGCTTTCGTTCCCTCCCCGCACAATTTAACCAAGGTGAAGCAGTTAAAAAAGTCTTTACATGTCATACACTTAAACTTAATGTTGATTTTTTTGGGGTGGCTAATATGTTAAGCTGTTGTCCCTGTCAACAGCAGAACACTGTTATACTTCCTGCCTGCTTCTCCAAACTGGGTTGAATGCACTGAATATGGATAAGCACCTCATACAACACCACTTAAAAGATCCAAAGCATCCCTGTATTCCCAGTGTTGGAGATAAAAGTTTAAATATTTTGTGTTTGGATAGAAAAGGGCGGAGTGATAATACGGCGTTTGACACAGAGGTAAGGAGTGTTTCACAGGAAACATGTTGTCGTGTCAGTGTAAAGAAAAGCACATTACCTTTAGGAGCATCAGGTCCGGGGTCCTGGTTTCATATATGTTCACTTACTTTTCCTTAGTGGAAATTTCACTGGAACAGAGGCATCATTATTATCAGACTTAGCTCCACCTGTGATTTTCCTGCCATGACAAGTCAAAATATCTGCTGTAAAAACGATTTTATCTCAATACAGTCTTCTGTCATGTGGCACATTCAGGCTCATTGGAAAAAGTCAGTTAGAACCAAATCATGCACAGTTCATCTCTAGAAAAGTCCAAAGCATCGACACAGAAAAGAACAGTACCATGACCATTTGAAAGTCCCATTGATTAGAATCTAAAGGCCAAGGTTAAGCTTTGTTAATGACGGCCGTTCTGGGATGCTTGATGCACTTGATGCAGCATTGCTGGCTAACAAGTACTCTTGTTGTCCAAGTGGCTCTTGAAGAACTCCTGGACTCTTTCCCACAGGTCCAGCTGAGCCTCGGAGTGGGCTTTTGGCTCGCCACCAAACACCACATTAGTCCCGACTGCTCCGTGAAACCCAGACGGACAAAAAGGCATGTGAGGGACTTCCAGAAAGTGTCCAGCTTTAGGGTATGTTACCACCTCAAAAGACTCTTTGCCATTATTTCTCAGCGTTTCAGCCGCCCGTCTGGCGAAAAGCGCACTGTTCCAGTTGCGGTCGCCTTCAGAAACAGCAAACAGGAAGTGGCAGCTGGCACGTTCAATCGGAAACAATGACGGCCGGCACTTTTCTAAGAAAGGGTCAGCTAACATATCGCCTACATCGAGAAGCCTGAATTTTTTTATTTTTAATTTCCATATGACAATCGGGAGTGGAGGTAAAACAATGTCTTTGTAGTGTAAAGGAATCACTGTGTTGGCGTTGCACCCATTTATACAGACGGTTGCTGAGATCCCGGAGAGGAAAGATGACATAGCCAAAGCCATACCGCCACTGTGAGAGATTGCTAAAATGCCGATCCCAGGACCTTTCACCTGCACAGAGAGATTTTATGTTAATAATGAAGCTTAGAATATTTGACCTTTGCCAAAATGTCCCATTTCAGAAGTTCTATTAATAACAACCATCTAGGGCTGGGCAATAAATCGATATAAAAATATATCGATATATTTTTAAATTTGATATGGCATTAGACCATATTGCATATATCGATATAGTCTGGGAAAAAAATTATTTATATATAAATGCTGCCCTTACTAGCGTTTGTCATATTTAGTTCTTTTCTAATGTTTGTCATTCTTTTCTCATATAACTTTATTTATTTTAGAAAAATATTGGCCTATTTTATTTTATAAGCTATTTAAGATATTTATTATTTTATTCAAATGTGCACTTTATGGAGCTTTGATATTTTTTTTTTTCTTTTAAAAAGGTACTCCTGTTGTTTTAAAGTATTTATGTTCACTTAAATAAACGGTTTGCTTTGACTTTGACTGAACATTTGCGATAAAAATATTGGGATATATATCTTATATCGATATTCAGCCTAAATGTTTTCCAGCACTACAACCATCCCTCAATTCTAACCGAAACCAGAGCCTTAACACCTTGCCATTAATACGTTTGTTGTTCCATAAAAAAATAAAAAATAAAATAAAATAGCAGAAAATACTGAAAAATTAAAAACAAAATAATACCTAATGCTCAAGGTGACACTCACCTTTTTTTTTTTAAATGGAGTTTACCACATAAGATTAACACATTCTCATAACAGGAGCTTAGCACACTTGTTGAAATAAAATTGAATACTTAAAACCTTCAAAGGACCTCAGCAGAGAAAATTCTAAACTAAAATACTCTAAAACTTTAAAATTGCTATGACAATATGATTCAAGAAGTCATTTAAGAAGAATTTTTTAAGGATCTTTTTAAGGATCTGTGCAAGACCGGTCATAAGAAGAAGCTGGAAATACAGAATCTATGCTATACAAACAGTTCAGATAATTTTCTGTCCACTTACTAATCATCTTAAATTTGCATAATTTGTGAAGAAAGACCTTCAAAAAGGTCATTAGTCTTACAGCCACAGATTTGTGCCATCAGAAAGGAGCCAGTAGATGGCATCATTGACACAGTAAATGCAAATAGAGCCCTGTATGTCTAATACATTCTGACTTTCTTTGTTTTTTGGTTGTTCTGAATTAGATTATCTTTACTGTTTTAATCAACACTGACCTCTGGATGTTTCCTCAGAAATGTTACCGCCTCTTCAAAGTAATCCAAATCCAACTTTTTAGGGTTTGTTGGTAAATCCAGGTAGCCCATATAGGCCAGTGCCAGAACAACAAAGCCTTTACTGGCCAGGAGGCTTGCTCTGGGCTCAGTAAGACGTCCACCAAATGTGTACATATCTATAATTCCTGGGAATGGACCCTTTCCTGGAGAAACAAAAAGAGAGAGGGTAAGTTCAGTAGAACGATGACATCTCTCTGATCTCTCAGCTATAATCGACGGTACACAACTAACCAGGCGGTACGAAGAGGACTCCTCGTATTCTTCCCTCTTCCACTGGTATTCTCTTCATCCCCTCTGTCATGAATCCTCTCTCGTTGGTTTCAGAGGCTAAGACCTTACCAGTCTCTCCACACAGAGCTTCTATCTCCACCAACGTTGGAGTGAGCACATTCTTCTTCAGAAGTTTACTGTGTGGGGTCTCCGGTGCCAGGGACCAGAATAAACCCATGGGCTCCACTCCGGTGTAACTTCCTCCAAGAGAAGGTGCACGGCAGACATCCACCTGGCCGCTTTCATCTGCTTTGAACACGGCAGACGCCTTGAAAATCATTCCTCGGTCATCGACTAGCTTGGACCTCAGTTGGACTTGTTTGTGCGGAGCGAGTCCGTCTACTTTTACCTGCACCATTTTATCAAAGAGACAACGAACGCTGGGGAGAATTTTCATGCGGACGTGTGAGTAAGCCATTTCTGCTCTCCAAAATGGGAACAGTGACTCAGGCTGAATGTCCTTTCCCTTTACTCAGGCCGTGCAACAGCTGTGTTGTCACTGCATCTGTCAAGTTAAACGACAATTAGAAACAACGTCAAAGCTTTCACACACAAAAAAACACCTCTTCATGCCTCAGCTGGATCAGAATAGTGTTACTAAGAAACGTTGCAGCTGGGTTTTGACAAGTCTTAAATGATCGTCATCTAATTTGTATATTTATTTCTCACAAGGAGGTAATGTCTGTTGGTTAGCAAGATTATGGAAAAACTACTCGCCCGATAATCATGAAACTTGGTAAAATGTTGTAGCAAAGCAAGAACCCTAATCATGTGCAGGTACACAAATTCCTTTTCATTTTGCGATTGAAAAAAAATTATGAGAATTCTCCTTCAAGCCACTATTTCCATAATGCTGCATGGCTTCTGAAGGTACCAAATATCGAAAAAACAATATTTCAAAAAGTTGTGTTGACAAATGGGGTTTTCACAAAATAGTCACACTGATCATTTTGATAAATAATCATCATTATGTGGATATAATGGCTAAGTGGGTAAAGGTAAATAATAGAACAGTTACAACGAAAAGACAACACATACAATACTACAATATACAAAATCTAAGACAATATCTAGTCATATATAAATCAAATATAACAATAATGATAAATCAATACATGCCAGCCCAAACCAGAGGATCTTAAACTATTTAATCTAGCATAGTTACATTTGTCCTAAGCTCATAGATGCTTAGTTATCAACCATAACTACATTAGGTTGTTATCTACAAAGGCAGAATTGTTCATTAATATTACCTAGTTGCAGAGAACTGCATGTTGTTTTGCTTTTTAAACGAAAACGTCGATCCAACTGTGTGGTTTACAGACTGTGTACTTCTCTATAAATAACTTTCCTGTATAGTTTACGGTGGCATCTCTTAACCGAAGCCAAGTCATACTATAACATGATTCTGCATAGAAGGAGATAAATCGCAGAGTCAGTAACTTCTTTTAAATCACTTTTTAAAACCCACTTTTGTAGACTTGCTTTGATGTAATGCTTTCTATCTTCCCACTCCTTTTACGTCTTGACTGTTTTCTTTTTTACTCCTTTGACTTTTATTTTATGTGTAACTGAGAATGTCTTGTGATTGTTCCTGCTCTCTTATTGTTTTACTTTTAATGTAAGAATTGTTTTTAGCCGTATGGCATCATTTGTATCGTGTATTTAACTGTTCTCTGTTGAAGCACTTTGTAAAGTGCTTCAACAGAGAACAGAACTTTGTAAAGTGCTTTAAAGTGTTTTTAAAAGCTGCTATATAAATAAAATAATTATTATTATTATAGAATAGATGAGTGCACCAACAAGGTCCTGCACAGACATGCAGGTGCAGGTAAACAAATGACTCTATTTGAACCTCTGAAGTCCAGGAGATATTGGTTCAAATTTGTCAACTTCCTATGCATTCATTTCTGTCTCTGTTTAGCATCTTTCAGTTTTGCCCTTACATCACATGCATGGCTCCTTTTCCTCGACACAAACTTGGCTATCAGTCAGATTTTTCATTTTATTTTAATTAACAAAGTATAAAGCTGCCAGGGACCGAAAATACAAACAAAAGACACGTGTCTACGGAAATGTACCATTTTTTTTAACAGCAGAAAAATAATAATAAAACTACAAAACAGTCTATTTGCATGTAAATTAAAAATAGTAATAGTTTTCATTGTAGAAAGAAAATTCACATTTTAAAAATGGTCTAGAAACATAAATGGCACACTGTGACAGCGCCTATGATTGCACTTTAAACTGGCTTCCTCAGCTTGTCTACATATCATATATAAATAAAGTTATTAATGTAAATAAAACATGTGTATTTTCAATAAATAGATGGACTCCAGAGGGTTAACTTACAAAGCTAAGAGTAAAATGCATGAAGACAACTCATCACCTTTCACCTACATAATTATAACTCCATGAAAGAGTGACATGGGCCGCACCTGGTTAAACCTGTACACGTGTTTGTTAAACAACAACAACAGTTATTGACGGGGTGATGGAGTTGTCTCTGTAGCTAACTGGGAAATGCTGTGGGGGTCTTCAGTTGGTGGAGAAGAGTTCATTCAGGGTCACGGTAAAGTCATAACTGGGTGTAAGGTCAAGATAACACAGCTCACTGATCTCCACATGTATTAAGAAGCAGCGACAAGTCTTTAACAACCACTACATGACAGCTGACGTCACATTATGAATGTGGATAAACCGTCTTTTTAGCTCATTTGGTGAGTTAGCCAGAAAGTAACTTTGCAGGTCTTTGTTTTGAACATAGTGGCTATCCTTAGACAGAGCCTGTATCGTACTATATATAGAACAAATATATATCAGAATATTTTCACCCACCAGCCAGAAAATGACAGAAAACCGTACCTGTAGAACTACGATGCAGTGAGCGAAACGTAAGGAAAATAACAAACATGGAAGCAGAAGCACCAAGTGGACGCTACCACTTACGTCAAAAAAGGGGGAGCCTACTTTTTGGATCAGCTGTTTCTGGTGTTTGTTGGCTTTGCAGGTGCGCTTCTTTTATCGTATCATCGTATGTAAAAACATTCGTGTAGAATATGTTTATCAAAAATAAAATCTAACGAGACATTTGAGGGAGTGCGACGAGAAAAGCAGTAGTTCCCCCCCCATGGAATGTACCAGCAAGACATTTAAAAAATAGATGATTAACACCAGATAAAAAACAAAAAAATTAAATAATTTTGTAATTATTTGCCGAAAAAATATGCTCGGCTTCAGGAACAATATTTATGTAGGAAGGTAAAGCAGCCGCTAGGTGTCAGCATTTGCAAAGAGTATTTAAACTTGGGATAGCTCTAAAGGTTAAGAAGCCCTTCCTGTTTAAGAGTTTGTTTTTTGATCCACTAAAACACAGTGTATGGTATAAAGAGTATGCACTAGTAGTGTTATGGACATGAACATAGTAAGACAAGGACAGTACATGATAGGAAACTCATTTACACCACATGTTGCCCCTGTGGAATAGATTATCTGATTAGTTGGACCACCTTGCTGCATATATTTTCATATTAATGAGCAACATAGCAGGACACTGCGCTCAGCTGCCTCATTTTTATCTCTAGGGTACACCTGTGGGTGTTGTTGTCAAAGGTTGTTTACAGGACTCAATGACATGTCAAGGTGTTTAGCAAGGGTTTTATCCAATTAATCATTGGTTGGCCAGTGCCAAAACCACTGACGGCAGAGGTATCACTAATAGACAACAAGGGGAAATTAAGATAGGAGGGGGTGTAAGCAGAGATAAGGGAGGGAGCCAACGTTTTAACTGGAATTGGAGAAAGTGAAAGTAAAAGTGGGGTTATGAACAGCTTTGTAAACATCCGACAGTTATGTGTGTGCCAATGAAATGAAATGTTATGGTTTTAACCAGTGGTAATCTTTTGACAGTTAGAGTACCACCTCTTTATTCATTGTTGGGGTATGATGAATTTCCTTTCCAACAAACAACCCTTGCATGAAATGATTCATGGACTAGAGTGGACCTTTGCACCATTTGCTAAGTGCAATAACATCATAACAAGTACAGAGGCCGATTATTCAGACCAACAGTTGAAGGACAGTACAATAAATATATAAAAAATAAGCTGAAGATGGATAAAACTGGAAAAAAAAATTAAACAACATACAAACATCAGGAATACCTTCCATTATAAGCCATTAAAATTTTTTAAAGTTTTTTTCACCTTGCTGAATGGTCATATGAGGGTTGTTTCTTAAAGGCACCTATAACTTCATATGTAAAGTGAAGATTATTATGAAAAAGGATATATTAGGGCCTACTCTATGATATGGAGCTAATCTTATATCTTCCTTGTCAACATCTCAAAACCTTATAAGGATGCAATTGCTGCCCTATATGTATTTCATGGTTCTAGAAAATCAATAACCCATTCATTTTCTGTAAAGCAACTAAGCCATATATATGTGGAAGACAAGAGTAATTCAATGTTTTCTGATATCTAGCTGTATGACGTGTTTGCAAATACTTCATGAACTCTCATGAGGTCTAAGCGACTGCATCTTTTTGATGTTTGCTTGCAATGACGCATTATGTTTTGCAAGGTTATGGTGCAGAGTGAACTGCGGTTAGGTACAATGAGAGATCTCGCTTTCTTTCCCCTCTGAGTGAATGAAAGTAAATTTTCCACCCACTCGTTCTCTTCTATCTCCTATCTGCAACCACATTGTGTAAATACTGTGCAGTACTGCAGATCACATAATGGATTATATTTATACCGTATATGAACGTTCAGATTACATGTCAATTTATTCATCATCTTTTGTGTTTATCAGCTGCAAATAAGTGTAGATCTAATGCATTTGTTCACTGTGATGACCTACTTCCCGGCAGCAACAGCTACAAAGAAATAAGTTGTCAGATAAGCTAATGAAACAGACTAGCAGAGGCAACAGCTACTCTGTGTGAACTGTCAGAGATGCTGCAATAACGCTGACAGTAAAAACCTTTCAGATGGTATAGCTATAGGTGCTTGCACATCAGCATTTCAGACAAAGCAGAGGCAAACAAGACACATCATAAGATGTCAGTTGTGTGATGTAGCTCTGGATGCAAACATCAATGTATCAAACAGTAACACACATCCAAAAAAATATGTATTATGGAATGTTATTTTGTAATTTAGCATTATATCAGGTCATTTTTTATTTCTCAGAATGCTGGTGACAAAACGATTCACATGAACATGTTTTTGTCCTATGAACTAAATAAGTCTCAATCCAGTCACTTTAAAAGAAGTGTTCAATAATCTAATTGGAAAATTAGTATGATATTCTGCATGTATATACTTTGTTGGCATGCTTGAGGAATCAAAATTGTTTTGAGGTTCCAGATAGATTTATTTTTTATATATATAGTAAAGGTTGACCCCTACGGAAGAGGATTAGGGCCACACAAGAAAGAAATATTTGAGTTCTGACTTTAAACTCAGAATTCTGAGAATAAAGTCAGAATTCTGACTTCAATTCTGACTTAAAAGTCAAAATTCTGAGAATAAAGTCAGAATTCTAATTCTGTAACCCCTGTTATAGGCCTATGACATGATTCTGTATATTCTGCAGACAATCACACAATAAAACTTTCGTTTCGACAGGAAAATTCTCCTTTATGACACATACATCACAACACATGTATTTTTTAGTACCAAATTAGGACATTTGCAGCTGTCATTATTCAGGTTTTTGGTGTATTTTTCTTTTGTTTTGTTGATTTCTTTTGTCCCCACCGCCACCAAATTCGGTGCTTTTATTTTGAAGTCGAGCCTTGTGGTTGGCTTGACACATTAGGATCCGCCCTTTTAACGAGGTAGCCATGGAGACCGCGCGAGAGCGAGGCAGCTGGTAGAGTTTCTCACAGCGAGTGTTTCCGCTCACCTCAAATAAAGACAAGGAACAACGGAGCAGCACTGACGGAACTACACGACGAAAACATTATATCGTTTTTCAGTTTTATCCCTCCACATTCTGGTTTTGGGCGTCTCTCCATTTTTACGACCGTTAATGCCTCGAATGTGAAGCCGTTGGAGGAGGGCTCGCCGCTGTAACCTTTACGTTGGTGAGTCTAGTCTGTTTTTTCGCAAGCTAAGCACACACAGGCCACTACGAGATCTCTTGTCTTCTGCTTCTCCTCCCCTTTATATGTATTCATTTTATTATTTCAAACAGAAAACATGTTTCCCACGCTCTGGGTATAATTAAAGAATTTCTCAAGGGGAATAATGAGTTGTCAGTTGTGTTTTTGTCAACTAACTAGCTGTATTATTACATTCAATTAAGCTAGCGGTGACAGACCTTAATAAGCTAATATCTGTCAACGTTAGGATACATTTTTAATCTTGACACGTTTTCACTTGGCTTAAGGTTTCTATAAGATGACATGTATTTGCTTGACAAAGTGCTTAGAGGTAAAATAAAGCAGGAAACCGGCTCTTGTAGCTAGTTCGCCCAGTCTGTTAACAGTTAACAGCTGTAGCGTTACTGTATTGTTACGTTTTGTGAACAATTATACAGTAAAAGAAAAAACGTTGTCGCACAATGCCCGAATTATTTATGGCGTGTTGACGCGATACTAACCGACACAAAGATCTAACAATTGTATGTGTAGCTACTTTGTTAGAATGGGTTCGCTTTGCTTTGGTTTTGTCTTTGTTTTTGTACTCTCTCTCTCTCTCTCTCTCTCTCTCTCTCTCTCTCTCTCTCTCTCTCCCTGTGTGTGTGTGTGTGTGTAGTCCTGGCAGCCCACCACACTCTTTGTTTAAATAGCTCGCAGTACAGTTGCACGTGTCCAAGCGTGTGACTCTGCTTTAGAGCTGCCATGAAGGCAGTTCACCACGTTTCCTACAGTTGCAGGGATGTATTGAAGAGAGATATCCAGATATCCCTACCACTGTAATTCCCCACTCCCTCGCGTATGTTCCAGTAATAGTTTGAGTCGTTTCTTGTGAACTGGGCAGGGTAAGATATGGCACTTAACCACAGCAAAGGGGCGGAAGTCCAAAGGTGAGCTGTTGTTTATCATCATAATGGAGAACAGAGATGGAATAAACATTTTTGAGAGACCTATGAAGTCAGGGCGAGGAAGGTATCCATTACTAATGTTCCTTTTAAGCAAATACTTTGGTGTGCTGTGTCTAATAATGGGCCAGCTGATGTTTTGATCAAATCATTGTGCACCACATGTTGTTGTGAGAGTTTTGGTGGACAATATGATATATTTACCATACTGTTAAACACTGTTTATACTGTGGTAGATATCTCTACTTCACAGTATGATTTGATTTTTTTCATTAATGGGATGAACTACCTTGATTTGGCAGGGTTTAGCCAAAAACATCTGGATATTTTGTACATTAACAATTGAGTTCCCTGTAATGACTGTATCATGTGATGTTCCCTATTGATAATGTTTAAATTATATACAGTGATGAATGATTTTAATCATATTGGTGTACTCCCAATGGTTTCTCCACTTTCAGTGAACATTGTCCTGACAGTGGGCTTCATTGTCGAACTGGAAAATGTTCACCAACCAAATCTTAAAACTGTCAAAGCAGTATGCTATTTCCCTTAGTATTGCTGTTTTGTCCCTTGAAATTCGACCAATAACAACTATGATGGCAAAGTCATTTTATGTGTATTCGTTACTGATTTTTTATTTTTTAGAGATCAACAGTACCTGATGTTTGTGTATATATTTATAGGCAGCTTATTTTGTTGAACACTGAGTTCTACTTTTTTATGGCCTTATTCAATCTAAAGATGTTTTTCACTGCGGAACTGATTAGAGTTCATTTTTGCCACAATCACTCCTTTGATTCCCATTGTTCAGATTGACTTGTTTTGTTTTTACACATTGTACACACTCTGTGGCTTTCATGGAGGAACTAGCAGATATACAATGGGCAGCTTTAATGGTTCTCAATTTAAAACCCATTGTGCGACTGCAGTGAGATTTTTTATAACTCCCAGTCCAGCATTCAGAAGATTTTTCTGTTTGACAACATAGCTTAGGGAAAACATCTTGTGAGTAAAGATAACAACACAGTGTTTGGCTTCAGTCCCATTCTCAGATTTCCCCACCTTTCACCACTGTCAACATAACATATGACAGTGTTTCTCTTGTTTCATCTTAACTCTCTCTCTCTCCTTATGTTCTTTTTTCCACTCTCTTTCTTCTCTTCTCCATCTTGCTGTGTGTTTCTGTCCCCTTCCTTGCGGCAGTACAGAGAGATGCTCAGGCGCTGTGGGGCTTAACACTACATAATACTTCATAACAAAGGGTCCTTTCTGTGCTGCCATGCAGAGCCCCATCTCTGGGCTCCCTCCGCAGGCCCAGGCGGGCTCTACCAGCAGCAGTAGCATTGGGGCCTATCGGGTGGAAATCTCCTCCCGGCTGTTTCTTTGGCACACTGAGTGCTCTCTGTTCCCGGACACATGCCTGCGCTGCTGCTCTCCTTGGCTCCCTTTGCATTCCAGGAGCCTCGGGCAGCTGAAAAACTGCAGTAGCAGCCTGCTGGCTGGCTGGTTGTCTCACTGGTGTCTGAAGTGGAGAGTTGCATAGTTTTTTCCCCCCAAGTGGAGGACTAAACAGACAAAGTATACATACTGGAAAAGCATCCAATTTCTTAATGAAATGGGCTGAAACATGGCCAACACAACTGACATATAGGATTGCTATTTTTAGCAATGTCATTTAGGCCTGCAACTAACCATTATTCATATTATTGATTATCTTTTCAAGTAAGTAATATCCTTAATTTGCTTATTTGTTGGACCAACGGGTAAAAATCCAAAGATATTCCATTTACAATTGTATAAAACAGAGAAAGAAGCGAACCCACTCTCCCGTCCTGTTCTTTGAATGAAACAAGGAAGTTGTCTTTTCTCTGAAGCCAAGTGTTTGCCTTTCTTGCAACATCTACGTGTTTAAGCTGACGTGTTTCATGTCATTACATGCTTTTATTTCTTAATCAAATCTGTTTAGTCACTCTAGATGACTTTTTGCTTTCTGTTTGTATTTGTATTCCTTTTAGTAGCCTTTCTGCTGGTGCTTAAAGCTTGATAAGATATATAATTCTACAACCCTTTAACAATGGCACCAATGTAACTGTGAGTAGTCATACTGCAATGATGGCTTGAATGTCAGCCATTTAGAATGACTTTGCAGTGATCTTGATAGCTATTTAAACACAAACTGTTTGACTGTACATTCAGCAATGGCATTACAGGCACAAAATTTTGATTTTGGGTAAGCGGGTGTTACCTGACTACACGCAGCTGCTGGCAGGAAGCATGTGTTTACATGGGTTGACACAAAATTTTGCTCCAGGAAACACAAACTAAAACTCTTGAAGTTTAAAATAGCAGCACATTTTTTTAATGTGATCTCTCAAGCTCAACATCTTTTGCAGTGTCTGACAGGAAACCCACACAGTTGCAAATTATAAAATTGACATCCAAACTTGAAGTATTTTGTGCTTTGCTGTCAAACTGCCTGCTGTGTTATTAATCAATTAAATGCATGAACATACAGTCAGTGTGTTAAAAGATCTGCAAAAATTTCCTTCCAGGCTCCAAGCTATCTTGTTCCAGCTAATTGGAAGGCTATATTTTGTGGGATACCTTAGCACAGAGTTAATGACTTTGTCCTTTCTCAGACGCTCTTGTGTGAAAGCAATTAAGCTAATTCTGCTTAAGTTTTCACTTTGCAAACATACTGGCCGGTCAATACTCTGCCCTCAGCTCTTTCCGGAGGTCAGCCCTGCATTATAAATGCCATCCCAAGTGGTTATTTACATCCCAACAAGTGCCTTTGATCAAAACACGTGTTGTTTGTTTTTTCCTTGCCTGTCCTTTTGTTTGTCCTTGATATTTCTAAGACGTTCATCTGGCAAGGACATTTTCTAAGTAAGCATATGGGTTCTCTCTGTAACCCAGGCCTTAGCAGCAGTGCTCTGATCCCAAAATGGACAAATTAGAACGTGTCTATAGTTCAAATTTCCGGCACAGGTCCCCTGCATGTATTTTTGACTGTCTGCCCTTTGGCTCAATGCAGTCCCCAAACTGTCCTGCCAAATCCTGCTAACGTCACTCTCTCCCACTGGCATGTGCCACATGCAGGTATGCCTCTCCATCCTACTCTTGGGGGGCATGAGAAAGGTGGCAGGCCCTGCTGTGTGTGTGTGTGTGTGTGTGTGTGTGTGTGTGTGTGTGTGTGTGTGGTGTGTGTGTGGTGTGTGTGTGGTGTGTGTGTGGTGTGTGTGTGTGTGTGTGTGTGTGTGTGTGTGTTTGTGTGTGTGTTAGAAAATGTCTGCCAATTTAAATCTTTGGTGACCTAGTGCAGGACACTCAAATATGAAAGGCAGTAACAAAAAAACAACCATGAATGTTCACGTGTGTTTAACTAATTTCTTCCCCTATCACTGTAGCTCCTGGTCATCTGTGGCAGTGCCAGTGGCCACGCAGCAGATCTGCAATCAAATTCGCGGCTCTCTAAGTGCAGCCATGCCATTACTGTAGCCATTAGCTCAGCAGCCTTGTGTAACTGTAATGGGCCCTCTGCCCTCTCTTGAGGATATGCTGCCTGCCAGCAAGCTAGTTCCCCCACAAATCGCAACTACAGCTACTTCATCCCAATCTCTCTGTAGCAACATAACCAAGACTATGTGCACCTGCATCTCATTTATGTAATGACAGTGTACATCTCGTCCTATCCTCCCAATCAACCAGCAAATGCTTTTAGGAAGTTATTTAAGTTGGATATATTTGTAAAGGGAGGATGGGGGCGTTGCTGTCTGTGTTTTTCCTCCCACTGATTTAAACTCATTTTGTTTGCACCCTGCTTATTTCTGCTGTTCTTTGAATGCAACGTTTGATTTATCATTTACATTTTCAATTTCTTTGTAGACATTTACACATTTAGTAGATGCAAACTTAGACAAACAACATTTTGCCAGCAATAAGTGGTGCAAGAAACAAAACAGAAGCTTATCAGGCTGAAATTGTTGGCTGATATTGTCTGTAAAAGAGACTTTACATCTACCATCAGCTTCTATAGTATGAGCAGCGAAAGAATACAGCATATATTTCATGAAGTAGCACCTGATGAAGTTATCTTTACATAAATTATCCATCAAACTCTATTGCTTCTAACAATGTGCAGCATATGGCAGAGTCGCATCACAGCTGAGCAGACGGTGGTATGGCATCTGTTTATCATTCAACTGTGAAGTACTGCACCCTCTTTAGCACAACTCTTTAATAACTTAATTTGAGGAATCCATGCTACAAAAGTTATAGCATCTATAATTGCATAAACAGACTGAATAAATAATATGCTAACAAATATAACAAAAAGTTTTTGCTTAAACAGCTTGGAGTCATGAACTTATTGAAAATTTAAGGATAACTATGGAAAAATGCAGCTTCTTGGGCAAGCTCCTCTCCTGACCATAAGGATTTTTTATTTTTTTTTGCAAAAGTTGCAGTTGTAATCACTGTTTTGCTTTGCGCTGACTCTCTCTCATACACTTTTAGCCTCTCTCCCTGTAATGCTCCTACCTCATCAGCAGCAGGGATCTGTTTCCCTGTTACATCATCTACAGCAGAGTGTAATGGCTGCTTTATTTAGTTAGATCTTGTGGCAGAGCCAAAAGTGGGGATCGAAGGGAGATCAGAGGAACTCTCCTGCTGCGGCTGCCACTGGTGTTTTCTTTTTTTAAAAAGGGCGCTGGAAATTGCCGTCTGTCTGCATGGTGGGTGGTTTAAATAGCAGGATGCTGTTTAGGGAAGTAAAGTATGAGCAGAGGAAATACACGTAGTGCCGTTGTTATTATCAGTAAACCAACTGCTACTTGATGACATTCAGAGAAGGCCTTTTCTCTGTCCCTCTCTCTCTTTCCCTTACAGTCTTTACGGCTCTCTCACTCTATTCCCTCCTGTCTCTCTGTGTTGCTTTTGGTTACATAATCCTCACTGAATGTTGATAGTAATCCGCGTCCTCCCTCCCCCTCCCTCTCTATCCCTTCCTCTCGATGTGGCCTGGACAGGTTAAGCCATAGAGGACTCTCGCTGGTCGCCAGAGGAAAAGATGTGCGATGGAATGGTAGCGTTTCAGACGAGAGCCCTGTCCTCCTCTTCTTCCTCCACCTCCTCCTCTTTAGCCCACAGGCTGGCTGCCTCCGCGCTTCTCCTCCTCTTCACCCTGCTCCCTCATGGTCACGCATCAGGTAAGACACAAACACACACACACAGTTTTTTTTCCCTCCGTCTCCGCTCCCACATGATGCACATCGACTAAACCGCCATCTTTGCCCATCTCTTGTGAATTGATTGAGGTTATTTTCCCCCCGTCTTGCAGGTCAGTTAGATTAAATTGGCTTCCTTTACCCTTGGGTCGGTCAGGTTGCTCTGCCTCTGAGCGGCAGCTGAGAGCCCAATCCCACCCACTCTGTGAATCCATTCACTGCTCTAATGAGTCACAACAGTTTTCCTCCGCTATTGAGTGAAACAGAGAGATGATGTTGTCTGCGGTCACATTGCTGTCATAAGGTTTTAATCAGCCATGACATTTAGTGTCCTCTGAGAGCTTTTAGTGCAGCTAGCGAGCTTTGGTTACTGCCCCGCAACCTTCAGATCAGGTTTTGATCTCAGATTATTATCTTTGACTGTGAGATGTCAGGTTTTCAAATGGATTCGATTGTTATCTAGTGACGGGAAATTTGGTCCACGCTTGTAAGTTCAAGGGATAGATCCGATTTATTGACGTGGGATTGTATAATGTACTTCGTACTCAGTGTTTTAGATCATAGTTGGCCAACCCCCGGATGGAGAAGCTGGCAGCAGGACAGACAAGGAAGCTAAGCAATGTAATTCTGAGGATGGGAGCAGCAGCTGAAAAAAAATCAATATATCAGTTTATGGGAATGGTATATGTAGAACATTTTCGTTGCTTTACCTTGCTGTCAGACAGTCGTGTCTGTGCCTTATATGCAGGAAGAACTGAAGGCAATCCTATGCCCTTTTCAAAACCACCAGACTCCATTGACACAAACAGTCATTTTACCTAGCAGAACATGGGAGTTGCTGGACTGCTGCTGCTTTGATTGTTTAGTTTATTTGTGTTATTGTGTGACTTTAGTGAAATGGAACTTACACTTTAAAACACCAAAATCAGAGAACAACACAAACAAACTAACCAATTGACCAGCAACTCTCATGTTCTGTGAGGTAAAATTACTGTTTTTGTCAATGTAATCAGATGGCTTTGATGAGAGTATAGATAACCGCTTCATTTCCCTCCGTGTAAACTTAAACAGAGCTGTCTGATGGCAAGGCAAGCAGTGAAATTATTGTAAATATTGCGTCAGTTGAACTGATATTGATTTTTTTTTTAGGTGGCTAAAATATGTTTTGCCGCAATCCCCGTCCACAGCAATACATTGCTTAGTTTCCATGCCTGTCCTCCTGCCTGCTTCTCCAAACTGGGGGCATGCTGACGGCAATACACTCTAGGTAATACACTGACTATAGATAAGTAGATCATACAACCCCACTTCAATAAATCCAGAATATCCCTTTTAAAGAACACATAGGTGACAGGTATTTATCAGCCACCACAGGCCTGTGTCCTTTTTATTTCTTCTAAAGGAATACAATGTTAATGGCATGTACTCACTGAACCCCGACTTGTGCCAGCTTTCCTTTCACTTTAGCCGACCAATGTTCCAGTCCCCCTCCCCCCCGCACAAACACACACATGCCGACCCACACACGCGCACACACTCTCCCCTCACATAGCCAGCTTGTGAAATGTGCCAGATGTCCTTGCCACAGCGAGGAGGCAGACAGTTTATGTGTGAATAAGTAAATGTATGTGAGAGGTGGTTTAAGGCTTTGGGATGTTTTTAAAGCTTTAATTGATTAACTTTCTTAAACGCCTTTAAATAAATGAATGTGTGTGAGAAGCAGCAACAGAAGGAATAGAGGGAGAGCGAGATGGGCGGATGGGCAGAGGGAGGGCACTGCTGATCCCAAGTGTATCTCTCTCTCTCCATGTCTTATGTAATACACATGATTCATGTGGAGCCCAGAGGGGCTGGTATCACGCTCACGTTCTGCATCCAACACACTCACACACACATACACTGCCTACCAATACCAAGGAGATGTGTCCTCAAATCCCCAGCCCACGTGCTCTGTGTACTGTATCTGTGTGTGCATGTGTTTTTTCTGTGTGTGCTCCACATACTCTGGCTTTTGTTATGGATGTTGTACATATGACATAAAATATAATCCTGTGGCTCAAGAACAATACACAGAACGTGCTTTGACCATGTTCGTGACAGTTGGTGCATTTTGTAGAGACAAATGTGCACCTAAGAATTTCTTTACAGGACCCATGATGCACCTGTGCCTTTAAGACAGCCAGTCAACTGAAGGAAAAGGACAGATAGTTCTCGAGACTCCACCACTAGGACTATTTTCAACTGGCTTGTGTAAAGACGATTCATGAACTCAGTGATCTGAATCTTTTCCAGCCCAAAAGAATCCACAAGGAAAGCACACCCATCAAACCTATGTTTAGTCTCTTTTGTTTTCATATTGACTGTGGTATTATATAGTACTGGAGGGATGAGTTCTAAAACACTGAAACAAGTTACTATTTTTGCACTTTCAGCTTCCTCATCTCAAGGGTCAATGGGTTTATTTGAATTGGTTAGTTGCCCTGAGTAAAGTCAGCTTTTAAAAAAGGCGGTTGCTAACAAGTGACTTAATGAGACTTAAGAGGTTGTCAGAGACATTAAAAATCAACATCATCTTGGTGGTGGTGATGTTGAAGTCATACTACCCTGATGTAGTTTGCTCATAGCCTCACTTTGTACTCCTGGTAGAATAAAAGTGCTGGTCATTTCTAAGTATTAACTTGCTGAACAAAATGTGTGAGTGACCTGAACTCTTGCTTGCCAGAGATTATTTTCTCCAGTAATCCAAAATAAGATTGGCTTTCCTTTTTCAAGGGAACCAGGGCTAGGCTAACTTCCAGGTTGACATACAAAAATATGTAACCACCCCAGCAGTCTATATTATGAAGTAATTGAGCTAACTTTAAAAACATGTAATGGAAAATTCTCAACAATACAAAGGTTATTTTTAGGTGCTGTCATAGATATGCAGCATAATTACTTCCTTAAAGTGCACAAGGAGTTATGCATGCTGACTCACAGTTCAAGAGTTCTGACTCTTCAAAATGCTTCTTAGCTCTTGATATTTGCCCTTGCATATATAAGATAAAAAATTTAGGCAAACTTTATTGAAAGAAACCTCTTCCCTAACATATGTTTGAGGGTTGAGTGCAGAATATCAGATCTCTGATGAAGGCCTTTTTCAATTCAGACGCTGTAGTATGAACTTAAATATTTAATCACACACCACAAGCTACTTATATTAAGGAATTAAATATTTAGAGTCCTTGCTTCTTGATAACAGTATTATAACAACTTTTTTTTTTCTGATCCCAGTTCTTTTTTAATTCTGTAGACAAAAGGCACAGCCAAGAAATGTGAAGATAAATCAGAATGGCATAAATGGGCTGTATGTAAACATAAAAAGACATAACAGCAACTTCAACACTAAAACAACCAAGACACAGCTGTTTACACCATGGAAGTCTGAAATTAAATCTATAATTAGAAATATTACCATAAAGGTGAATCACTCATTTTAAAGCTTTAAAGTCATGATGTTATTAGTTCTTCTGTTTACTGGCCTCCCTCCTCTCTCTCCTGCTCAGCATACATAATTCACATAGGTAATCCCTTGACGTGTTCCAGGGATGGAGATTGCTCTGGAAATTTTCATGAATATGAAATGTCATCACTGCTGACAGGCTTATTCCAGACTCATACAAATAGCAGTGTGCAGTATGAATAGAAATGGATACTAAGAAATATACTGTACCGCATTTGCATACTAGAGTCAAAGCTCTAAACACCAGAGACAGCACGGAGCAGCATCTGACTTCTAGTTTTGGTCTGTGGAGATTTATGTGTCACTTTTGGTCTTTTAAGTCGATATTACTCTTTCAGGATATTTGACCTTTAGGTGATGTGAAATAAGATGGAGAGACAGGATGATAGACAGTAACAGTTGAGTTACTCTTTGCTCCCATTTTTGGTTTCTTTAACAATGAAAGGAAAAGACTTTGTGTTCACTGTAGAAAGGCCAGGACAACAATTTCTTGTACCTGTTAATACGCTCTGTTAGGAAGTAGTCACAAAGCCTTTTGGGGCCGAGGTATTTTTAGATCCAATCACAGTCCAAGTCTTTTTTTATCTGTTGTTCAGCTGTTCATTGTAAACAAGATTACCAGCGGGGTATCTGCTGAGCAAATGTAAATGGCCGGCTCAAATTTGTGTTTCTCATTACTGTGTATGATTACATTTGTGATAATGATCCAGGACATTTTTCCAAAAGTAGCAACATGCCGAACAAAACATCCTCTTGCATTCAAGTAGGGTGCCAGCAAACAAATGCAGCAACAAAGCAGCACTCTTGAGTTTTGTGTATGCACTAGATAAAATGGCATCAGTCTGGAGGATTTTTCAGGGCACAGTGCAAATATCGCTTGTTTCATGTCTTTTCTGAGTCTATCTGACATCCCACTAATGTTGGCAGCATAGAGCTTAGCTCCTAATATGGTGTCAATTTCTTACAGTGCGCCTTTGTGGTTTGTTTCTGAGGAAGTGGACCTAGACAGTGAGTCAGTACTGACAGATTAAAGATGGGAACTCAGAGCACCAAAGGGTCTATTCACATGGATCTCATGCCGTGTTTTCTACTTTAACAGTGTTATATGTCAGGAGGCAAAAAGACTCAGAACGTCCTTGTGGGTCCACTTAAATAGATAAACGATGCCCTCTGAAAACCCATTGTCTTCTGAAGTTGAGTTAAAGCTGTACAGGAAAGTGCCAGCGAGGACCAGAAGTCTCCCACAAACAAGCCTGCTGTGTGCTCTGTGTGCTGGTGACGTTTATGTATGTTCATGTGTGAGAACGGGAAATGGCTTTCCCCCAGCCTGGAAGAAAAGTGGAGTCATAGGGTAAAGTCAAGAGCAGAGGGGAGGAGAGCAAGAGAAGGAGCAGAGAGCCGCCTTTCTAATTTCCTCTGGGATTTGTGTTTGTTTTTTGACAATCGATTGTTGTCCATTCTTGGCTTGGGTTGAATACATTTTTCTCCACATGACGAAGGCCTATTGTACAGACAGATCACTTTGTTTTGGCAGGTCTTGCATCACGTTGAAGGACCAACCCAAGGATATGAGGATGTTTTCTTGAAAGTCGAGCTCAAGGAAAAAAGACTCGACAACTCCCTTTTTCTTTTTAATAACAGAGTAGACTCCAGTGGCTAGCATCGCGTCATTGCTCTGACCACAGAGGAAAATATCTGAATGAGCCATGCCCTACTTCAGGCGTCTTCAAACAGCTGTAGTCTTTGAAACTTGTTGCTTTCTGTTGCCAAACAAAATGGTGTGTGTTTGTGTGTACAGAAAAGCCACAGTGTTTTAGTCTGCCTGCACACTGTTGGTTTCCAGCCCTCGCAGAAAGTTTGCTAGATCGACTGGGTATATAAACAGTGCAGCCCGAGGGGGGGAAACAATGGGACCTGTGCAATTAACTGTTCAGAATAGTCCCCTGAAGTCCTGTTAGCAAGGCGGTCTACAGGCAGGCAGGAGTAAAGCAATACGCTGGCTACTGGCTCCTTTCTGAAATTTGAGAACAAAGAGGGCTTTTAGGGGGGTGTTGGAAGCCACAGGCCAAACCACAGCAAGCTGCAGCTCCACTAGATCACCAGTCTGCAATTAGGACTGCTAACGCTGTGTGTGTGTGTGTGTGTGTGTGTGTGTGTGTTGTGTGTTGTGTGTGTGTGTGTGTGTGTGTGTGTGTGTGTGTGTGTGTGTGTGTGTGTGTGTGTGTGTGTGACTGAGTATATTGAGCATGGCACAGCTACTTTTCTATGATGTCTCTGTTCCCTCTCAGTCTCTTTCTCTATAAGGCTCCAGCCATTAGCCAGGTGAGACCGGAGCCCATTAGCGGCAGTCTGGTCGAATCCATCAGCCTTTCTCTTTCATTACCTGTGTGTTTATCACTTGAGCCATCACTCTCTGCTCTCACCCTTTGCCATTTAACGGCTCTCCCACCCAATCAAGCCCTTAAGGGAAACTTTAAACGCCTCACCAGACAAAGAAATACTCCATGGAAACAGATACTGTGACGAGGACAGGCGTCGCAAGACCTTTTCATTCACTTTAAACAGTCGAGCAGAAAGTTCCATTCCTTGGCGAAGATCTCAGACGGCTATCTTTAGCGTTCACAGCACAGCACTGTCACCTTCTAACACCAGGCTTCAGGGATTTATGGACACCAGAAATTTAGTAGATGGCAATGAACTCTGGTAGTCATTCAGAATTGATGTCCCAATATCAACTGTATCAATAAAATGTAGTACAGTGACAAACTCTGTGCTGTACAAGTCACATAGTATTCTTGTCAAAATTAGAATCACATCTCCTTAACAGTCCTAAACATATTATTGGCCAGTTAGATATCAATTAGTTGCTGCCATTACTGTCGTCCTGTTTGGTTCTTCCTGACCGCCAGAGTTGATTGTCATCCAAGTTTTTGATAACATCTCTTGATGACAGGCAGGATTTCATAGAACCTGAGTTAAATCCGTAAATGCTGTCACTCACCTTTTTTTCCTCAGAGAAAAATCAGTTCTCGTAACATCCCTACTAGTTTTAGCATGAGATGTGATTTATATTTTTTGACTACTTTTAATTAGAGTTTGGGGTGTCTGTGTTTCACCTTCTTCTCCTGGTCCAGATATTTCTGGTTGCAGTTTTGTGTGTGCAGTGTGCTGACCACCATCTTGTTATTTCTCCAAGTATGACAGGAGCTGTAAAGTAAAGGTTAATGAATGTAGAAGCAGGAAGTGGTGGCACAGGCAGCGCCAGGCGCGCCAACGATCCACTCTGATAACATAGAAAAAAAGTTCAGATATACAGAGCTTTTATAACCAGGCTATTACTGGTTATTTGTCTTGCTAATGCAGTGAATGTAATGTTGAAACTCGTGCAGTTATTAATAAAAACACCATGTTGCTTTGCATTGTTCAAAGCTTTGTTTTTGTGCCTCTCTAAAGAACTTGAGGATTATTTTGAAGGGACATTAAGGCTCAGGAGAGTCGAGGCAGTTTGTAAATTGTTTTCCAGTGAAATGTGTGTGGTTGTCTGAAGCAGCAGGCAGTTATAATGATTTCCAAAGGGCCTCATCTGAGGGACCAGCCTGCTGAGTAGAGGACATCTCTGACTAATGAGCTGCTAAATATATCCCCCAGCCTCTCCTGTCTTCTGTTGCTTTTGCTTCTGTTCTTTCATTCGGTCTCTTATTCATTCTTTTCCTCTAGTTTTTCTTTGCTTTCATTCTCTGTTTTTGACCATCTTTGTACTTTTTATGTTTTGTATTTTTTTAGATTTGAATTGTCAAGCTGTCTCCTGAAAATCGTGCCAAAGTATATATTCATGTAATTCTCTCTTTTTTTTTTTACTTAAAAAAAAAACAAACTCTGTTCTGTTTCCCATTTCTTCATCTGTCCTGTCTTTTCTCCCTTCTCTTTGATGTGTGTTTTTCAGGCCCACTGAAACCGTGTGGGCTGATTTTTTGTTGCACCGTTAGTCAACAGCAGCATCCTGTTCAAACAAGTTCATCAGCTTACACATAAGGCAACAAGCATCCTACACACATGCTGAATTTGCCAATGGTTGAGACATCCACGCTGTGTCAGACTGTGAGCAACCAAGTCGTGACGCGGGTACAGCATGAATGGTTTTCAATCCAACAGTACAGACGGGCAAATGGTGATATATTGATGACAAGTTGAAGGCTTTCGGTTTATTCATCTAACCAGTTTTCTGTGGCTTTTACCATTTTCCGTTAATATAACTGGGACAGTTTTAAACTGTAAACTGAAGCACAGAAAATATCCAAATCTTACTTAAAGACCAAGGACAAAGCAGTTGTTCCCTAACCTTGGTGGCAAATAAAGATGCACTTACTGTAGCTGCTTCACAATAAAGGTTTTTAAGTGGTAGGTTTCTATGCTTTTAATGTGAAGCAGCAGCAGCAGTAAATGTTTGGTTTGCATTAACATCTTAAAACAGCAATTACAACTCCAAGCCACACATTCTGCAGCTACTAAAGTACTGGCAGCTGCATATAACAAGACTTGTACTTTTTGTGTTAAAAAAAAGTGCTTTCTTTTTTTGGCCGCCTGCATGACCATCAGGTTTGCACAGTGGGAGAGGTAATTGACACGTTTGTCGCCGGTCAGCGTGGTAATCTCCTGCTGCGAATGCACATAAAAGAACAGAGTGGAAATACATATGAACATGCCTCAACATGCCACAGCTTTAGCAAGATGGGAAATGGGGCAATAGTGTAGTGAATCACGCACAAGCCCTTAATCTGTTGACTCAGCTTTTAGCTTTAGTCCAACCTTAGCTTTGTCAGAAGCTCCCATCAGAGCTTCTTCTAGTTTACTTGCTAAATAACTTATCCAAGATGCATATAGGGTACTCAAACACAGTCAGTCTCAGGCTGCAAAATAAAATACACCACTTTATCTGACAGACTTGCAGAGCTGAGGGGAAGGGCTGGGCTATATACATGTGCTATCCTGCTGCATTTGTGTTGCTTGTTGTCTCGGGTGGAGGTGGTGTACAGCTGTTTCTCTTTAACTGACTGCATTTCAGCAGAAATGGCTTCATCAATGCTGTCTTAGGCCGTTTCCGCTTCAATAGATGTTTAATAGAGATTGTAAATACGAGGGACACTCCACACCCCATAGTTGATTTCAGAACATAGAGTTTCAGAACAGCATCCCTGGAGCTGTACAGATTAAATTTCTTCTTTAAAGACACCTCAGTACTGTGCATAGTTGCTGACTTGCAGGCCTGAGTCTGGTTCCTCACCTAAAGCATGGCCTCCCTAGTTTCTGCACAACTGTTTTGACACAGCCAGAATTTAGATATTGCTGTGAATAATACATGCCTTGATTTCATTTCTACTAGCAGGATGTCCTAATTAACATTCAATATTTCCTGTCTACCACTCTCATTAGTTCCTGTTTTTTTGTTTTGTTCTGTCTACTCTCATCCTTTAAACTGTAACCAGTCCATTAGATGTAGTGTTGAGATGCTTCGTGGCCAGTTGGCTTAGCTCCACTCTAATGCCCTCTGTCCTTATTACATCATCTGTAAACAGCTCTCTGTAACAAGCAGCCGCCAAATGGCGAAGGTCTTTGTCCGAGCTACACTGGAATCCATTTGGATAATTGTGTCAGGATTTATGAGAAGCGTGCATGTATGTCTTATCTGTATTTATTTGCATATGTATTTGTATAGGTCTGTAGATGTAGAGATTAATCTCTGGATGTATATTCAATGGACATCACAAGCTATCAGAGTCCAAAGACATCATTAAATTGTTGGCTTGGTCTGACCCACAGCCAAAATAATCAATTAATAATGAGAAATTGAGGAAGCTTTGTACTTGTAAAGCTGCAGTCTGCAAATATTTGGTGTTTTTAATTGATCAATAACAATTCTAAATACTGTTAACAATTCTAAATATGATATGATACATTTTTGTTGATTTGCTAATGGTTTCAGCACTATAAGTAACTGCTTTTTTGTGACATGTCATATTTAACAGCTTGTGTTTACATGTGTAGGCTAACACAATTATTATTAACCATAGACGTCAGTTAGGATTGAGTCACAAATTTGATTATTTTACATGACTTCTCACATTTGTAAATAGCTTGTGACGTATTTGTTGACTCAACGCTTGACGACTTATCAGTTGAAATATTTATATCAATATGGGCAAGTTAACATCTATATTGTCTATTGTTTATTGTGCTATTCTTCCTTTCACACTTTGCTCACACAGCGACAAGTAACTGAGGAGTGTAGGTGATGTTACAGTGCTCGTGTATGCTGGCAGCAGGCCCATTCAGGCTTTGGATGATGATGATGATAATGGATTTTCTTATCTCTTTCCGTCCACAAACTGTTTGCTGTGTTTGAGGTCTACTCGGGGAAGTAAACAGTACTTTGTATCTTCATCATGATGATAAACAGTAGTTTGCTGTTCACTGTCTCCATGAAATTCCAGTTATCTAGTATTTTATTTAATTTGTCCACCAGAAATTTTCCTTATTTTATTGAAAAAATGTTAGGTTTCACAAGACTTGAAGCTTTATCCAACTTGTCTTGACGTGGCTTGCTTGGCTTTTACTCGAGGCTAATGGATACTTTCCCAGGAGCTTGATATTTTTTCTTCTGAATGTTTAGCTGTCTCTGCCAAATACAGGTAGAGGCTGTTGCCAAACCATTGCTTCTCTTTTCAGTGTAACTGACGTAGAGAGTGGGGATGTCCTGATCAACTTGTTTTTCCTCTGATCCAGATCCAAGTCTTTTTAATATTGAGCATTTGACACGCTTGCTAATGCACACTGATGTGTGAATTAAAACGGCGGTTGCTATTTTGTACACCGAACTGTTAATATCCTCACAATGGTGTTTATTAGGAACAGCTATACCTAGAGCAAACAAAGAATCAGAAATGGATCAGGCTTTAAGGCATGTAGCCGATACAATCTATTAAATAATGTCTGGATTGTTCCCGGGGCAACTTTGCTATCAACAGTGTAAGCACACTTGCAGTATCTGCAACCAACTTTTGACAAGTAAGCCCTTTGATTAGCTTTCCCTGATGATTAGATCAGTAGCAGTTTCAGGTTTAAGGTCTGAAGTACCCACACAGCCATGTCATGTAGTGAATTGTCAGTTATTTATGTCGGTAGCTAACTAGCTCACAGTTTCAGCTGTTTATCCGTTACTTTAAAGTAACTATTTGAACTATTTTTGTGTTACTTTAGGCTAACCGTATCAACTGTTTAACCTTCAACCTAAGCCAACTGTTTCAACCATTTAACTATTACTTTAAGCTAACAATTTGAACTGTTTACTCAGTACATTAAGATGACTATTTCAGCCATCCATTACTGTTAACTGTTTCAGCCATTTACCCATTACTTTTAGCTAAGCACTTGAACTGTTTAGTCATTACTTTTGGCTATCTGTTTAAACTTCCCTGTCTCCTGCTCACCAGGTTTCACACACTCTTACATAACTGCAGGATGTAGTGTCTATGGGTTACAGCTGACCTAATATGTGGATATATTGTTTTAATGTTTGAAAATGTATTTATTTTTCTTTAATTAGTTGAACTATATTATGTTATTAAACAACAGAAGTACCCCTGATTGGGACTCACTGCTCTAGTGTATTTTGAGCTGACAGAAATCTGCAGTAGCCTGTACTTTCTACTAAACACACGGTATGTTGGCATGTAAGAACCTACTGCTAACAACAAACGGCATACCAGTTCTGCATGTGTTAAGGGGTTATACACTTGCTGCCATTTGTTGACCCTCTCGGTGACTTGCTAGAGCAGTTGCTTTATCAAAGTTCAGCTGGACTGTGTTAGAGTGATGATGGCTGTAACAGTGACTGCATTGTTGAGTCATTGGAGATCTAATTCAAAGCGTGTGACACAGTCTCAGTTTTAAATATCGTTTTACCCTGCCTTTTTTGTTTCTTAGAGGAATAAATCACCACAATCATTTGTCCTAAATCCTGTTATAAGACTACCTGCTCTCTGCAATATGACTGCACCATTTAAAGTTGCTTTCCTCTCCTAGCTGTGTTGTCTGTTGCACAGTATGTGCTGTGCTGCTGTAGTGAATCTGTTCACCAAACAACCCAAGCATGCAGGTAAAGATAGGTTTGTGAGAAAAGAAACACCTGCTTTAGACTTAGCTTTGTCTCAGTTCAGTTTTTCAACATTTCCATACCATTACAGTTCTCAGCAGACTTAAACTGCCCTCCTTTCACTGGTACTACCAACATATCAGCCTGCCAGCCCTGGTAAGCAGGGTTGGGATTATCTCCCTGACTTTCACCTTCAACAAATGTCCCAAGCTCAGCACTCATACCTCTGCTGGCTGGCAGGCCCGGCTGCTGAAATATGATCAGCCTCACAGTTGCATTGACAGTTTTTTGGGGGGTGTGGGGGTTGTGTGTGTGTCTGAACACATGCACGTGCATATAGGAGGGGTCCCACACACTCTTTTGTTTTCCTCTGAAAGCTGAGAAGAAGGAATGTCTGCCTCCCAGCTGTCCTCAGCAGTGAGGGTGATAGAAGAGAGAAGGGGGAGCTCACTGTTCGCCTCCGCTAACATCCTCCCATCTGTTCCCCGAGGGCAGAGTGTGCGCCTATGTGTGTGTATGCTTGTATCTTTAGGGTTAGAAAGAGGGTCACACAATGGTGATACCCCCCTTGCCCTCACCCATTTTGGCCTCTCATGCATAATTAACCCTTCAAATGCAAAGTTGTCTGTTGTCCCATTCGGAGGCACGCTGCTTAAATCTGTCACTGTGCCCCATCCCTCAGCGAGCGGGGACAATGGGGTGTAATGGCAGCACACGTGGCTTGCTAAATGCATTGCGACAGCAGGGGAGGAATGGGTGGGGAGAGGGAGGATGTTTCTGTCTGTTTGGAGACTTCCCTCACCCTGGGTGTATGCAGCGTGTGTGTATTTGTTTCTGTGTGTTGCAGCTGCAGGAAGAGATGTGACGGTAAAGTTCTCTGGAAACGCTCTCTTGGATGCCGGCAGCTGTTTGACTTGTTTTCTGGCAAACTTGCTGTTTACTGTGGAAGTGACACTGTTGACTTTGGGACTGACGTACAGTACAGACATTGCTTGGACTTTTTTAGGAGTGTGTGGTGAAGATACGAGTGCCCACCACTGACACTCATACCCCTAATCACACACAACACAGATAGGATGTCAGTGAGCAACACAAACCCGCTGTTTACAAAGTCGCCTTGGGACACAACCTACACTTGCATAGCGAGTAAACTGTCCGCCTGTATCTATGTGTACTCAGGCTTTTGTATAAATGTGCCGGCACCTCCCTCACACTCTTCATCCTCCTCCGCCTCCCCCCCCTCCTCCTCAGTTCGGTCCCTCCACCTTCCCCCAGAGGCCCTGGAGATGGAACAACAGCGCTATTTGAAAAAGTGCATTTCATGCTTTGAGGTTTCAGCTTTGTTCTGCATTCTTTCTGCCCTACAGTAATACAAGTCCACCTTTATATGCTGTGCTTTTTTTCCACATTTTCTTTCCCACAACCTTTACCCCCGTTCAACAAAATCTGCTTCAGTTTTCTCTTTGAGTCAGTTCCCAACTGTTATGAGAGGAAAGAATATGAAAGCAGAAATGAGTCGGACTGTGAATGTGTGTGTCAGTGTTATAGCATGAGGACATCGCACTCGCTCACTGTAGAATATGACACTGGTAGTAGCGCTCGCCCAGACATTAAGTGTCCAATGTTACAGACCCCATGTTAACCATCTGGGTCAGCGTACAGAGTTGTGTCACTTCATACTGTGTGAAGTGTCTCTCACTCAGAGCTTATCTGTAATGTTTGTGTGTGTGTCAAAGAACGAAAGTGAGTGCAGGAAGCTTACACTAATACATATCATATGGTGCGGTTGCACTATGACTCGCCTGATCATTTCTAGTGTATAATTTAATTTTCACTGGAATTAAAAGGAATGCATGATATATGAAGATTGAAGTTTAACTTTCTAATTTATACTAATCTTCTATTGGACTATACAATGATCTAGTAAATTGGAATTTTAAGACACTGATGTCAGTTTGTAATATTCACAATTTAACTGACACACTGTTAAAAAAAGAATAACTAATTAAGGACTTGTGCTGATTTTCTCACTACATGATCATTTTAATTTGATCACTTTGTGTTTGGGACTTTTTATCGTTACCTCGAGGTTTTGGAAACTGTGAAGGCAAATCTTCAAGATTTTTCTGACATTTGATTAAATGCTTAATCAAACAAGTAATTAAATCAATGAATGGGGCACTTGGAGAACTGCAGCTGTCCATGTGAATTTTCCCAGTTGGGAACTCATTTTTCAGATTATTCCTACACCACATGAATACACCACAAATGCCCTTTCGTGCAATGTTAATGAAAGTGAAAAATAATTTGTGTACTGTGTACCCTCCTTGACGGAGGTAATGAAATTACCATCCTAAAATTGATTTAAAAGCATTTTTTTCTACCTGTAATACACATGCACTCAGTTGCCACTTTATTTGAGAGGGGTTGATTCGACTCTATGATTATTCTGTAGTTTGTGGTGCTGTTAAACTGTATTGCTTCACACTGATATTTATATTATTTTGTCTATCACATTCATACCAACTATGTGCTTTACTTTATGTTCTAGAGCCTGTGGAGATGTCTTCAAATGTCTTGTAATGTCTGCCCAACAGTCAAAAACACTTCAATAAAATGTAAAAGTATTGTATTATACCAGAGTCTTGATCCAGGGAATCTTTTCTGTTTTGGTTTGAACAATTCCCTTATGGATATGAAAACCATTGTAGATTAATTCACTACTGTAATTCCTTCGTTGCTTGCCATTCCCCTCTCTTCATCTCCCCATTTCCTTTCCCCAAAAATGGCAAAAAATTATCTCGAGTCCTTCCTATTCTTTTCAACACCACACTACTCCACTCTGCTGCACTGTATTGCACTCTAATAACAACAGCTTGACTAAAAATCCAGTGGATTAGCAGAAGAGACAGGGGAACGTGGCAGAAAAACAAAAAACACCCTCAGCCGAAAAAATGACAGCAACATCATCAAAAACAACAGAGGGCTTGGCCAGAGGCCAACAGAGGAACACAAACATATTTACCAGGCCAAAGAGAGCATCATCATCCTCTTGGTCTTTAGCTTAATCCAACACACAACCCCCATTTAGCATACATTCACACAGATAAATTCCCCTGCTTCTTGACACACACACACACACACACTGGAAAACACACCCTCTTTTATGGCCTATTGTTCTATCGAGCAGCAAAACAGCTGGCTGCAGAAGTCATCAGAATCTGATCTGCTTTAGAGTGCTCCCGGCTTGTAAAAGAGGATAATTAGAATTTTAATTTGCCTGAGCAAAGAGGGCTAAAACCCTTGTCTTACCCCCTCCCACCCTCCAACCGTGTTTTCCTCAATCCACCCCCCTTGCAGCTCTTAGCGGGCGAGTGCCATCGCTAACAGATGGGGAAAGGGAGATATTCACAGCCAGGCAGGCACTTCGGAGCAAGGCAGGGGATTTTAACGCCCCCCATAGCCTGTGTCTCCTTCAGCAGCCTTAAGGCGCTGGATGTTGGGATTAGCAATCGGCCTCGTGGGCACTCTGTCCTGGCCCAGTCCTCCCACTACATCAAGTGTTTCTCCAACCTTTTTTAGCATTAAGCTCTTTGATCAGCTTACAGTTGTGTGCCCAGAAGATTTCTAATAGTTTAACCTTTTTATATGTCCACTTTATTTAACTCAATATGGCAAAGGCCAAAGCTTAAGCACCGATCAAGTCTTCAGTGGATACTGAAAGCAAACATGGGATCATCTCTGACACATCTTTAAACACATATGTACTTGACGCCTAACTTGAATGGAAGGAGACTCTGTCCTTTAATTTTCTCGACAATTGTTTGACAATGACCTAGCGATATGGCCAATATCCTAGCTATATAAAGAGAATTTCATATCTCAATAACAATATAAATATTGGTTAATAAATAAAAATAATCTACATATAATATCCACAAGGTGAAACTGCTTTTTGTATTCTCCATACTCTAGCTCGGTATGGATCAGAAAGTAAATCGTCGTCCAGATGATTGAAATATTGCCACAACATAGGTCATCCACTGGTCTTTCCACATTACTCACAATGTAATAAAAATAATAATAAAATAGATATTTTTAGATTGTTTTGAGGATAAATATATCATCATGTCACCCACTCCTACTTCACACTTCTTGAAGTCACGCTCTTGAGATCTAAAAGAAACATTTATTAGTAGTATGTTATTTACACACTGTGTAGTGTAATCAGAGGGGACCTCTTTTAACCGTCACACCACATTATTGCATGCTGGGTACAGCTTGCTTTTCGTTGCTCG